>NC_090265.1:1710189381-1710789381 GCF_040414725.1 Anabrus simplex
CCAATTTTCGTGTAGAGTATGATGATTCTATCTTTCCTCTAAGTGATGGAAGGTATGAATTATGTATGTGAAAAGTACTACTTTACTTAAGATCGAGAAATAGAGAAAAGTCAAACGTAAAATGGATATAAATACGACAAAAAGTCGTACGACCAAGGTTGTAGATCACTCCAAATTGAACGGGGATTGTGCCATCCGTTATGTGATGATACTTCCCGAAGGTCTGCACCATCATTAAAATTGCCTCCATATTTCGATATTCTTCGGGATAGAAAGGGAAAAATTTAAAGCTCTTGGAAGTTTTCCGCCCGTTACAGGCTAAGTCGTAAAATTTTGCCAAATTTCAGTTTTCTTTCTCGACTGGCAGATTATGCCGCAATCTGGGTTTTCAGTGAGAAGTGTAAAAAGGAGAACTTTCAAGATACTAAACCAAAATATATGCAGATGATCATTATTACCCCTTAAGCGTGTAGCTGTACGAAAATTTCGACAAAATAGTCTATGTACAGGCACACAGTAGTTACGATTTTATTTACATAGATAAATAAGGAACCTGCTCCACGTACAACACCTTTTGGGCTATATCCGCTGGACTTAACCGGAAAAACGGACCGTTTATGATATCTCCCTTATTAATCCTCCTGTCGAAAAAATGCACATGAAAAAAAGTTTTAGAGATGGAATTCCATCATGTTTGGTCGATTTCCAGTCAGGTTGGTCTTGTACTGTATATATTCTGGAAGAGTAAAATCACCATTTCGGTTCCCTATAAACCGCCAGTCCATTCCGGGAACATGAAATGTTATTGACGATTAACACCTACCGTTGGACAGGTGGATGTTAATATAAAGTTTGACTCAAATATCTTCAGTAGTTTTCAAGTTGTAAAACATACGCTTTACACGCACCCGCTCTTGAGTTAAGTCCGGTGGGACTTGTACCGGAAAACGGTCCGTTAATGATATCTCCCTTATTAATCCTCGTATTGAAATGATGCACATGAGGAAAAAGGCCTAGAAATGAATTTCCATTACGGCAGCTAAATTTACATTAAGTTTGGTTGCAAAATGACGGTTTCGGTTTCGTATAATCCCCCAGTCAATTCAGGGATTCAGAAACAATACTTGCCCTAAAACCTACCAAAGGACAGATGGATTCTAAATATCAAGTTTGGTGGAAATATATCCAGTAGTTTCCAAGTTTTAGACAAACAGACAAACAAACAAACAGACAGACACCAAAACAGAATATATGCAGATGGTCATTATTACACCTGAAACGGATAACTGTACGGAAATTTCGCCAAAATTGTCAATGTACAGACATACTCTAGAAGTGTAGACCTTTATTTCGATAGTTACTGCTTTGCAACTGTACGACGTATCTACAAACGGACTTCACCATCAGACGCCCCTTTCAGTGCTCTACATGGTTGGTCCTATGACATCTTCTCGTATCTCCTTTATTTATGGGTTAGATTGAGTTAGAGTCATTGAATGGGGTGAAATCTTGTACAGTTTTTGAATGCTACTTTATATTTTTGATTCTCATGTGACAGCTAGAATCATAAAATTTGGCTATAACATTGCCAATGGTCATGTCAATGTGCGTGCCGAATGTCATGATTCTACCTTTCCTATAAGTGTGCCAAATGATAACATATACGTGTAAAAGTACAAAATCAACTTGTGTTTAATGTATTAGGGATAGAAATACGACGAAAAGTCACAGGACAAAAGTTGTAGATCTCTCCAAAATGAAACGCAATTTGCTTTGTGACTTTTGATACGACTTACTGATTAGCCACCAATTACCCCGAAACGAAGGTCTGCACCGCCGTTAAAATTGCATCCATATTTCGGAATTTTCCAGGGCCAGAAGTTATATATTTGCATAGCTTAGAATATTTCCTCAAAGGAAAGAGTGTACAGCATTCGGGATTAGCACTCGCATACATACGTGGTAATTAAGGAAGAAAGTAATACAGTTTAGTAAGTTGAAATTAATAGAAAATAGATTATAACAGAGGACATCCGGATGACGACAAATATATAAATACCAAGTGAATGTATTGGAAAATCAAATGCTCCTCAATAAATTATGCCGGAGTGAGTTATGGATATAAGAAAGCGGTAATCGGAGAGAAATTTAGGCGCAGGGATTCTTAGGTAATCAGATAAGAAGATGAATATTTGTGTTATTACTTATGCTATTCGAGGACGGTTATAACCTCCAATGATATTCCGCCAATATCCCGCAGAATGGCCGATTGACGACTCTCTTGCTTTACCCAAGGAACAACCACGAATTTAAAGGAATGATGAGGAAAATGACAATACGTTACTTCCCTGCTGGCAAGCAGTCAGAGACGTTGCCATGGTAACCCATATATTCGTTATCGCTCTGTCGGTCCCTCAATGCCGAGCATGGTATCGGCAGAAAATAGTAAATTTCTCCGTCATTTGAAGAGTAAGGTAAATTATGAACACAACGAAAGTTGTTTGTGATGAAGAGACCTTTCACATACGGTCCACAGAGTTTGCAGAAAATCAATAGTATAAGAGAAAATGGAGGAAGACCGTTGTGGTTTTCCTATAGACCCCCGTCTTTTCAAAGATTTTAAAATGATATGCATATCGAAACCTTCCCCGGGGTGAGTATACTCTAAATATGAAGTTTGGTTGAGATCTATCCAGCCCTTTCGACGTGATGGTGGAACAAACAAACATTTTTATTCTTTTTATTTTGCTAGTTGCTTTACGTCGCACCGACACAGATAGGTCTTATGGCGACGATGGGACAGGGAAGGGATAGGAGTTGGAAGGAATCGGCCGTGGCCTTAATTAAGGTACAGCCCCAGCATTTGCCTGGTGTGGAAATGGGAAACCACGGAAAACCATTTTCAGAGCTGCCGACAGTGGGGTTCGAACCTACTATCTCCCGAATACTGGATATTGGCCGCACTTAAGCCAAACAAACAAACAAACAAACAAACAAACAAACAAACAAACAAACAAACAAACAAACAAACAAACAAACAAACAAACAAACAAACAAACAAACAAACAAACAGACAAACAGAAACGAACAACTTTATTTATAAGATTATTTTTATACCACTCCCCTCGCCCCCTGCCAAAAGGGTGCTAGGGGTGTCTTACCCTCACGCGGTTTGTCTCCTGATACTAATTGATAAGTGTACCACGTTTGGTGAAATTGCTCCAGTGGTTTAGGAGGAGATGAGTCATATACACACCCACACCCACACACCCACGCACACACATACATCAATTTTTATATATAGTAAGAAGAAGAAGATAATATTTTTATATGTAGTTTTTCGATTAATTTTATATCTCACCCCCTTCGCTCCCCACTTGGATTTGCAAAAAATCCGGAGTAATACTATTCATCTCAGAGACCCTGAAATCTATGGATTCGAAACTGTTTTTAATTATTTCTATATCTCACCCCACCCCCCCACCCTTTGCTCCCAACCTAAAAGGGGGCTGGATTTTAAAAAAATTCTAGAGTATCACTTTTCAACTCAGCGACCCCGAAAACTATGAATTCGACACTATTCTCGATTATTATTGTAACTACCACCCCCCTGACCCTCTCCCTTAAGGGCGCTAGGGATGGCTTACCCCCCACAGTGATCGTCTCCCGATAGTAAGTGATTCGTGTACCAAGTTTGGTTGAAATTGCTCCAGTGGTTTAGTTGGAGATGTGTCATTTACACACACACTTCCATTTCTATATATAGTAAGATTTTTACACTCGTTCTTCACCCCCTTTCCATCCCCGCCCAAAGGAGTCCTATGAGTGCCTTACACAACAGTATATTTTTTTCCCAGATATTAAGTCTTATTTGTACCTATTTTGGTTGACAGCTATGCCCAAACGTACATGCATAATCTCACTGCTCTAGAATCCTGGAGCTGACGTTGCCATGGTTACGGCAGTTCATTTCTTTATCCGATTCCTAGAGCAGGGGTAGTGTGGTGCCAATATCTCCGTAACGGTTGGTTTTAGGGCCTTAAAACATGGTTTTCGGGCCCGTAGGGCTTACCGAGTTTTGTTCTTTGCGTCAAGAGGATTAAATTGAGCTTTGTCTCGTCCTTATACGACAAATTCGATATTTTGCCTATAATAGAATAAGAGAAAATGGAGGAAAACCGTTTTTCCTATAAAACCCCCGTCTTTTCAAAGATTTTAAAATGATATGCATATCGAAACCTTCCCCGGGGTCAGTATACTCTAAATATGAAGTTTGGTTGAGATCTATCCAGCCGTTTCGACGTGATGGTGGAACAGACAAACAGACAGACAAACAGACAAACAGAAACAATTTTATTTATATAGATAGGCAAAATATCGAATTTGTCGTATAAGGACGAGACAAAGCTCAATTTAATCCTCTTGACGCAAAGAACAAAACTCGGTAAGCCCTATGGGCCCGAAAACCATGTTTTAAGGCCCTAAAACCAACCGTTACGGAGATATTGGCACCACACTACCCCTGCTCTAGGAATCGGATAAAGAAATGAACTGCCGTAACCATGGCAACGTCAGCTCCAGGATTCTAGAGCAGTGAGATTATGCATGTACGTTTGGGCATAGCTGTCAACCAAAATAGGTACAAATAAGACTTAATATCTGGGAAAAAAATATACTGTTGTGTAAGGGACTCATAGGACTCCTTTGGGCGGGGATGGAAAGGGGGTGAAGAACGAGTGTAAAAATCTATATAAATAAAATTGTTTCTGTTTGTCTGTCTGTTTGTCTGTTCCACCATCACGTCGAAACGGCTGGATAGATCTCAACCAAACTTCATATTTAGGGTATACTCATCCCGGAGAAGGTTTTGATATGCATATCATTTTAAAATCCTTGAATAGACAGGGGGTTTATAGGAAAACCAGAATGGTTTTTCCACCATCACGTCGAAACGGCTGGATAGATCTCAACCAAACTTCATATTTAGAGGATACTCATCGCGGGGAAGTTTTCCATATGCATATCATTTTAAAATATTTGAATATATGGGGGGTTTATAGGAAAATCAGAATGGTTTTTCCACCATCACGTCGAAACGGCTGGATGGATCTCAACCAAACATTGTATTTAGAGTATACTAATCCCGGGGAAGGTTTAGATATGCATATCATTTTAAAATCCTTGAATAGACGGGGGGTTTATAGGAAAACCAGAGTGGTTTTCCCACCATCACCTCGAAACGGTTGGATAGATCTCAGCCAAACTTCATATTTAGAGTATACTCATCCCAGGAAAGGTTCCGATATGCATATAATTTTAAAATCTTTGAATAGACGGGGTGTTTATAGGAAAACCACAGTGGTTTTCCTCTATTTTCTCTTATACTATTGATTTTCTGTAAACTTCGTTTACCGTACGTGAAACGTCTCTTCATTATAAACAACTTTCGTTATGTTCATAATTTACCTTACTCTTCACATGACGGAGAAATTTACAATTTTCTGCTGGTATCATGCTCTGCATTTAGTGACCGACAGACCGACAACGAACCTACAGGTTACCATGGCAACGTCTCTGACTGCATGCCAGTAGGGAAGTAACGTATTGCCATTTTCCTCATCATGCTTTTAAATTCGTGGTTGTTCCTTGGGTAGATGGCAAGAGAGGCATCAATCGGCTCATCTGCGGGATATTGGCGGAATATCGTTGGAGGTTATAACCGCCCTCGAATAGATTAAGTAATAACACCATTAGTCATCTTCATATTTGTTTACCTAAGAATCACTGAACCTAAATTTCTCCTCTGTTAGCGCTTTATTATATCCATAACTCACGGCATTTATTTATTTGTCGTTATCCGGCTGTCCTCAGTTATAATCCATTTTCTATTAGTTTCAACATTCTTAACTGTATTATTTTCTTCCTTAATTACGCCGTATGTACGTGAATGCTAGAAACTACTGGATGCATTTCCACCAAGATTCGTATTTAGAATACACCTGTCCTTGATAGGTTTCAGGGCAAATATTGTTTCTAAATCCCTGAACTAACTGGGGGTTTATACGAAACCGAAACAGTGATTTTGCACTTCCAAAAAATATACACAACAAAAGTTTATGGAAGTCTACCTACCTTGGTAGAAATTAATGTCTAAACCTTTTTTTCTCATGTGCATCATTTCGATACGAGGATCAATAAGGGAGATATCATTAAAGGACCGTTTTTCTGTACAAGTCCCATCGGACTTAACTCACGAGCGGGTGCGTGTAAAGCGTATTCCTTACAACTTGAAAACTACTGAAGACATTCGAAACAAAATTTATATTTAGCATCCACCTGTCCAAAGGTAGGTTTTAAACGTAAATAACATTTCATGTTCCGGAATGGACTGGCGGTTTATAAGGAACCGAAATGGTGATTTTACTCTTCCACAATATATACAGAACAAGACCAACCTGACTGGAAATCGACCAAACCTGGTGGAATTCCACCTCTAAACCTTTTTTTTCATGTGCATTTTTTCGTCAGGAGGATTAATAAGGGAGATATCATGAATGGTCACTTTTGCAGGTTAAGTCCAGCGGACATAGCCCAAAAGGTGTTTTACATGGAGCAGATTCCTTATCTATATAAATCAAATCGTAACGACTGTGTACCTCTACACTGACTATTTTGGCGAAATTTTCGTACAGCTTTCCGTTTAAGGGGTAATAATAACAATCTCCATAATTTTTGATTTCCTGAAAGTCCTAATTTTTACCCGCCTCGCCCAAAATCCACATTGTGGCATAATCTGCCAGAAGAATAAGAAGATAATTGAAATTTGACAAAATTATACGTTTTAGCCTGTAACGAATGAAAAATCCTATATCATTAAATTTTTCATTTTTTATCCCCGAAGAATATCGAAATATGCAGGCAATTTTAATGATGGTGCAGACCTTCGGAAATTCCTATCACGTAACGGATTGCACAATCTCCGTTCAATTTGGAATGATCTACAACCTTGGTCTTATGACTTTATGCCGTATCTGTATCCCTTTTACGTTTGATTTTTCTCTATTAATCGATGTTAAGTCAATTTGGAATTTTCACATGCATTATTCATACTTTCAATTACTTATATGAAATACAGAATCATCAAACTCTTCACGAAAATTGGCCCACTCAGTAGCCATATGTGAGCCAAATGCTACGTATGTAGCTGTCACATTATTATCCGAAAAGTAATGTAATGTGAGATGATCTTACAAAACCTTTACCCTGTTCCACGTTTCTAAATCTGACCCAAGAATAGATGACATATCATTGGACCAGCCATTTAGGCCACTAAATCCGGCGTGTCTTATGGTATAATCCTTTGTCGATATGACGTACGTTTAGTAGCAGTTAATCTGTAAATGAAGGTCTTCAATATTGTAAACACGCATATACTTTCGTATGTCGATCTATATATATTCACTGATGTCGATTTAGCGATCGAGAAAGGGTCGGTCTGCTATTGTAATCAGTACTCCCCACACCGACTTTGACTGGCAGTAGGAAAGGGTTCCTTCTCCAACTCCTGTGTAACTGTCATTAGTAAGGAAGGCCTACAATTGTAATGAATAGTTCCCTTCTCGATTTGACTTGCAGAAGGTAAGTGAGCATGCAGTTTTGTTTAAAACTCCCCTACCCGATTGTGTTTGGCAGTAGGCAAGGGTGCCCGCCATTATAAAGAAATGTACTCATCTAAAATGTGACTGGCATTAGGCATAGTGGCCTGCTATTTTGATGGAAACTCACCAACTTGGTGTGACTGGCAGTACGCTGGCTGGCAGTAGGAAAAGGGGCCTGTCATTATAATGATAACTGCACAACTCAATTTCGAGTGATAGTAGGGTAATTGCCTGCCATTATAATAAAAACTGTAATCTGTCTGGAGGTAGGAAAGGGGGGCTGCCATTTTAACGAAAACTCCCCAAATCGATTCTGTCCGCATAGTAGGCAATGGGGCCTGCAATTATAATGTAAACTTCCCAACCTGATTGTGAATGCCAGTAGGCAAGTGAGCCTGCCGTTATATCACAAATCCGTAACAAACACTTTACATTGGAAACGTACGGGGACCTCCCCATGCTCTTTCTCGGATAACGCTAAGAGACATGCAATTTTAAAACTATCTTATTTACTGCATGTACACTATTTACTTCGATATTCGAATACAATGTAGAATACCGTAGCGAAGCACGGGTACATTCGCTAGTTGGTCATAAATTCAGTCTTCTGGGTGCTGATCTTCAGACCAATCTTAGCTGCTACACTATAAAGACTCTGTAAGTTTTAGGTAACCTTCTCTATATTGTTTTCCAGTAGAATGACGTCATTGGCAAAGGCTAGGCACGCGAAAAGGAGGTTGTCTGTCTTGTACTCAAGCTTCAGTCCAGCTCCCAGTGGTAGCATCGTTCTCCATTCCCTAATGATCTTTTCCAGGACACAGTTGAAGAGAATGCAAGAGAGACCATCACCCTGTCTAACTCCTATTCTGATTGAAAAGCTTTCGGATAGTTCATCTCTGAATCTGACCTTGGATGCCGTGCTCCTCAGAGTGGCTTGAACTGATCGTAGGGTCTTCCCATCCAGACTAAGTTCCCATAGTATGATGAAAAGGGTGTCTCTGTCCACAGAGTCATAAGCGTTCTGAAAATCTACTAGGGCCACAACCCTGGGATGTCCACTTCGGCTTTTGTAATTGAGAACTGTCTTAAGATTGTGTATCTTAGTCTTACGGAAACCATCTTGGTATTCAGCTAACTGTGAGTTTAGCTGTGTGGTGACTCTATTGAGCAGGGTTACAGAGAGGATCTTGTAGGTAATTTGTAACAAGGAAGTACCTCTATAATTGTTGAGTTCTATCTTACTTACCTTCTTGTGGAGGTGATGAATCGTGGCAGACGTCCATCCTTCGGGTAGGGAATCTGTTGTCCATATGTCCTTTATGATTTGGTCATGAAACGACAGGTCATCTGCATGTTTCCACATCTCGGCAACTATGCCATCTTCACCTGAAGCCTTGTTGTTCTTGAGACCACCGATGATGTCCTTATTTCTTCTCTCGTAGGTGGTTGAGAATCAGGGTTCCTGTGTGAAGGCTCATGGAAAATAAGCTTTTCTTCAGGTTCCTCCGCGTTTAGTAGCTTCTGGAATAATCTGCAAGAGTTTTGGTGCAGTCTTTAATGTTCAGTTGATGTTTTGCATCTGGCCCGTGGAGAATGAGGGTAGGAGCTGTGTACTGGGTCGTTTGCTTCTGAAGTCCTTTGTACAGGTCTCTTGAGTTGTTTCTCTGAAAATTATTTTCAGCCTGTTGCATTAGGCTCCTGAGGAAATTTCTCTTGGCACTGCGGATGGTGTTAGCTGTAGCTTTTCTTTGCACGAGGAAGGCTTCATAATTGACTTCAATTTTATGTTGGTTCCACCTAGTCCAGGCTTTACGCCTTTCTTCTATAACCTTATCACACTTTGTACTCCACCGTGGGTGTTTACCTCTGGTTGATGAGGCAGAGATAGTTTCTGGAGCAGCATCCAGCAATCCTTTTTGTAAGGCAGGCCATCCTTCTTTATCTGTATTCTTCCTGAGGGTATCCTGAAAATCACAATCCTCATCGCGCAGTCGCAGAGTGTTGAACCTGGGTATCTTATGACTTCTTTGGAGATTTAGTGTTTTCCTAAAGGGTTGCATATAAATCTTGACAAGTGAAAGGTAGTGATCAAAGTCTATGTTGGATCTTCGTAATACCTTGATGTTCTGTACGTCCATATGATGTTGCCGTGCTATAGCAACATGGTCTAACTGGAATTCACCAAGCATAGGATTTGGCCTCTTCCAGGTTTTTGCCTTTCTAGCTAGACTTTTGAAGGTTGTTGATTTCAGGACTGAGTTGTACTTGTCACAGAGTTCAATGAGACGTTCTCCATTTCTGTTTGTTCTCTTATGGGCTGGATAATGGCCTACTATCTTCCGGTACTTCCACTCCTTACCAACTTGTGCATTGAAGTCTCCCATGAGTATGATGGAATGGTGGAAAGGTATCTTATCTAGAGTTCCTTCTAAGGTGGCCCAGCATTGTTCTATATTTTCCAGGTTTGAATGGTTTGTGTCATTCGTGGGTGAGTGGAAATGTACGATTGTGTATTACGAGACCTGAAGGATAACGAGGAGGTCCTTTCATTAGGTGAAGTGAAATCTAAAATATGGTCAACCATCTTGTGGTGTACCGCAAAACCAGTACCAAATTGTGGAAGTGTCTTGACAACTTTTTCTCCAGGTTTCCCCTTGTAGATTCTGGGCACTCTGGACTCTATTGTATCCTCATCGGAAAACCGAGTCTTTTGAAGTGCTGCTTGTACTTTTCCAGCACGTCAATCGTTTGTTTGAGCTTACCTACCTTCAGTAGGGAATTAATGTTTATTGTAGCACAGTACTTGATGTTTCTCTTTGGTTGTCGTTTAGCAGAATGAAATAGAAGTGGGAAGGATGAAGGTGTAGGTTCCCGAGAATCCGATGACCTGTTTGCCCCAGACTGTGTGGGGGTGGATTGTTTACCAGCTAGGGTACATTTCTCAATATTCGTTGTCTCCATGTGTCGAGTATTACGAGAGTCGTGATGGTGGTTACCTAAAAGGTAATGAGGTTTTAACTATTAAGGTTGTAAGTCTTGAAGCCACCAGCACTGATAGGCTCACCGACGCAGTTTCCCGCTGGGATTGGTTACCCAATCTTCCAATCAATCAATCAATCAATCAATCAATCAATCAATCAATCAATCAATCAATCAATCAATCAATCAATCAATCAATCAATCAATCAATCAATCAATCAATCAATCAATCAATCAATCAATCAATCAATCAATCAATCAATCAATCAATCAATCAATCAATCAATCAATCAATCAATCAATCAATCAATCAATCAATCAATCAATCAATCAATCAATCAATCAATCAATCAATCAATCAATCAATCAATCAATAAATCAATCAATCAATCAATCAATCAATCAATCAATCCTGATCTGCATTTAGGGCAGTCGCCCAGGTGGCAGATTCTCTATCTGTTGCTTTCCTAGCCTTTTCCGAAATGATTTCAAAGACATTGGAAATTTATTGAACATCTCCCTTGGTAAGTTATTCCATTCCCTAACTCCCCTTCCTATAAATGAATATTTGCCCCAGTTTGTCCTCTTGAATTCCGACTTTATCTTCATATCTTTCCTACTTTTATAAACGCCATTCACACTTATTCGTCTACTAATGTCATTCCACGCCATCTCTCCGCTGACAGATCGGAACGTACCACTTAGTCGAACAGCTCTTCTTCTTTCTCTCAGTTATTCCCAACCCAAACATTGCAACATTTTTGTAACACTACACTTTTGTCGGAAATCACCCAGAACAAATCGATCTGCTTTTCTTTGGATTTTTTCCAGTTCTTGAATCAGGTAATCCTGGTGAGGGTCCCATACACTGGAACCATACTCTAGTTGGGGTCTTACCATAGTCTCCTTTACATCCTTACTACAACCCCTAAACACCATCATAACCATGTGCAGAGATCTGTACCCTTTATTTACAATCCCATTTATGTGATTACCCCAATGAAGATCTTTCCTTATATTAACACCTAGATATTTACAATGATCCCCAAAAGGAACATTCACCCCATCAACGCAGTAATTAAAACTGAGAGGACTTTTCCTATTCGTAAAAACTCACAACCTGACTTTTAACCCCGTTTATCAACATACCATTGCCTGCTGTCCATCTCACAATATTTTCGAGGTCACGTTGCAGTTGCTCACAATCTTGTAACTTATTTATCACTCTATAGAGAATAACATCATCCGCAAAAGTCTTACCTCCGATTCCACTCCTTTACTCATATCATTTATATACGTATATAAGAAAACATAAAGGTCCTATAATACTGCCTTGAGGAATTCCCCTCTTAATTATTACAGGGTCAGATAAAGCTTCACCTACTCTAATTCTCTGAGATCTATTTTCTATAAATATAGCAACCCATTCAGTCACTCTTTTGTCTAGTCCAATTGCACTCATTTTTGCCAGTAGTCTCCCATGATCCACCCTATCAAATGCTTTAGACAGGTCAATCGCGATACAGTCCATTTGACCTCCAGAATCCAAGATATCTGCTATATCTTGCTGGAATCCTACAAGTTGAGCTTCAGTGGAATAACCTTTCCTAAAACCGAATTGCCTTCTATCGAACCAGTTATTAATTTCACAAACATGTCTAATATAATCAGAAAGAATGCCTTCCCAAAGCTTACATACAATGCATGTCAAACTTACTGGCCTGTAATTTTCAGCTTTATGTCTATCACCCTTTCCTTTATACACAGGGGCTACTATAGCAACTCTCCATTCATCTGGTATAGCTCCTCCGACCAAACAATAATCAAATAAGTACTTTAGATATGGTACTACATGCCAACGCATTGTCTTTAGTATATCCCGAGAAATCTTATCAATTTCAGCTGCTTTTCTAGTTTTTAACATTTATATGTTACTGTAAATGTCATTGTTATAATGGGTAAATTTTAATACTTCTTTAGTATTAGTGACCTCACCTTCAGGACATTATCCTTGTAACCAACAATCTTTAAATACTGCTGACTGAGTACTTCTACCTTTGGTAGATCCTCGCATGCACACTTCCGTTGTTCATTAGTGATTCCTGGTATATCCTTCTTGGAACCTGTTTCTGCCTTAAAATACTTATACATACCCTTCCATTTTTCACTAAAAATCGTATGACTGCCAATTATGCTTGCCATCATGTTATCCTAAGCTGCCTTCTTTGCTAGATTCAATTTTCTAGTAAGTTCCTGCAATTTCTCCTTACTTCCACAGCCATTTCTAACTCTATTTCTTTCTAGTCTGCACCTCCTTCTTAGTCTCTTTATTTCTCTATTATAATAAGGTGGGTCTTTACCATTACTTACCACCCTTAAAGGTACAAACCTGTTTTCGCATTCCTCAACAATTTCTTTAAACCCATCCCAGAGTCTGTTTACATTTTTATTTACCGTTTTCCACCGATCATAGTTACTTTTTAGAAACTGCCTCATGCCTGCTTTATCAGCCATATGGTACTGCCTAACAGTCCTACTTTTAAGACCTTCCTTTCTATCACATTTATTTTGAACTACGACTAAAACAGCTTCATGATCACTAATACCATCTATTACTTCAGTTTCCCTATAGAGCTCATCTGGTTTTATCAGCACGACATCCAGGATATTTTTCCCTCTGGTTGGTTCCATCACTTTCTGAATCAGCTGTCCTTCCCATATTAACTTATTTGCCATTTGTTGGTCATTCTTCCTGTCGTTCGCATTTCCTTCTCAATTGACATCTGGCAAATTCAGATCTCCCGCTACAATCACATTTCTTTCCATGTCGTTTCCCACATAGCTGACTATCCTATCAAATAATTCCGAATCCGTGTCAGTGCTACCCTGTACACTCCAAATATATCACTGGGTTGCTCGGTTTAACAGGGTCACCTCTTATATGTTACTAGCTTCTGCCCGCTGTTTCCCTACACGGTCGTAGCTCCCAACATTTTCAATAGGATGGTATGCCTCCAACGTATGGACAGATTTGCTGTGGATGACAGAAGAAGCGCTTTAGATAGCAAGTCAGTGTTACGGGAAAAAGATGCTAAAAGTGAACTGCATGAGAGCACTGGAAAATGGTAATTGCATTGCAGTAATAATAATAATAATAATAATAATAATAATAATAATAATAATAATAATAATAATAATAATAATAATAATAATAATAATAATAATAATAATAATAATAATCATAATAATAGTAAATAATAATAATAATAATAATAATAATCGTATGGCCTCAGCTACCGTGTGCAGACATTTCAATATGACGCCATCTGGCTGTCTGCTTGTCAATTTCGACGTTCCGTTTTACTCTAGGTCCCCACTAGATGGCAGACCGAGTAAACCGAAACTCTCTTGGGCGTCTATGGCTGAGATTTAATGAATTTTGTCGGGTAAACACCAAATGTGTCACCAGAGATCTTTTACATGCCGACATCGTACGACATGGAGTGTCGAATGGACTTTTTTCCGCCCTTCAAAAATCCGACTACCTCTGCCGGGTTTGAACCCGCTATCTTGGGATCCGGAGGCCGACACTCTACCGCTGATCCACAGAGGCAGCTATAATAATAGTTATAAGTATAGATTGTTTGGCAGTCGGTGATGATATATATTGATATTCACCAGGAATATAGCAACTGATAAGGAAAGGACTGAGATAGCCAGATGATAGCGATGAAGACTATCCTTCAATTTTTTTGAAAAGACTGAGTTCATGACGAAACATTAAAGGTGTCCCTCAGTTTTTGAAGGTAGGAGAAGAAAAATAAAGAAAGAACATGCTTTAAGTATTTGCGAGAAACATTGCAAGATAATGCGCTGGAAAAGAACGCCATTAAAGTACGGGTGAAAATGGAAATGGTATTTCAACTTAACACCTACAACAAAATGTTTCAAACGTTTGGGGCTAATTAAGGCATCTAGACATTCTTGTGAAACACGAGTGCCTGTACGGAGCAGAAACATTGGATATAATAGGGAAATATGGGCTTGAGATTGTCCGGAAGAGAGAAAGAAAAATGCTCAGAATAATTCTAGTACCAACTGGGGAGAGGAGACCCAAATCTAACAAAGAATTGTGTCAAAAACTGGGGAAGTGGTGGAATTGATGAGGAGGAAAAGGGTATGGTTCTATGGACACTTGTTGAGGACGGAAAATAGCAGACTGACGAGGAGAATCTTTGAATTCTTCTGAAAGAGAAGACAGAGCCGAAATGGTTTCGAGAAGTGAGGTTCGACTTGACGAGGACGGGGGTTACGGAAGATGATATAATGGACAGAAATAGGTTTAGACAACTAGATAAAGAGTTTCGCAGTTTCCAGGAGACTGGGGAGACACTAGTGAGGAAAGGGAGGTTCTATACAGAAGGAGGGAGTAGGAGAAAGAATGGAAAGAGACTGGCGAAGAGGGAAGGCAGGAGAGGTTAAAAATAATGCAAAGACTGTCAAACGTAGCCTCCATGGTTCAGGCAGCAGCGCGCTGGCCTCTCACCGCTGGGTTCCGTGGTTCAAATCCTGGTCACTCCATGTGAGATGTGTGGTGGACAAAGCGGAAGCGGGACAGGTTTTTCTCCGGGTACTCCGGTTTTCTCTGTCATATTTTCATACCACCAACACACTCCAATATCATTTCATTTCATCTGTCATTCATTAATCATTGCCCCGGAAGAGTTCGACAGGCTTCGGCAGCCGGCACAATTCCTATCCTCGCCGCTAGATGGGGGCTTCGTTCATTCCATTCCTGAGCAAGTCCAATGACTGGAAACAGGTTGTGGATTTTCATTTAATTTTTAAACGAACGTGCTCCATAAATAGCAGAAACGGCAATACTACTACTACTACTACTACTACTACTACTACTAATAATAATAATAATAATAATAATAATAATAATAATAATAATAATAATAATAATAATAATAATAATAATAAGTGCAGGTCTACCCAAATGGAACTACGAACGAGCACTAATTACATACAGTGTTGTATATTTAAATCGCTTTTTTTATATTTGCGAACACTTGGTGCACTAATTAGACTCATAACTTATTTCCTTGAATATTTTTGCATTAGAAACGAAATCTTGATTATTCAATTAAAAAATTGTGAATTGGAGCATTTAAATCACAAACACGCACACAATAAAAAGCTGCGGAAGAAATGGTAAATAAAATTTCATCAGAGAACAGGCTGATAATGCAACATTTATTCTACATTGATGATCAATAGTCTGTCATTCTACTCAATCCTTCGACCTTGATAAGATATAACGGCGGTTAAGCCTTTGTGCTTCTGATTTGTTTGCTCCAAGCCTACTGGCTTCTCGCTATAAGGAAAGATCACTCCACCAGCTGATCCACCCATCTAATGGAGTGTCTTCCTCGAAGTCACTTGCCATTCACCTTCCTCCCCACCACAGCTTCTCCAGGTTGCTTGTTCTTCTGGCGATGTGTCCAAATTACCGGCTGATCTGCTCAAGAAGTCTAGTCTGGATGCCTAGTTCTTCCAGTACGGATGTATTGATACAGCGTTAACTCTTACCTGGTACGGGTTCACTTTTGTATCATAAATGCTACGACAGTTTAATTTCGAATTTCAATACAATTTGAATACAAACATTTCAATTTCAATACAATTTCAATACAAAAATTTCAATTTCAATACAATTTCAATACAAACATTTTAATTTCAATGCAATTTCAATACAAAAAATTCAATTTCAAAACAATTTCAATACAATTTCAATACATTTTCAACACAAAAATTTCAATTTCAATACAATTTCAATACAAACATTTCAATTTCAATACAATTTCAATACGATTTCAATACAAGCATTTAAATTTCACTACAATTTCAATACAAAAATTTCAATTTTAATACAATATCAATACAGACATTTCAATTTCAATACAATTTCAATACAATGTCAATACAAACATTTCAATTTCAATACAATTTCAATACAAAAATTTCAATTTCAATACAATTTCAATACAAAAATTTCAATATCAATACAATTTTAATACAAACATTTCAATTTCAATACAATTTCAATACAAAAATCTCAATTCAATACAATTTCAATACAAACATTTCAATTTCAATACAATTTCAATACAAAAATTTCAATTTCAATACAATTTCGATACAAACAAATTTATTTAGCTCAACACACTGTTTACATCCGTAATAAACAACTTTTAAATATTCGTCATTTAATGACTGACTTTCTTGTTTGCGTAAATTTTCAAAGGACTAATGTTACCATGTCAGATCTGATCAAAACTCTAGCATTATGATTCAACATTTTTTAATATAAAGACACAACATGACAAAACAACGTTATATTGGTTCATAATGTCTTGTGGTATAGAACACTTAACAGAAAATATCCGAGAAACCATCAACTTGAGGTTATAGTTGTTCCTTGACTTCTTACGTCACGCACTACTTGCACATAATTCATACAACTTTTGTGCACATGCATTGTATATTGCTTTGATGCACATCCTGCAAACAATAGCTGTTTTTCTTTTCTTGTATGAGCAGGCGGAACAAGTTTTGCGTTCGGATTTAGGTGTTTCGGGTGCTTAAGCATGGCGTTCCTCTGATACCTCCATTCGTAGAACTCTTCGAATGCCTATCTTAATTTCTTTCGGAATAGTTTTGGTGTGGAAATGTTACTTCACCTGAAGAACAGTCAGTTTACTAGAAATACCCTTCATTCTATAAGCAAAAGTGTGTGAAAGAAAGAGGAAAAAGAAGTCAAACATGAACTTGAGAACACCTAAAAAAGTATTTCATTAATGGTACCCCAGGCTCCCAAGGACCCTGTGTTAGTAGCTTAACCGGGTGGGCATAAAGAACCGACTACGTCCACATCTCACAGCTGCTTCTCATCAAAATGAATTTACATACGGAAAAGTTACGTAAATTCGAAAATTGCGCACGTCCTCGGGAACCAGCCGTACCAGTTAAGGGGTTAAGTACAGGAAATGCAGATAATTCGTCGGTAAACCTACATCAAAGCTCTCTATTTCCTTCTCATCTACCTGTTCGATCGCCCAGGTCTCAGCTGTGCATGTGGCAACGGGAGATATGAGGGCGTGATCCAATTGCAGTATTGGTAGTAAAGTATTATTTGTAACTATCCGGTGTTTTTATATTCTGCTCAACTCTGTGGTGGCTAACCGGGCAATAACTATTCTCCTCCTGATTTTGTCATACTCATAACTTATGTAGCGGAGATAAATTTCCTGGAAAAATACACAAAGATGGACAAGGAACATGTGGCCCTTTAAAGAATCTGTCCCTCCTAAAACTTTATTTTACACGAATATTTGATAAATAGAATAACCGAAGATAGCAGTAGGGATTAATTTTAATGATATAGTACAGTTTGATCATTATTTGACCTTATTGAAATGTGTTAACCTTTACTAATTTTATGTGATCTGTAGTGGTGTGAACGGTAACAGTTATATATGTAGAGTCCTCATATATAGGCAGTAATGGGTTAGAATGCAAACTCCATTCTTCCGCAGATACAATACACTTGAGAATGCATCTGATGCACTGTCAATTTTGTGTACTACATGGCGTCTTAAACCTCATCCCACGGCGCGAGTTGGCCGTGCGGTTAGAGGCGCGCGGCTGTGAGCTTGCATCCGGGAGATGGTTGGTTCGAATCCCACTGTCGGAAACCCTGAAGATGGTTTTCGGTGGTTTCCCATTTTCACACCATAAAAATGCTGGGGCTGTACCTTAAGTAAGTCCACGGCCGTTTCCTTCCGACTCCTAGGCCTTTCCTATCCCATCGTCGCCATAAGACCTATCTGTGTCGAGACGTAAATCAAATAGAAAAAGAAAAAGAGAACCTCATCCCTTCAAGTGTTCCACCTTCCCGTTCACACTTCGCAAATCTCCCGTTCTACAATAATATCGCCTACTGTACCACCAAATTACAATTGTTGATAATAAAATAGGTATTCATTTTGACAGTAAATTGTTGTTCGTTTCGCACATAAACAGGGTTACCTCATGTGCTATGTCACTCCTTGGTTTACTCTATACGGTTTCTGATACCACAGATGTAAATACCCTCAGAGCATTCTACGTTTCCTGTATATTACTGATTGTTGAATACGCCTTTCCAGTCTGATCCATTTCTGCTTCTTGAAATCTCAGCCCCTCGACCGTGTGCAAGTAGGAAAGTAGCCCACCTAAAGCTGCTATACAAAGGAGCTAAAGGCTCATTGATATCTCCAGATTTAGTTTCCTCCCCCCCCCCCCTACCTCACTTCCCATCTCGTAGTAACGGAATGAAGAACCTCTTCCATATTCCTTACTCCCGGCTTTCTCTTACCCAAAGGTCCTTTTATGTACATACTCCAGCAATGTTTAATACCTTATCTATCAATAAGAACCCAGATATCTTCCTATCGTATCCTTTCTTCTGTCATGATATTTCTAACATAACTTAATTTTCCCTCATATTCTTTCCAGTTTCTTCTCTTGTATTTAAGTGTATTTTCCTTTCTTTCTATCGTTGTTAATCTACATATGTAATATATATAATTGTAAAGTTTTCATTGTGTATATTTGTGTCCTTTGTAAATGTTTGTAAAGCTTTCATTTGAGCTATTGCACATATCTCGGATCTTTGTCATTTTGTTGCTGATCCCGGATAAATAAATGAATAAATATATAAATAAATACGTAGAAACGACTAAACCTAACGGTTATGCTACGAGTGTTGCATAAATATTGGGGGTACGGCCCATCAGAACTACCTAGAATTTATACTCTCCCTACATTGCGGGGACAGCACTTCCTAATAATTTGATTAGTTTGCATTCGAACCTACTAATGCCCAAAAGTCTGGGGTCAAGTAATATTATGCCTTCGATTTCGGTAGGTGGTAAGGGGGTCCAGATGGTCTCAAGGTACTGGATTTTCACGTCGTCAGCCTGACAGTCTATTCAGTCATATTGCTGGCTTTCGTGACCTGGTTCACTGCATCTCAGCTTCTCAGTTTGTAGCAAAAATTTCAGAATATACTTAAATATTGTATTCAATACATATATACTTATTTTGATCTAGAACATTTAACTTCCTCTAATGGACATCATCAGATAGATAATTTCACAAAATACACCAGATGTAAAATCACATTAATAGATTGGTAAGACTAAGGCTAAGGACAAAGACCACATCGATGCCTTTGAGATGTAGTGTTGGAGTAGGTTGCTACGTATAGCTTGGCCCGAAAGGAGAACAAATGAGTCCATCATTAAAGAGCTGAGGATAGTGAAATATCTCTCTACACGTGCAGGGAAAGAATACTTAAGTTCCTTGAACATATCTTAAGGAGCGATGGAGACAACCTGAAGAAGTCAATCATAGAAGGCAAAATAGAAGGAGGAAGACCGCGTGGAAGGTAGGAAGATAACTGGCCTTCCTCTTCAGAACATCGTAAGAAAAGCTGAAGATCGTGTTGGATGGCGACACTTTGTGAAGCATGCAACTCTATACAGACGAAACAATGGGCCACGACAATCAGTAAAGAGTAATACGACTGATGATGATGATGATGATGATGATGATGATGATCATGAAGGCATGAGATAAAATACGCTGTCATATTCAAGGACATTAAAAATTATATTATTGCAAACTTGACTGAAGTCCATTTCTCTCTCTACTTACACTTAGTTTTCTATTAATTTCAGACTTAACATATTCAATTCTACAGCCAACTTTAGCACTTCGGTCCCATTTTGACTTAGAATCCACAAGCAACTCATTCTTCAATGTAATTTGAAGTAATTACTTCCAAAGATCTTAAGGATTCTCTAAGTCATGAAGTATTGTAATTCAAGGATTTTACTCCACATCAATGGCCATTCTACGATGTTTTTACGATTGCACCTGCCAGTTTTAACCTACTTCTTCATCAAGAATGAACGATTCACATAGATATTATTCACTGCAACATGACCTGGAATTTTATTCATGTTTGACGTTATATTATTTTAAATGTCCTTGTATATGATAGTGCATTTTTAACTCATGTCTTACCAATCGATTAATGTGATTTTATACCTGACTAGTTGATGTATCAGTGCTTCGCTACGGAATTCTGCATTGTTTGCAGAATTGTAGGTTAGGTAGTGTACACGTTGTGAGCAAGACTGTATTAAATTACACAGCTCTTAATGCTACCCTAGAAACGCGACGGAGAAATCACCAAACGTCTTTTCTCATATGAAGACTGCGTTAGGGAATTTTCATTGTAAAGTAAGTAAATAAATAAATGTCATTAACAATAATAAAAAGTCAAAATTATAAGTAAGCGTACAATTATTGAAGATATACGTCCGGATGGTTTCTTGTACCAGGTAAGTTCCATAATTCGTAAAACAAATCCACTACTATGAAGGAAAAGTAATGTATCGGAACAAACCTTCAGTTCCGTGAATGTATACTCCTCAACTGTATTTTATTTTCGATAGGACCAATAACATAGGTATTTAAAAATTAAATTTTAGGTGCCTTCCTCTAAACTACAATTTAATACAGGGCGAATACAATTGTTTACAACTTAGACTGTAGTTTCCTATTCCCCGACTCTATACACCAACTTTCATCAAATTCTGTCAACCCAATTTCTCGTGGCCCGGCGTTGATATGGAATTGGCAACAAAAATACAAATTCATTAATATCTGTGTTATCAAAACAGCGCGTCAGAGTAGGGATCAAATAGCTGGAATACTATGATGAACCAGTGAGTTTCGTACCACCAGTACGGTATCAGAAAATGTATGAACCAGAGGAATGACATGCTAAAGAAGAAAGTTTTCTAACTCTCCAGCTATTTCTCGCCAATATTCAGTTAGGCTGTTATAGTCGGTACGCATCAGTAATCCCATCTATCGGAGTTGAGCGGCAGCATAAGAGCAAAGAACATCACCACAAACAATGGTCAATGTAATGTTATTGTTGATCAATGTTATGCGTTTTCAATATTGTAGGCCTTCACATTTAGTTTTCTTCCGATTCTGAAATACCACTTTTGTCATAGTCGGTACGGTAAAATTGAATAAAACATGAAGGGTCGAAAATTGTTTTCTCTATAACTTCGGTTATGTAGTACTTTTCGATAGGACTAATAAGATAGGTATTTAAAAATAAAATTTTAGGTGCCTTCCTCTAAACTACAATGTAATACAGGGTGAATACAACTGTTTATAACTTAGACTGTAGTTTCTTATTCCCTGACTCTATATACCGACTTTCATTAAATTCTGTTAACCCAATTTCTCGTGGCTCGGCGTTGATACGGAATTGGCAATAAAAATACAAATTCATGGATATCTGTGTTAACAAAGCCGGTGCGGTAACAATGATCGGAAATTTAACTCTATATAACTTAAATAGTATTTATCGATAGGACCACTAAGAATATAAATAATTGAGAGTTAAATTGTAGGCCTTGCCCTAAACTACCATTTCACTCAGCGTGAGTAAAATTATTTATAGCCGGGATTGTAAGTGATTTATCCGCCGACTTCACATACCGATTTTCATTAAAATCTCTGCAGCCATTTTCTCGTCATGCGTGTACAGACAGACAGACAGACAGACAGACAGACAGACAGACAGACAGACAGACAGACAGACAGACAGACAGACAGACAGACAGACATTACGGAAAAGTAAAAATTGCATTTTCTTGTTACTATGGACATTCCCGATTCAGAAATACCATTATTTTCAAATTCTAAGCAATGTACAGACAAAACTCTTATTTTATATATATAGGTGTACAGTATTTTCTGAAATATTCTAGCTGAAGAAAGACGTTCTAGATCAAAATAAATATATATGACTGTATCCCAGAGCCAAACACACATAAGCGCCAAACAATTAACTTTGCAGGAGAGCGAGAAAATAACATTTCGCTGACATTTCCAGCAATATCTCTAAAAGGATTGGTTGTAGTTTTTATAAAACGTTTGATTGACATGCCTCAGCTTTGTATATCATTATAACATTTTTAAATGTCAAAATAATAAGAACCGAGCTCGATAGCTGCAGTCACTTAAGTGCGGCCAGTATCCAGTATTCGGGAGATAGTAGGTTCGAACCCTACTGTCGGCAGCCCTGAAGATGTCTTTCCGTGGTTTCCCATTTTCACACCGGGCAAATGCTGCGGCTGTACCTTAATTAAGGCCACGTTCGCTTCCTTCCCACTCCCAGTCTTTTCCTGTCCCATCGTCGCCATAAAATGTATCTGTGTCGGTGCGACGTAAAGCAAAAAAAAAAATTGTGAAAAGGGACTGACGATTGCTTGGCACAAGGGAATTTAATGTTAAGTTGGATTTTACTGCGAGTGCCATCAATATAACTCCGTAGAATGGTACCCAAAAACACAGCCTTTCATTAAATTAATACACTTGTGAAACATTTTAAAGTAACAAAACCATAAGTAAATAAACGTCATTAATAAAAAGTCAAAATTTTAAGTAAGCGTACAATTATTGAAGATATACATCCGAATGGTTTCTTGTTCTAGGTAAGTACGAAATGGAAACATTCCATAATTTGTAAAAAAGAAAATCCATTACCGCGAAGGAAAAGTAATGGATCGGAACTAACCTTCAGTTCCTTGAATGTATAATCCTCAACTGTATTTTCCTCTGCATTCTGACTCTCCACATCAGCTGACAGAGCCATCTCTACCATTAGTTCTCCTGTTCTTTAAAATTTACTGCTGCCAGATCTATACATTCCAAAATATTGCTTCTAACAACACAAACTCAGTCTGGAAAATATCTCCTAGACTTGAATCTGGACTAGAAAGTAATAACAGGGAACAATATATTATACTTTTGTGGTGAGCAATAATTCATTGTTTGAACAATACTGTGTTCAGAGCACAACCGTTATCAGACAATGGACTTAACTGCGCCACACTCTTCCACACTGAGAGCCAAACGGAAGTAATTCACACCATTGTTGCATTTTGCTCCGAGTCATTATGAACGTAACTTATGAGATGGTTCTCAAAAATTCAGCTTTTTAATAAATTATTATTTTTTAAAATTAAATTAATGCGCTTCTACTCAAATCTTAGGACCAAAGAGAATCAAGTTGCATTCACTACCATTTGGCTCTGTGAAGAGGTGGAGTTTATAATTTTTGACTTTAAGAGACTTCCTTATTAAAGTTCTTTGGATTTAATTCCCACTGCATCTAATAGACGATAGTTAGATGTAACAGTATCACTAAAATTAAAAACATGGAGTTAATCTTCTTTGACTCTGGGCTTCAGATGTGCTGAATAGGCGGACCGCTTAAATGCAATAATTATGTACATTTAAAATATTTTCTGCTTGATTTTCAAATCGGTATGGGTTTTAAAAAATGAAGCTGTTAAACCTTGTTACTTATTGTCACTGAATCCCTTACCAATCCTCAGATCGGGATAAAAATCATTGGATTTGCCGGGAATTGAACCCGGCGCGTTCGGGTAAGCGGAGAGCAAGCTATTACTTCACCAGAAGGCTTACACATTTGTCTTCTTCTTCTTATTATTATTATTCGCAATACAACCGGATAACTTGAGATCGCACATTCGCACTGTAAAGATTCAACACGCAATGATGGGTATGTGGCTGTAATCTGTGACACACATGCGAACTAAGGACAGTTTTATGCGGGGACAGTTCCTTACGCAGAATTTGAAGAAATTTGTTTAATTATTTCTTGATTCTGAGGTGGTTGGAAATGTGTAAATAGATGTTCTTTTGACGTAAAAATTTCTCTCTTTCCTATCCAGCGCTGGGCGTCTACTAGTGCTGAAACGCCCGTCACAAAACATGGCACTGATATCTCAGTATTTATTACCGATATCGCCATTGTAATGGTATCACTGCAAAGAAGAATTCTTGAACTACAATTTGACATCTAAAATAAATCTTCGACGTCACCCGCCAAAACCAGACGGTCGCCACGAAAAATCCCCACTTTGGCGAAACCGCGCTCGAGTGCAATCGTTATAATTTTGGACCCGTCAGTACGATTTTGAAAATCAAAATGTCGTTTGGTAGCCTGTACAATGTCCTATAAACCGACGTAAAATCATTTCAATTGGTGAGACCATTAGTGACGAAAGACTCTTTGAAAATCATGTTTTGTGAAATTTTCAACAAATTTTCATAAAGTCCAAGTTTAAAGCATTCGATTACTTTACCATTGGTATGAAGATTATATTCTGAACGAAATGGGATTAAAACAACTCTGGAGGATCAAAATCGAGTGCGCAGTGTTCAAAAGGCTTATACGTTTATTAGAAATATTCATGTAATCGCTAAAGCGTATGTCTCATACTTCATACATCATTACCGTGTATTTAATGAATGGTCGCTGAAATAGTGGAAGTTAAAATAAAGAATTAATAAATGAATGTATGATGAAATAAATATTTTTAATTTACTTTACGTCGTACCGACACAGGTAGGTCTTACGGCGACTATGCGATAGGAAAGAGCTAAGAGTGGGGAGGAAGCAACCGTGAAGTCAATTTAGGTACAGCCCCGGTGTTTGACTGGTGTGAAGATGGGAAACCACGAAAAACTAGGGGATAGCTACGTGACCCAAACTGCGCAGCCACTTGGTCGGTTAGACTTTTCTACAGAAGATACGAAGTTATGTTTTGAAAGTTATAAAGTGGTTACTCACGATCCTACAAGAACTTTGATTAACGTACGGCTGATCAATTTATGCTTACTTCATTATTCCATAAATTTACGACGATTTAAAATTGATCTAATTTACTCTTACGAATTAATGTAATGTAGTGGACGCACCTGAGGTAATGAATCTGCAGCGACGTTGTACAGGAAGACTCGTGACCACATTTACTTGGTCAGATTCGTAATTAGTTTGTTAGAGTTGCTTCTGTGCGGCATGAATCACGAGAGGTTCCTAAGGGACTGAGGGCTTCCGACGAGCCTAAATTGTATCACACTGGGAGACTGATAAGATTTAGGTACACAGATGCTTTTGGAAATAGTCAATATAATGCTGCGCACTGTTCGATTAGACGCTCTACAGGCAAGTTGTGAGAATTATTTAATACATTGCATTCCCTCGTCGGGGTTATAATACCACCCGATGTTACAAAGGTAACATTTTTCCAGTTGACGCAGCCACAGGTCATACCAACACCCCCCCCCCTCCTCATGGCACAACAGCTCCGAAGGGCCATGGCCTAACAAGAGACCGCTGCTCAGCCCGAAGGCCTGCAGATTATGAGAAGGCGTGTGGTCAGCACGACAAATACTCTAGGCCATTATTCTTGTCTCTCTAGATCTGGGCCGCTATCTCACCGTCAGATAGCTCCTGATTTATAATCACGTAGGCTGAGTTGACCTCAAACCAGCACTCAGATCCAGGTAAAAATCCCTGACCTGGCCAAGAATCGAACGCGGGCCTCTGGGTAACAGGCAGACACGCTACCGCTACACTGCGAGGCTGGCTTACACCTTATACCGTTGTTATTAAAATGATTTTTCCTAACAAATATGTATAATTAAGGATCTCTCTCTGTCTTTATTTCCCTTTTATATTTACAATTTGCTTGAAAGGGAGTATCAAAGGCCTGTCCTGGTAATGTTAAATATGAAAGATTTACATCCTTGCTTCTCTGGAACTGCTCGAATTTCGATAAGATATGGATTCAAAACTAATAAATTTACTGATCTACTTTCTTGGTTCAAACTTTATTATAAAAACCAAGATATGGATTTTTTTAAATTTCAGTTCTTAAATACTTTATTTATATTTGTAAACTTTTATGATAGAATTATGTATTGTATCTCTACTACCATTGTAGATCCGTATAAAAGAATAATGCTGTTAATGAGAGGTAAAAATGTCAGTGCTGTAGCGTTTGTGAGAAAATGGGAAACACTCACAAAAATATGTAGTTTTCGGAAACCATACTCGAAATTGTAATGCCACTTACATAATGTGGATGCTACCATGTTTCTTAACACATAAACACCAAATAGGGTCCGGCTGCATGGCTAAATGGTTAGCGTGCTGGCCTTTGATCACAGGGGTCCCGGGTTTGATTTCCGGCAGCGTCGGGAATTTTAACCACCATTGGTTAATTTCCCTGTCACAGGGGCTGGGTGTATGTGTTGTCTTCATCATCATTTCATCCTCACCACGCAGGTAGCCTACGGGAGTCAAATCAAAAGACCTGCACCTGCCGAGCCGAACCCATACTGGGATCTCCCGGCACTAAAAGCCATAAGCCATACGCCATTTCATACCAAATAGGAAATGATATATAACCAATGTACCCAACTTATGCAGCAGGATGTTTACTATAAATCAACATATAATTACCGCCTACTAGAGCTAAGAGTTGCCGAGATATCTTGTCTTAATTGAACAAGTGTTCACGAAATCCGGAGAAAGGGCAGAGTAACATTCTTTATAGAAAATGTATAAATACTTGCTGTCATCCCAATTCAATATAACATACATCAAATAAAAGAGGAAATTCCAAATAACAATTTTTCATAAAACTAAAAATCGGCACTTTTTACCAATACAACCTTTTATACTACTCTAAGGTCGTACAGATACAGCTCTGGGACTGGGTGTTTTTTTACAATTGGCTGTACGTCGCACTTACATACTAGATAGGTCTTATGGTGACGATGTGATTGGATAAGCCTAGGAGCATGAAGGGAGCGACCATGGCCTTAATTAAGGTACAGGCCCTGCATTTGCTGGTATGAAAATGGGAATCCACGGACACCATTTTTAGGTCTGGCAACAGTGGAGTTTGAACCCACTATCTCCTGAATGCAAGATGAATAGCTATGTGGCCCATACTTTCATCGGTGAACGGAGTTCACTTGATACGAGATTTTCTCAAGCTCTTAGTTACAGAAAGAAAGCGCACAGTGAGAAGATGTCGGTACGGACCTAGTGTACGTAGTCGAAGACTGGTTGTCATGGTTACGGTGGTGCCGGGCAAATGATGAACCTAATTTCAGATAGACCCCTAGCCCAAAAATATATCCATGTTATTTGTATCTTTATGCTCGACGATGCCGAAATATAAGAAAACTGAATCTTAATGAGGCTCATACTGGTTCTCCACCAATCAGAGTTCAGATGTTCATTATGATACATGTTTCCACCAATCAGAGTTCATATGTTCATTATTATACAACTATTTGATCAATTAGGTAAGGATAGCAAAATCAAACATGTCGGACACAAATATTAACATCAGTGCACCTTCTACTTCCAATATTCCACAACCACACGGCACATTCCCTCAAATTCACTTCACCTACTGTACGATAAACAGTTTGTATTTGAAATAAAGCTAGGTTATGATAACCTTCCATCAAAGATTTGAAAACATATGACATTGTGAAGTCTCTGATACACTCATGGAAAGTCAATAAGCTCTGCGCCTGTTCAGTAAACTCAACTGTCAAGCGACATCTATACAGAAATTTATGAATATTTAAAAATAGTTACAATTATCGTCGAGCATGAACAGTCGTATGCAACTCACCTATAATGGTAATTAAGACACTCATATGGAAATTATAAAACTCGAATCCCTCGTTTCATAAACATAATCGTGTCTTAATTATTATCATTATAGGCTTGTTGCATAATAGATGTACTATAACAGTACATCAGGCTTGTTAAGCCACTGCCTTCAATCTTGCTACTTCAAATTTTGATGGGCGACACTAAGTAGGAAAACCAGCACCTGGTTATAAATTAATGAACTCGGTACTCTTCGCTGACTGTGATGCTGGGAAAGATAAGAAAAGAGTCGAACAGCCTTGTGCAGCAAGGAGAAGATCGAAGAACTGGTAATTTATTATTTGGAATTAAGTTGGTTCATGTTTGTGGCTTACTGTAGTCACGTCCTACTTCGTGAACCCGTTAGAGGAGAGATCCTCACTTGGACTATGTGCAAGTAGGGCAGCATCCGCATTCATGAATTTACCGAGCTCAGAACATTTTAAGCAAGCCTAGGACCTATGGGAGTAACGGAGTACCACTAACATTTGACAGGCGAGGGACTCCATGGAAACAACTTGGCGAACGAAATGGAATTCAATGGGGAGCTATTAATATTAATGGGGCTTATGGAAGAAAGTAGAACTGGCTGAGTCAGCAAAATGGATGCATCTGGATGTGCTAGGAGTAAGTGATATTCGGGTAAGGGGAGATAATGAGGAAGAGATAGGAGATTATAAAGTGTACTTGACGGGTGTTAGAAAGGGAAGGGCAGAGTCTGGGGTAGGGCTCTTTATCAGGAATACCATTGCACGCAACATAGTTCTGTTAGGCACGTAAATGAGCGAATGATGTGGGTAGATTTGTCATTTGGAGGAATTAGGACTAGAATTGTCTCCGTGTATTCACCATGTGAGGATGCATATGAGGATGAAGTTGACAAGTTTTATGAAGCATTGAGTGACATCGTGGTCAGGGTGAAGAGCAAGGATAGAATAGTGCTAATGGGCGATTTCAATGCGAGAGTTGGGAATAGATCTGAAGGATACGAAATGGTGATTGGTAAATGTGGGGAAGATATGGAAGCTAATGGGAATGGGAAGCGTTTTCTGGACTTCTGTGCTAGTATGGGTTTAGCTGTTACGAATACATTCTTCAAGCGTAAGGCACTTCACCGCTACACATGGGAGGCTAGGGGTACCAGATCCATAATAGACTATATCTTAACAGACTTTTAATTCAGGAAATCTTTTAGGAATGTACGAGTTTTTCGGGGATTTTTCGATGATACAGACCACTATCTGATCTGTAGTGAACTAAGTATCTCTAGGCCTAGGGTAGAGAAAGTGAAATCTGTCTGCAAACGAATAAGGATAGAAAATATCCAGGACGAGGAAATTAGACAGAAGTACATGTGCATGATTAGCGAGAAATTTCGAACAGTAGACAGTAAGCAGGTTCAGGATATAGAAAGTGAATGGGTAGCATACAGGGATGCTGTAGTAGAAACAGTAAGGGAATGCCTAGGAACAACTGTGTGTAAAGATGGGAAAAGGCGAACGTCTTGGTGGAATGATGAAATGAGAGCAGCTTGTAAACGTAAAAAGAAGGCTTGTTAGAAATGGCTCCAAACAAGGGCCGAGGCAGACAGGGATTTGTACGTACGTGAAAGAAACCGAGCGAAACAAATAGTTGTCGAATCAAGAAAGAAGTCGTAGGAAGATTTTGGTAATAACCTGGAAACCTTTCTGGACAGTAATAAAGAATCTTAGGAAGGGAGAGAAAAAGGAAATGAACAGTGTTTTGAGTAATTCGGGTGAACTCATAATAGATCCCAGGGAGCCACTCGAGAGGTAGAGGGAATATTTTGAACATCTTCTCAATGTAACAGGAAATCATCCTGGTGGTGTTGCGAACAGCCAAGCTCATGGGGAGGAGGAAAATGATGTTGGTGAAATTACGCTTGAGGAAGTGGAAAGGATGGTAAATAAACTCCATTGTCATAAAGCAGCAGGAATAGATGAAATTAGACCTGAAATGTTGAAGTATAGTGGGAAGCCAGGGATGGATTGGCTTCATAGAGTAGTAAAATTGGCATGGAGTGGTGGTAAGGTACCTTCAGATAGGACAAAAGCAGTAATTGCACCTATCTATAAGCAAGGGAACAGGAAGGATTGCAACAACTATCGAGGTATCTCATTGATTAGTATACCAGATCGTCGCCATAAGACCTATCTGTGTCGGTGCGACGTAAAGCCCCTAGCAAAAAAGTATACCAGGCAAAGTATTTACTGGTTTCTTGGAAGGGAGGGTGCGATCAGTGGTTGAGAGGACGTTGGATGAAAACCAGTGTGGTTTCAGACCACAGAGGGGCTGTCAGGATCAGATTTTCAGTATGCGCCAGGTAATTGGAAAATGCTACCAGAAGAATAGGCCGTTGTGTTTATGTTTCGTAGACCTAGAGAAAGCATATGACAGGGTACTGAGGGAAAACATGTTCGCTATACTGGAGGACTATGGAATTAATGGTAGGATATTCAAATCAATCGAAGGCATTTGTGTTGACAATTGGGCTTCAGTGAGAATTGATAGTAGAATGAGTTCTTTGTTCAGGGTACTTACAGGGGTTAGACAAGGCTGTAATCTTTCACCTTTGTTGTTCGTAGTTTACATGGATCATCTGCTGAAAAGTATAAAATGGCAGGAAGGGATTCAGTTAGTTGGAAATTTAGTAATCAGTCTGGACTATGCTGACGACTTGGTCTTAATGGCAGATTGTGCCGAAAGCCTGCAGTCTAATATCTTGGAAATTGAAAATAGGTCCAATGAATATGGTATGAAAATTAGCCTCTCGAAGATTAAATTGATGTCAGTAGGTAAGAAATTCAACAGAACTGAATGTCAGATTGGTGATACAAAGCTAGAACAGGAACAACTCTGTGTAAAGATGGGAAAAGGCGAACGTCTTGGTGGAATGATGAAGTGAGAGCAGCTTGTAAACGTAAAAAGAAGGCTTATTAGAAACGGCTCCAAACAAGGGCCGAGGCAGATAGGGATTTGTACGTAGGTGAAAGAAACACAGCGAAACAAATAGTTGTCGAATCCAGAAAGAAGTCGTGGGAAGATTTTGAAAATAAGGAAGGCAGCTCCCAGACGAAACTATCTTTACATCGGTCTGTTTTCAGAGCAACTTTGCTTTACGGGAGCGAAAGCTGGGTGGACTCAGGACATCTTATTCGTAAGTTAGAAGTAACAGACATTAAAGTAGCAAGAATGATTGCCGGTACAAACAGGTGGTAACAATGGCAGGAGGGAACTCGGAATGTGGAGCTAGAGGCTAATTTAGGAATGAACTCGATGGATGAAGCTGTACGCATAAACCGTCTTCAGTGGTGGGGTCAATATGAGGCGAATTTAGGAGGATAGATTACCTAGGGGAATAATGGACTTTGTTATGGAGGGTAAGAGAAGTAGAGGTAGATCAAGATGACGGTGGTTAGACTCGGTTTCTAACGATTTAAAGATAAGCGGTATAGAACTGAATGAGGCCACAACACTAGTTGGAAATCGAGGATTGTGGCGACGTTTAGTAAATTCACAGAGGCTTGCAGACTGAGCGCTGAAAGGCATAACAGTCTATAATTATAATATACGTAATGTACGTTTGTAAGTACAACATGCATATAATAATATAATGGAATTTTAGAACTAACTTCATAATCATCATCATCTGTTTACCCTCCAGGTTCGGTTTTTCCCTCGGACTTAGCGAGGGATCCCACCTCTACCGCCTCAAGGGCAGTGTCCTGGAGCTTCAGACTCTTGGTCGGGGGGATACAACTGGGGAGTATGACCAGTACCTCGCCCAGGCGGCCTCACCTGCTATGCTGAACAGGGGCCTTGTGGAGGGATGGGAAGAGTGGAAGGGATAGGCAAGGAAGAGGGAAGGAATCGGCCGTGGCCTTAAGTTAGGTACCATCCCAGCATTCGCCTGGAGGAGAAGTGGGAAACCACGGAAAACCACTTCCAGGATGGCTGAGGTGGGAATCGAACCCACCTCTACTCAGTTGACCTCCCGAGGCTGAGTGGACCCCGTTCCAGCCCTCGTACCACTTTTCAAATTTCGTGGCAGAGCCGGGAATCGAACCCGGACCTCCGGGGGTGGCAGCTAATCACGCTAACCACTACACCACAGAGGCGGACAGAACTAACTTATTTGATTAATATACTTATGTGTACATGTTAGATAATGTTGCATTGTAGAAACTGTGTGGTGGTGTCCTGTTGACACAGGTCTTTCTTTTTTTAATGATATTTTAGACTTCTTTACAAATATTTTTCTTATTTTTCTAATTCTCTCGTTGTTTTTCTTGTATTTTCTGTTTAAAAAGGCACACTAACCCAGTCCCCGGGCCAGTGGAAATAACAAATTAAGGTTAAAATCCCCAATCCTGCCGGGAAGCGACCCCGAGCTCCCTTGAACCAAAGGCCAGCACGCTAACCATTTAGCCATGGAGAAGGACATATCTATCAATGGCAAGTTTCTCATCATAGTTGTCGACTGGAACGCGATACTATGGAACCCAGAAGCTGAATGACTGGTGTAATGGTGCAAACTCTCCATACTTCTCCCCTCGTGACTTTAATCTCTTATGTATATCCCTCGGTTCTCTTATCTAATACTCTACCTAATGCTAGGCTGTCTTAAAAGCCATAGTTTGATTTTATGTCCTTCAGGAAGGAAGTATCATACATCAACCTGCTTTCAGTGAATTCAGGGACCAGAAAAATTTCTAGAAAATTTGTGTGCTGAATTGGTAATAAGAGTCAGTGTGGAGAAGAACATGGCAGTGGTTAGATTATTTTGTGATAGTTGTAAATGAGAAATGTGTCTTAAAGGTGCACCATGGATACTTCGATATGAATACAGCCGATTTATAACTCAGAAGTTCTTAAGAAATTTTGCGAAAATTGGCTTTTATGTCGTCAATCCTTATTTTTGTGGTAAAAGAAAGATGTTTTAATTTACTCAAAAAATATGTTTTGAAGATTTTATCTGCCAAATAAGTACGATCGAGGGATGACATTTTTTGGAGAAGTTGGTTAGAATAAACTGCATCCATGACAATTTATGGCTGAGTTTTTTCAATCCTAGATATATATTGGTGACTTACTTAAATTAATTAATTCATTCATTGATATGAAAGTGCACATTGACAGGCGTAAATGCGCACTGAAGTACTTTCTTCACGAAAATATACAATGTGACAACAATACAAATGAAGCGTAAAGAGCTCAAAACGTACAAATGACACATTCTTTGACAGTTTTCATATTGACTTGTACAATTAATGTTACTTTCTTCTCGTAAATCAAAGAATGAAAAAATGACGAAAGAAAGAAATAAAGAAAGAAAAAATAATATACATGGATGAAAGGGAAAATATGAAATGTACCCATATGAACAAGATAGAATCTTTGTCTTAGAAACGTATCTAGGACTAATTCACTTAGAATATTTTTTTGCTAGTGGCTTTACGTCTCACCGACTCAGATAGGTCTTATGGCGACGATGGGATAGGAAAGGCCTAGGAGTTGGAAGGAAGCGTCCGTTGCAGTAATTAAGTACAGCCCCGACATTTTCTTGGTGTCAGAATGGGAAACTACGGAAAACCCTCTTCAGGGCTGCCGACAGTGGGATTCGAACCCACTATCTCCCGGATGAAGCTCACAGCCGCGCGTCTCTAACCGCCAGCGTCCCATGGTATTCTTATCGGCAAGGTATAGTTTTTAGAGTCTTCCTCAGGTACTGCTGATCATATTCAGTCTTCATAATATTTGGCATGACTGTCTCAGTGAGTGAAACTAGTCTTGAAAATTGTTTAGTCATAGCAGAGATGGTTACTGGAGTCGATTGTAGAGAAACTTGCGTCACACGACCAATCATTTAAGTATTCTATTGCTTATGTTAAAATTCAACAGTCTTGAAAGTACACAAACACGACGATTGCTTCTAAAACTCCTGACCCGGAATCACATCAGTGCGCGTCTAGGACAAAGGCTCAAGCTAATCTGCTTTCTAAGGATATTTATCATCATCATCTAGGTATTATGCCTTATGGCAGGTCTTGTCATGGGATGAACCTCTTCCACTGTTGCCTGTCCTGCACCAAGTTTTTCATGTCCGAATATTTATTTCCTTGGATATTGTCCAACATTTGATACGTTTTCCTTCCTCTTCCTCGTTTGCCTTTAACCATTCTTTCTATTCCTTCTTTCAGTAAACAGTCCCTCCTCAAACAATGTCCGATCCAGTTCATTTTTCTCCTTCTAATGATTTGTAACATACTTCGTTCTTCGTAAACTCTTCGTAATACCTCCTCATTCCTGACACGGTCTTCCCATTTCACTCGTTCTATTCTCCTCCATACCCACATCTCTAGTGCCTCCACTCTTCTCTCATCTTTCTTTCTTAATGTCCAAGTCTGTGCGCCATACAGCGCTATGCTCCAAATGTAACACTTAGCAAGTCTTTTCCTCAAATCTTTGTTTAGTGGTCCACAAAATAATTTTTATTTTTTCTTAAAGCCATCTTTTGCTATGACAATTCTTTTCTTAATTTCTGTTGTGCAATACATATCATCTCTGATCATACTTCCCAAATACTTGAAGTTACTGACTTGCTCTATTTCTTCTCCCCCTATACTATTATGACAACTCCTACCTTTTCTTCCAATTATCATACTCTTGGTATTCTTCTTATTAATTCTCATTCCATATTCTTCTAGTTTCATGTTGAGTTTATCTAACATTTGTATCATTTCACGTTCGCTTTCTCCCATCACAACCGTATCATCTGCAAATCTTATACATTCTACTCTCCTACCTCCAACACGAACTCCACTATTTCCATTAAAACTTTCATTGATTATTTCTTCGAGGTACATGTTGAACAGTGTCGGTGATAAAGAGCAGCCCTGTCTTACACCTATTCCAAATTCAATTTCTTCACTGAACGCATCTCCTATTCTCACTCTTGCTCTCTAGTTTAAATACAAATTCTTTATTAGCCTTCTATCCCTCCAATCAAATCCATGTTTCTTCAGGATTGTCATCAATTTGTCCCATCTGACACGGTCAAAAGCCTTCTGAAGGTCAATAAATACAGCATAAACCTTCCTGTTTTTCTCTAAGTGCCTCTCTCTATCACCCTCAGAAGTCCAATGGCGTCTCTTGTTCCAACTCCTCTCCTGAAACCAAACTGTTCTTCACCTATAAATTCAGATTTCCATATATCTTTCTGTTGAGCGTCCGCAGTAAGACTTTGGCTGCGTGTGAAATTAGACTCAATGTCCTATGTTCTTCATATATTTTGCTGTTTATTTTCTTTTCCATAGGAATTAAAATGACTTCACTAAAGTACTTTGGCCATTTTCCTGTCATGTATATTTGATTACATAATCCAATAAATTAAAATGTACGAAAAAGGAACCGCAAATAGAGGGAGCAACAACACTTAGAATATGTCATATTTGTGGGAGGCATATGAACAATATCTGTAAAAAGCATTCTCGTCAGAAAGCAACATATGCAATGTGTGACAATAAATCAGGGCCTCTCAAACGCCCAAAATCTCACGCGTGCAGAGCGAGGCGCAAGAGCTCCGTGCACTGTGCATCGGTGCCGCTCGGTATAGCTCGGATCAACGCTTCGTCTCTTGGCTACTCGGCTAAGCTCGGCTCTACTCGGTTATACTCGGCTCAACTCAGCCCGGATTTGGAGCGCTACGGCGCAAGTGGGGCAGAGGGAGACAGGCGGAGCGAGCGAGAGAGGCGTGAGGAAAGAGAGAGTAAGCGCTATTGCTCCAAATCGAGGAGTGGGGGGTCTGCACTCTGGTCAACCAAGCCAAGTCGTCTTTTGCACCGTGCACAGTGCATGCACCACGCGCATGCACCCTGAGAGGCCCTGCAATAAATGATGAGAAAAGGAAGTCAAGTCAGCGTAAAGAACGCTCTTATGGCTAAATTACATATGCCTGTAACTTATTATTCCATCAAAGTGCTAAGAACGTCATTGCAAATTATTTCCAATTTATTGTGAATTTGTTTGACACTTTTGTAATGATTTATATTTTTTGTAATTTTGTTTGTGGCTTCTTTATTCCTCCTATATATTGAGGGTAAAAGGGTAAGTTGCTTTTATCATGAACACATAGAAGTGAAATGACATTGACAGTTACTGTGTAACTGTCAGACTCAGGAAACATCAAAAGACATGCCAATCAGCGGGCAATTCCTCATAAATTGTGCAAATACAACCATGTGTAACACTGGTGTTAACTGAAACTCATGCTATCACGGAGAATTTCAACTATAAGATTTAGCTATGAATACAACGATATTTCTAAGATGTTAAATAATTTAATGTTAAATACATCTTAAAAATATATATTTTTAGTACAAAAATGATAAAATATTTCATAAATATTATGTATAAACTCAATATTTTCCTATTTGGTAATGAATTTGTGTATTTTTTCTCCAGTGTGATGACAAACAATAGAGTGAAGAACGAAGTAAGGAAATTGATGTGTAGACATTCAAGGACATGTAAAATACATTTGGAAATTACGTGACTTGATACGAGAATCAGGGAAAAGATAACCTATTTGTACGTTTTCTATCACAGAGTCTTCGCTTAGCACTAATGAACAAAGATATACAGAAAACAACAAAAGAGGCTAAGATATCACGTACAAGTACAAGGCTTACTTTATTATCTATCCATAATTTAATGGATTCCCGTAAGTTTTCCGGAGTACACTTCCCCAAACGGTCATTGTTCAGAAAAGCTATGTTCATGTACATAAAATTCCGAAAAGAAATTTCGAACGCTTTCTTCCAAAACGAATTAATTAAAATTTGGCCTGTAGAATTTTAAATACCTATACAATTCATGTGCACGTCTATAACCAGTATTATGATTCAAATACAGAGAAGGGCGTAAATAAAAATGGGGATTATGTTTGGATCTATCGAACTTATACAGCTCTTAATGAATAGTCACTATTTACTTCCTGATGTCACATTCAAGGTGACACCCAGAATTCATATACGGCTGATTATAGTTGTAATTGTACAAAGGAAGCCAGGAGTCGCAAATGTTCTACATTTTACCTTCAGCAGGTGACTATGAAATTGACGTTAAACAGCAATTCACATCGCGCATACCTTGAAAAGGTACAAGTAGTAGTTCAAGTGCTATCTTCACCGCTGCTAGAGTTAGAATTACGTGCTGTTTCTTCTATTCAGGCCTGACTTTATACAGAGGAATTCATGATACCTGGCAACATAAATATTATAACATACCTACAGTTGGTTGACTAAAAGAGTGTTTATCGAGGAGAATACTAATTTGGACATGCACCTATGGATTTTTCAGGAAAAAAGATCAAATATGTTGTCCAGTAATGTCCCCTGTCTCCCTACAGCGGAACTTTTGTTCGTTTTTTTTTGGATACTGCTACGGAGACTGCAGAAATTTTAAATAATTTAGAAATTACTTTATTTCCGTTTTTCTTTCGTTAAATCGTGTGTTAGCATCTGAAGGGGATTTTTGACCAAGACTCGAATTCTAAATTCTAACCTTAAATATCTCTCAGTTCTTCCTCATTCAAAATCCCGTTATCAGCTTTGCCCTAAAGCCATTTTTAAGGTTTAAACGCCGGATTTGAAGGGTAGCAGCACGCGTATGAAGAGCAAAGCACATTTTCTATTCAATGTTCTTTCAGAGTACCATATCAATAATTACGATGGAATATAATTACCTTGTAGTGGGCCTAAGCTGTGCATAAGAGGAGAAAGAAGTCTGACGGAGTAACTTCCATCCTAGAGCAATTTCAAAGCAAGTATGTTTCTTACAACTTTTAATTGCAATTATCTAGCTTAAGATATTTTCAGCTCTTTGCCATGTACAAGATTCTTCTTGCGACAGAGTTCTTATCAGATTCATCTGAAATATTCAGATAATGTTTCAGTATGTCCAGGAATAAAAAATTGTTGTGCATTTTATTACCAGTTGAATATTACCTTCATACGATTGCACCAAAAATAGCACCAAACTAGATTTGTTAAAAAGGAAATCATATTTTCCAGTGTCGACTTATTAAATGTAATAAAAACTTTCCAGTCAGTCAGAGACACAAAAATTTCAAATGCAAATTAAAACACTATAAGCATATCTGTAAGAAATCACATATTATATACAAAGAATGACATGTTTCGTTCTAGAAGAACGTCGTCAGATTCTATCAAATCACTTAAATTGTGTGCATATATGTACAATATAGTTTACCTAGTGTAAACTTGTCAATGATATGGAGTTAGGTGATAATATGAACCATGTGTGAGTAAAAAATTATTGTATGTGAAACGACCAACACCGTATAATGGAATATTTTGTACTTATCTACACCGACGAACAAACGTCTGTTATCACCTCTCACTGTAACAGATCTGTTATTATTAAGTATATGAGTATTTTTGACACTTTGTTTCCAAATTATAGCCCAAAATAATGAAAACTCTCCTGCGAGGGGCTTTTTCCATGCAACATATAAAAATAAATACAAAATATTTGTCAGTAACTTTGCAACGAATTAACTAATCAACTATAACTTATACCTGACTGAAAAATCCAGAGGTATTACCATGTATATCAGTATTTTTAACAATGTTTCCACATTATAGCCCAAAATAATGAAAACTGTCCTGGAAGGATCATTTTCACTGCAAAATATAAAAATAAATAATATTTGTTAATAACTTTACAACGAATTAACCAATCAATTTCAAATTTTGTGTGGTGCTATATCGTATTAATGCAAGTTTGTGTTTCAAATTTGGTTGTGATGAATGGTAAATTTTAGAAGTTACAAATTTCAGTCATAATTTCCCTTAAGGTTTGTAACGCCGTGCACTGAAAGTTATCTCAAATGTATGTTTATGAACACATGGAAAAATTATGAGCTAATTATGAAATATTTTAAACCTAAAATCATGTTTGTAGAAAGTCTTTCTTAATAAAAGTTATATATTTCTATTTCAGTTCTGAATTGTCTTCATTAGTTTGTGGGATTACAAACCATGTTCACCTAGAGGACAAATAGGTGAACATCAGGAATGAGTATCTGTGTAAACAAACCGCTGGTTTTATGAGATCAGTGTGTGCTTTGTCACTCAGAGCGACTTGGGCAATCAGCTGTGTTGACCTGCACCATTGTCCTGATGAGCGCGGTCGTGTTAACTCCTACGTGTCTCCCGGCGTGTGTTAAATGAACGTCAATGCTGAATTCTAAATTGAAAACAATAGAAATGTCCTCGTAATAACACTCACCAGCATTGTAACAAATGACGAGGGACCTCAGAAATAGTTCATCCTCTCATTTCAAGTTTTATCATTCCAGGAGAAGCGTCAGCTAAACTGTTTGCTTCTACATTCGTAATCCAATGTGCATAATTTCCGAACAACGAGGTTGGGATTCTATTTCTGATTCTAGTAAAATCTAGAAGGGGATGGATTCAGCCTTTGGAACGTGGTCAGGAATATATTGTTTTAAACCCTAGTTAACACTGGTGTACAAATATACACGGTGATTTAAAAGGCTGCCCAGAAACCGTAGTAGCACGTAAGGAGCATAAAATATTAATTTTCCTAGAGGAAAGCGTAATTTTCCTTCAAGTCAATCTTGGGAATTAAAGGGGAAACACAGTATATAATTTGATTTATTTTTCCCAAACGCTCTACTGTCGCCGGTGTGATAAGGGACTGCTTGCTTTCATCCAACCCAGTGCCCCATTACCCACTGCAGAGTTTATTCCACCGATGTGATATCTGCGTTCAAGGTGGTTGGCAGAATTTCGTAAACATAAGTCCGTTTCCAATGTTATCCGTACAGCAGGAATATACATCCTAGGGAGGCCACGGCCCTCTCTACACCAGCGATAACACAGGTGTCCTTGCACTGGAATAGCTAGGAGTTACGCCGTCAACTTATCCATCCAAGCAGTTAAGTGGCTATGTATATCTTCCAGGCGTTCTAACTGGCAAAGCGAACAGATAGACGTTTGTTCCCACCAGATACAGTACATTCAGTGCTCAGTGTCTCACTGCACTTTGCAGGCAAACGATTATGACTTCAGTGTTGGCAGTTCAGCGAATGTAGAGCATTTCGGAAAAAATAATATATTAAATTATCCGTCAAGTAGATTCCTAAGTTTAGCGAACACGAGATTGGTTACCCTAGTGCGCATGCACTGCCTCTACCTGAGCATAAGGCAGTAGCGATCAGTGAGATATTGATGTTTCAAGCGGACAATGTACGTTAACATGTGTAGATGTAAGTATGTGACAGAGTGGCAAAAAGGGGCAATCGTGTTTGGCCGTGCCTATGGCCATACCGTGGGTGAAGTTATTGGATTTGTGGGTGTTTCGCAGCATACAGTTCAGCATGTACTGTACTACACGTGGTCACGAAACAATAATTCAGAATTGTGGTCGGAAAGAAGATCCTAAGAGGAACTGGGGACGCATTTCACAGCTTGTGAATCAAAATCGTTTCCAAACTCGACAGTAATTGCTCCAGTCAGATTAAGGTCCATTACAACCTGATAGCGCGAGAAAATTGCGAATAGGAACTGCGTGAAATGAATATTTATTGTCGGTCACCGCGCAAGGGGCCATTTCTTATACAGGCACATAAAACTGCGCGTCTTCAATGGGCTAGAAATCTTCAAACTTGGAGAGTAGCTGACTGATGGAATGAAATATAGTCAGACGAATCACGTTTTTTCCTATATTCCAATGACGCACGTCGTCTATTCACCTAAGGCGAAATAAAACATTTCATCCTGAGTGTGTGCCAGGTCAGGTTAAAGTCGGAGGTGGGTCTGTGATGATTTGGGGGTGTTTCTAGAATCATGGACTGGGCCGGCTCATTGAGATGACCACTAGCATGAACCAGTATGTTTATTAAACATGACAAGGCCAACGTTTATCGGGATGCACATATACGTGACTGGTTTGCGAACACTCCCCCACACTATTACATATCGATTGGCCAGAAAAATCGCCTGAATTGAACCCCATTGAAAACCCCATGTTGGAACATCGGGTAAAACGCCGACGGCAGCATCCATGCAATTTGTGGAATTGCGCGACCGAATCCTCAGCTTAATCTGAATGCGACGTACCTACACAACCTTGTGGACTCACTCCTAACCGAATCCAGGCTCTTATAAAGTCCAGAAGCGGAGTAACACGGTATTAAATGATGCTTGTAATGATTTCTCTACGGGTGACTCATTTTATATTCCAGTAAGCTTACATTATCAGCCTTGTCCTGACGGAGGTTTCCGTCCGAGACCAGGCATTCCTTTTCGAAAACTGTTGTATCTTCAATCCTCCTTGAGCTACGTCGGTTCCTGTACCACATTTTGAATCAGCAGAATGTGATTCAGAAAGTGAATTACAGATAGCTGCAATTTGAATATCAACAAAAGAAACCCGAGTGTCTTTCGTAATTTTCTTACACTCCAGGGTTTGTTATCCCACGGACTCAACGATGAATCCCACCTCTACCGCCTCAAGGGCTGTGTCTTGGAGGGAGATTTTGGGTCGGGGGATACAACCGGGAAGGAGGACCAGTACTTCGCCCAGGCTGTCTCACCTGCTATGCTGAACAGGGAGCTTGTTAAGGGATGGGAAGATTTGAAAGGATAGAGAAGGAAGACGGAAGGAAGCGGTCGTGGCCTTAAGTTACGTACCATCCTGGCATTTGCCTGGAGGAGAAGTGGGAAACTACAGGAAACCACTTGTAGGATGGCTGCAGAGGGAATCAAACCCCTATATTCAGGTGACCTTCCGAGGATGAGTGGACCACGTTCCAGCCCTCATACTACTTTTCAAATTTCGTGGCATAGACGGGAATCGAACCCGGACCTCCGGAAGGCAGCTAATCATACTAAACACTATACCGCAGAGGCGGACTAATAATGACAAGAATGAAAATCCGCAGCTTGTTTCCAGTCATTCGACGTGGTGAGGAATGGAATGAATGAAGCCCCATCTAACGGCGAGGATAGGAAATATGCCGGCTGCCAAAGCCTGTCGCACTCCTCTTGGGCAGTGATTAATGAATGATATATGAAATGATATGATACTGAGGAGTGTTGCTGGAATGAAAGATGACAGGGAAACCGGAGTACCCGGAGAAAAACCTGTCCCGTCTCCGCTTTGTCCAGCACAAATCTCACATGGAGCGACCGGGATATGAACCACGGCACCCAGCGTTGAGATGCCGGCGCGCTGCCACCTGAGCCACGGAGGCTCTACTACTACTACTACTACTACTACTACTACTACTACTACTACTAATAATAATAATAATAATAATAATAATAATCGTCTAGCCTCAGCTACCGTGTGCAGACATTTGAATTTTGCTCAATCTGGCTGTCTACTCGTCAATTTCCACGTTACGTTTTACTCTACGCCTTCTAGGTGGCAGAGAGTAAACTCTACTACTGATCCACGGCATATGTTACGGTGAGGCTCATTTTCCTTTACACTAGGCTTCGGAGAATGAATACAACGAAAATTGTTATAACTGGACTGCATATCCATATGTGGCTAGGAGGCGTGACCAGTCTTAAAGGAAATAATGGATAAGAAGTGCATTCTCATATGCGCGGTGCTGTTCTGGCAGTGACGGTATTCATTTGTGTTTGTTTATGCAGTGCAAACAACATTGATTCTTACATAATAAATGTTGCACGTAAGTTGATATAGGGACCACAAAATCAGCACCACCTGTTGGACTCGTTGTACCTCACTCACAGCACAGAAACACTTCGCTATATATAGGGGAACAGAAATCTATTTTAACTGATGAAAACTTAAAGGTTATTTGTGAAAGTCTTGACCGAATTCCTTGAAAATAATGAAAAAGGCTGGATTAGGAATATGAGATTTTTTATTTTATTCTGGGTCGGGGTGTCACAAGAAAACGAAAATTTAAACTTTAAAAAGTAACAGAAGTTCGACGTTTAAGCCTAAGAGATCCAGCCGCTTTATTGCAATATTGATTTCATCAGTGTTACAGATGTTTTCTAATGTGGCATGGTTTTATTTGCATGGGCGTGTAAACACGAAAAATAACTGGTGTAGGACACGTGTGAATCCAGGGATAATGAAACTCATATTTATGACCTTAAAATAGTAGCTTGGTGAGTTATTATTGCTAAGGAATTGTAGAAACGATATTCTTCAACGACATAATTCATTCTGACCGATAGGTAGAATTAATAGTAAGCGAGATTTCTCCCTGAACTGACTAAAGAAGAAAGGTTGCTCGGATATTTTCAGAAAGATGGGTCTACAGCTCATACCACTCGTAATTCAATCAATGGAGTGCGAGATGTTGTCGGGGGCAGAAAAGTTAATGCGGGTTTTTATGCTGAAATATTGAAGGAAACTGATTCAGCCAAATGCGGTTTCCTCCGCATCATGGAAAAACTGAAAACCGTAATTCGCACCGGAGACGTTATGGTTCATTAAGCCGAATTGCGGAGAGTGAAACAGAATACCATCACACGCTACAGCGCTGAGAGAGGTAATTTTCGACACTGACTGTAATGGAATAAGTTTTATTGGTTTTCAGTCAGATTATCCATTCATTGCATATGGTGGGTTTTCCTCGGACGTTCGGGAACAGTGTGCCGGTGACCGCACTCTTGTTTACCGACACATGGCATACAAGAGCGACGGTATCCCTAAGGTGACTCGCGCTGAACATATATCGATACATAGAGAGATAGATAGATGGATAGATCGGATGCGAGTTAGTTACGTAGTTAGGTAGAAAGGTATGTAGAGAGACCGATAGGTTGACAAATAGATATGAATATATACATAAATAGATATCTAGATATGAATAGGTTAACATATAGATATGTATATTTACATATGTAGGTAGACAGATAGATAGATAGATAGATAGATAGATAGATAGATAGATAGATAGATAGATAGATAGATAGATAGATAGATAGATAGAGAGATAGATAGATAGAGAGATAGATAGATAGATAGATAGATAGATAGATAGATAGATAGATAGATAGATAGATAGATAGATATAAGGATAGACAGGTAGATCAATCCATATATAGATAGTTAAAAAGATAGAGAGATAGTTAAATCCATAGATTGATAGATAAATCGATAGATAGATTGATAGTTAGAGGGAAAGATAGTAGGATATATTTTACGAGTTGATTTACGTCGCACCGTCACAGATAGGGCTTATGGCGACAATGGGACATGAAAAGGCTACGAATGGGAAGGAAGCGGCCGTGGCCTTAATTAATGTACAGCCGCAGCATTTGTATTGTATGAGCATGGGAAACCATGGAAAACCATCTTGAGGGCTACCAACATTGGGGTTCGAACCCACTATCTCACGAATACCGGTTGGTGGCCGCACTTAAGCGATTGCAGCTATTGTGCTCGGTTGCTGTTTTTATAAAGGACTTTCCAAGTACCAAGTTTCTTGTCTCTAAATGGTTAAGTTCTTGACGTATAATATAGATATAACGGAGTACATTTTAAAAATTCACCAGCTTTACCAATTCATTTCAGCCCCTTAACTGGATTTTCCGAAAACAAAAAAATACGTGTTTCAATATTTTTGAAGGAGATTCCTAATACCAGTTTTCATGACTGTACGTCTGTAACACCTTCAGTTTTTGAGATAGATGTATACTCATAATTCAACTTCATCACTTCTTTCCGCCCCTCTCCATCACTTAAGGGACTTTCCGAAAACAAAAAAATGCGTGTGTTTTTATTTTGAAAGAAATTCAAAATACCAAATTTGACGTCTGTAACAGCTTCAGTTCTTAAGATAAAGTATCCTCATAAACATATTTCAACTCATTATTTACTTATTTTCAACCCCACACCCTTAAGTCGATTTTCCAAAAAAATGGGGGTTTCTTCATTTTTATAGGAGATTCCAAATACTAATTTTCAGGTCTGTAACATCTTTAGTTCTCTAGATATAAATATCTTCATACAAAGTATTCGACTAACATTTCAATTAATGCACCCCCTTAAATGGATTTTCCAAAGACAAAAGATTACGTGTTTCTTTACTTTGATAGAATATTTCAAATACAAATTTTCATGTCTGTAAAATCTTCACTTGAGATATAAGTACCCGCACTGAAAGAATTCAAATCCTTTTTCACTCCATGCCCCGCCCGTTAAGTTGGTTTCCCCCCACCCAAAAAATACGAGTTTCTTTATTTTTAAAGGAGATTCCTAACCAGTTTTCACGTTTGTTACATCTTTAGATTTTTGGTATATACATTCTCATACAAATAATTCAACTAATTTACCAATTCATTTCAGCCCCTTAACTGGATTTTCCGAAAACAAAAAAATACGTGTTTCAATATTTTTGAAGGAGATTCCTAATACCAGTTTTCATGACTGTACGTCTTAAGGGTTTATTCGAAAACCAAAGAATACGTGTTTCCTTATTTTTAAAAGAGTTTCCACATACCAATTTTCACGTCTGCAATATGTTAAGTTTTTGAGATATACTGTAGATGCGCTAATTTTAAAAATTCACCCCCTTTTTTCAGTTCCCTTAAGTGGATGTTCCGAAATATATATTTATGTTTCTTTATATTTACAGGAAATTCCAAATACCAGTTTTCAAATCTGTAATATGTTACGTGTCTGAGATAATTCGCAGATATAGTCTTTCTCTAAAACTTCACCCCGTTTGTCACTACTGTTCACCCCCTGTTCATCGGATTATCCAAAAACAAAAAAGGACATTCCAAATTCCAAATTTTATGTCTGTAACATCTTCAGTTTTTGATATATAAGTGTCCACATAAAAGGTGTTCAACCAATTTTCCCCCTTTTTTCAATCCCCTTAACGGGATTTTCTGAAAACAAAAAAAATACGTGTTTCTTTATTTTGAAAGGAGATACCAAATACTAATTGTTACGTCTGTAAACTTTTAAGTTTTCGAAATATAGACATCCTCACTTTAACAATTCGCCCCCACTTTCACCCCCTTAGCGACGGAATATCTAAAAATCCTCCCTTAGCGAGCACCTGCATGTTAATATGAATGTATCCCCAAAATTTCATTCCTTTATCTCCAGTAGTTTTGGCTCGGCGATGATGAATCTGTCAGTCAGTCAGTCAGTCAGTCAGTCAGTCAGTCAGTCAGTCAGTCAGTCAGTCAGTCAGTCAGTCAGTCAGTCAGTCAGTCAGTCAGTCAGTCAGTCAGTCAGGACAAGTTATTTTATATATAAAGACAACTTATTTTATATATATATAGATTAGCAATTCCCTTCGCCTCGAGCCGGGCTGAGTGGCTCAGACGGTTAAGGCGCAGGCTGACCCTGACTTGGTAGGTCCGATCCTAGTTCAGTCCGGTGATATTTGAAGGCGCTTAAATACGTCAGACTCGTCGTCGATAGATTTACTGGCACGTAAACGAAATCCTGCAGGACAAAATCCCGGCACCGCGCGTCTCCGAAAAGCGTCAAACGAATTTAGTGGGACGTACAAACAAAATGCTAATGTTATTATTTAATATCCCTTCGCCTCCACACGCGCTCCGTAAGCAAGAAAATCTCCTATCAATAGGACATCTCAATTAAAGGATTTTGCTGCACAAAAATTGAAGAGTGATGGGGATGGTGATTATTGTTTTAGGAGGGAGTACAACTAGGCAACCATCCTCAACATAACACTAATGAGAGGGAATAAATGGAAGGAATACGACCGAAAAATGAATGTATCGGCTAAAGAAAGATAAGGGTTACGAAGGACGTCCAAATTCAATACTTTCCATGACTCGAAACATAAGAGTTGATCGAAGGAGGATAGATGAAAGTCAGAAGCCTGGCACAAGAAAGTGGAAGCTATGCCAGACTTAGCTAGAGGCCCGTGGTCACCAGTTCATGCTCCCAAGTTAAGAGCTCCACCACCCCTTTTATTCACCTTTTACGACAGGCAGGGGATATTGTGAATGTTGTTCTACAAGCCCCCAACTACAGAGGTGATATATCAGGAACAAAACCATTAATATTCTCTGTAAGGTAGTCTTATAAGGTATATCACCGTAGATTCAAAATGTGTCCTGTGTAAGGCCAGAGTGGGTCCCTAGTTAAAAATTGTATAAGGTTTCACATAGGTTATGTCCAAAGAATATAAATGTAGTAGAAGTTGAAACAACTGTGGCAACAACAGGAACAACAACAACAATGACAATAACGACATGCAGAGCGATAAACGGTTCCCATTTGCACACCAGTCAAATGCTGGGGCTCTGCCTTAACTAATGCCACAGCCGCTTCCATCCAACTAGCCATTTCCTCTCCCGACGTCTTCATAATATCTATCCTTGACGGTGCGAGGTAAATCCAATTTAAAAAATTATTATTATTATTATTATTATTATTATTATTATTATTTTATTATTATTATTATTATTATTATTATTATTATTATTATTATTATTCACTAACATATGCACATTTCAAAACATATTGAATTCCCCACAACTCTTTAAAACTTAAAATATGCCGCATATATAGACTACAGGACTACAGCCGGACGTAATATTTTATCAAATAAATTGTAATGAAATACCATAAAAGAGAGTTGCTTTGATGAGATGCCTTGGGGATTTCCTGAAGAGTCTGGATTTCGTTATCGCGTGTGTATTTCATGGATAATTACTATTCACGTTGCAACTCTCTCTCTCTCTCTCTCTCTCTCTCTCTCTCTCTATCTATCTATCTATGTATCTATCAGTCCTCTTGTAATGCACGTGTATTATGTTGCAATAATTCAAGGTTAATTCAGTTTGCGAGGTGGTAATGTTATCTCACAAATGACTGGTGATGGTGGTGAATATTGTTTTAAGAGGAAGTATAGCTAGGCAACTATCTTCTATATAACACTAATCAGAGAAGAACATGGAAGGGATCTGACATTTCGAAAAATGAAGGTATAAGCCAAAAGAATACAAGGGCCACGTCGGTGTCAGAATAGAACAATCGTTCAGTAAGGGAGATTGGCTAGGATATGTGAAAGTGAAGATCCTGGCACAAGTAAGTGGAAGCAATGGCAGGACTCAGCTAAGGACCCGTGGTCTCCAACCCACGCTCCTAATTTGAGAGCCGCTGGACCCCTTTCAGTCGGCTCATATGACTGGCAGGGGATAACAAGTAAGGTGGGAGTATTTACAAAGAATGTCCCTTTGCCCTTGCCACGCAATGCTAGAAATAACATGAAAGGAGGCGATGCGGTGCGCCAACGCACTGTCTCCGGAGATAATGGACTGTTACACTGTTTCTTGGAAGCGTTATCCGATAGAGTGAGTGGGTTTGCTTTGTGACAAAACTCGTATACAGTTTGCTATTAGAAAATCGGTGCTTTGAGTTCCACGGTCGGCCTCACTGAATATGGTATTACGTGGCTTTCCCTATTCATAACAGGCAAATGTCACACTCGTACGTGACAGGGTATTGAGGAAGGGTAAACAAGAGGTAAAGAGGAGAAAACTCCATTTCCCGATACGTATGTATTGAGTGTGACTTTCAGGGATGTTGGAGGCAGTGCAAACACCCAGACTCCGAGCCAGGGGCATTAAACTTTTATGGTTAAAACATTCGGCCCGTCCGGAAATCGAATCCGGGACAATGTGAACTGAAGAGCATTGTGCTGACCATGCTAGTGCATGAAAGCCTTCAAGGGACATGAAAGAGAGGTGATTTTCCTCTTAATTTACTCTATGAACAAGTTTGTTATTATTCTCCGTTCTACTTAACGCAGCAGTTAATGAAAATATGGAAAGTTGAAACGAAATCTCGTGGTGCTACAGCTCTGCAGGACCTTGGCCTACCAAGCGACCGCTGCTCAACACGAGGTGGCGCGTGGTAAGCACGATGAATTTTCTTATGATTAGTTGTTCTCATATAATATCCCCCTGTGAGTGGCGGTGGTAGAATAACACCCACGGTATCCCCTACCTGTCGTAAGAGGCGACTAAATTGGGCCCCAGCGGGATCTCAACTGGGGAGCGTGGGTTGGCGACCACGGGGCCCTTAGCTGTGTCCTGGCATTGTTTCCACTTACTTTTGCTATGCTCCTCACTTTCATCTATCCTATCCTACCCCATTTGATCAACTGTTTCTCCACTCCAACCCCGACGGTATTAGAGCACCCAATGTCGGGAGCCCTGAAGATGGTTTTCCGTGGTTACCCATCTGCATAGCAGGCAAATTTTGGGGCTGTACCTTAACTAAGGCTAAGGCCGCTTCCGTCCAACTCCTAGCCCCTTCCTAACTCATCGGCGTCATAAGACTTGTGGGTGATGGTGCGACGTAAAACAACTTACAAAATTGTATTAGAGCATTCGAAGCCGGGGGTGTCTTTCATTTTCAAGCCCTTCGTGACCCTTTTATTTCTTTGGCCGATAGCTTAATTTCTCGAAGTGTCTGATCCCTTCCCTTTTTACTCGCTGATTGGTGTTATCTGCTCTGCTAGTTGATTTACGTCGCACCGACACAGATATGTATTATGGCGACGATGGGACAGGAAAGGTCTAGGAGTGGGAAGGAAGCGGCCGTGGCCTTAATTAAGGTACAGCCCCAGCATTTGCCTGGTGTGAAAATGGGAACCACGGAAAACCATCTTCAGGGCTGCCGACAGTGGGGTTCGAACCTACTATCTCCCGAATACTGGATACTGGCCGCACTTAAGCGACTACAGCTATCGAGCTCGGTATTAGTGTTATCAAAATCAATATATCTTTATTTGCAAATGATATATTGTCAAGCACTAAATATTAAATTAACAAGAGAAGAAAAATTTCCTATAATACAATATTATACAATTTACGCTAACAATGTTTTCTATTAAACACACAGCTCATCCTTAATAAATTTATATTGTTTACAAAATTCTACTTATAATATCGCCTGTACTACTTACAAATACTGTATAGTCAACTGATATACAGTATGTGGAATTACTTCAAATGACACTTTACAACTGGTATAAGATTAATATTTACAATGCATTTAATTTTTTTTTTACCCGTTCTGGAATCTAAGTAGCATAACGACCTAATGCGTCTTAACCAGAGCCCCTTTTGCCACCACTTTTCAGAGTTCCTGAAGGGCCTTCACAGCTACCGTAGCGGTCCCAGGGCCCTCGAAGTCCCCACTGTACTTCACCCCTACAGGCAGTCCCCTACTTGGGCTGTCCAAACTCCATAGACCAGGGAATGGAATTTAATCACACACATATTTTATTTACAATATCCTGCACTGGTCGAATGCCCTCTAACATTTAATTTATTTTCTCTGTTGCTGTTTATTCTCTTCTTGAATATCTGTACAGATTTTGGAAAAGGATCAAACACTACCCCTGGTAAACTGTTCCACTCCTTCACACCCTTCCCAATGAATGAAAATTTACCCCAATCGCTTCTGCTAAAATTCCTTCTAATTTTATATTTGTGGTCAGTCCTGACGATATAATTATTTTCCAATTGAAGCCTCTCACGGATATCTCCCCATGCTTCTTCTCTTGTATAGGCCCTATATAATCCTATAAGTCTAGTTTTCTCCCTTCTCTTACTTAATGTTTCCCACCCAAGTTCCTTTAACATTTCTGATACACTATTCTGTCTCCTGAAATACCCTGTTACAAATCTTGCTGCTTTCCTCTGCACACTATCTATTTCTTTTATTAGGTATTCTTGGTGAGGATACCAAACACTGTTTGCATATTCCAATAATGGGACGAACCATATTCAAGTAACTTTTTTATTTTAATTCTTTGTTGCATCCTTTAAATAGCCCCATTATGACATGTAACGATCTGTATGCTTTCCCATCAATATCATCAACATGACCCTTCCAGTGCAAATTACTTTAAAATCTCACACCTAAGTATTTGCACTTGCCATCTTTTGGAATAACTACCTCGTCCAAAGTATATTCAAATTCAGTTTTAAAGCTCCTGTTTGTAAAAGTTGTAACAGTTGATTTGCCTCCATTAACCTTCATATTATTTTCTTCAGCCCATTGTTGGATACTTTCAAGGTCCCTTTGTAATTCTGAACAATCCTCAATGTTGTTTATTTCCCTATAAACAATTATGTCATCTGCATACAATCTAATTTTTTATGTTGTATTGTTCCCTAAATCATTTGCGTATATTAAGAAAAGTAATGGGCCGATTATACTACCCTGTGCAATTCCCTTCCAAACTTTCTCTTCCTGAGATACATTATTTCCTACTTTGACTTTCTGAACCCTTGAATTTAGAAATGTTTTTATCCAACGTGTAACCCTTACGTCCAATCCTATTCCCTCCAATTTCTTTAATAATATTCCGTGTTCCACTCTATCAAAGGCTTTGGAAAGATCTATGGCTATGCAATCTAACTGACCTCCTGAAACCAATTGATCTGATATGTCCTGCTGAAATCCCACCAGTTGTGCCTCACAATAAAATTTCTTTCTAAATCCATACTGGCTCCTCATGAACCAATTTTTATCATCATAGAGGATAGTTGCTAGTTGTACTTCAAAACAGTAATCACCATTACCATAATTTCTCATATAGTCTTTTCTTTTTGCTACTTGCTTTACGTCGCACAGACACAGATAGGTCTTATGGCGACCATGGGACAGGGAAGGGCTAGGAGTGGGAAGGAAGCGGCTGTGGCCTTAATTAAGGTACAGCCCCAGCATTTGCCTGGTGTGAAAATGGGAAACCACAGAAAACCATTTTCAGGGCTGCCGACAGTGGGGTTCGAACCTACTACCGAATACTGGATACTGGCCGCACTTAAGCGACTGCAACTCTCGAGCTCAGTCTCATATAGTCTAAGGGATCTCGGACAAGCTCTCACATACGGGTACGAATCCCACATTTTGACAGGAATCGAAGCCTGGTCTTCCGGGTAAGTGGCAGGATCACTACCCTTAGACCCCAGGGCCGGCTTAATTATGAAAATGCACTTGCCTCTCATTTATATTAATCATTGACGTAGGTGATATTAGTAGACGAATAAGTCTGAGTGGTGTTTTTAAAAGTAGGAAAGATCACATTATGAAGATAAAGTTGGAATTCAGGAGGAAAAATTGGGGCAAATAGGAAGGGGAGTTAGGGACTGGAATAACTTACCAAGGGAGATGTTCAATAAATTTCCAGTTTCTTTGCAATCAAGTAAGAAAATGCTAGGAAAGCAAGAGATAGGGAATCTGCCACCTAGGCGACTGCCCTAAATGCAGATCAGTAGTGACAATATGGAATAGTGAAAAGCTTTGCAAACAGAGCACGATCTCATACTTAGCGAAGACAAGACTGGAACGCTTAACGTACCGCGAATAGCAAAGGTGAGATTATGTCCAGCAATCGGAGTAGCGGTTATATTACTTCAACTGATATCATCTAAATAGTTCAAATTCCAGTTTTGAAATACATCAAAGTTCATTTACTATTTAGTGCCGTATTATTTGCCTGATGTGAATATACAAAAGTTTGGAAGTAACCAATTTACACAAAACAAATTAAAGGAAAAATTAGAACTGATCAAAGCAAGGCCAAATAACTATATCCAGTAGATCCGCTTACTTCTGACTTTTGATGTTGGACGCATGTTGGATGATCATACACGAGTAAATACAGATCAACAATTCAGTTTCATCCAGCAACAAAACAGACTCAAAACGATAGTAGTGAAGAAAATGCATTTTCATCAATATACCCTTAGCTACCTTGATTTCGTACGCTCCTACCAACTCGCCACAACCTTCTAAATCTAATTATACCGTGCTCGATAGCTATAGTCGCTTACGTGCGGCCGATATCCAGTATTCGGAATATAGTGGGTTAGAACCCCACTGTCAGCAGTCCTGAGGATGGTTTTCTGAGGTTTCCCATATTCACACCATTAAAATTTTGGAGCTGTACCTTAATTAAGGCCACGGCCACTTCCTTCCCACTTCTAGCCCCTTCCTGTCCCATCGTCACCATCAAACCTATCTATGTCGGTGCGACGTAAAGCAACTTGAAAAACAAATCTAGTTAAATTTTCAAAAATTGTCACTATACATTCAGTGCCTTGATTCAAGTCTACAGATGTGCGATTTAGCGTAATCTGTAGCCAATAAAGTCTAATATATATTGTACCAGGAAAGCCTAGGTCCTGGTCCATAGTTATCAAAAGAAATGTTGTTCCAGCATATAAGATCCGTCCGACGTATGATCATCTAAGTAAAAGAATGTTCCAGTATGTACCAGACTCCACGAGTGCGCTAGGCGGAGTCAAGTGACGTCACCTATCGTTCAAAGCTCACCTCCCCTAGAGATATTTTTCGAGAATACCTTTCTTTTCGCAAGTTTTCAACTTCTGTACCAATTTTAATGGAACAAACGCTAAATTGTAGCGGACGTCATAAAAATTAATCCCTGTGAATTTCAAATTAATCCATCCCATGGTTGCTGAGTTATAATGATTTAAAATCTAACAGAAATTACGCACTCACGGTCACATGGCCGAGAGAAACTACCCCTCCCAGCGCCAGCTATATATGCCACTGGGTCAAGGTTAACAGGTGGTGGTGTTGAGTTGAGTTCAGTTCATTGCAAGCAGTCCAGTCTAGCAGTGTAGTATGTGTATGAGTAGGAGAGAGGGGAGACTGGCCCTCGCATAGTATGTTCGTGCAGTCTTGAAGACGGTACTTTCCGTCGTGTTTCGCGGAGACGAAATTACGGGATAGTAAATCGCCATCGTACTTGAAAAAGGACGTCGCACCGTAAGTAGTCTATTGTGCCGCGACATTTCGATGTATAACACGTACGAAATCAGTGAAGTTCGAAGTTATATATTGGACATTCACAAACTAGAACATGACGTGTGGACTTAATTAATTTCACACAATATTAAATTACCAACAGAAACTGTCGTGTACAGTAACTCTAACTACTCTAGAACTTATTTTCTAACATAGCACATCCTTGGACTGTGTCTCTTTATTTATGTGCCATATTAGGACATGACGTGTTACAGTGATAAACTTAGTGAAAGTTAAGAACCTTTTCTAAAATAATATAGTTCTATCAACATTAGAGAATCAATGTTATCTGTCAGGATAACGATTCAAAGACTGTGGTCAGAGACGGTAATGAGAAATATTACATATTTGCACTGTGTTGGACGTTCTCAGTGACGATTTAAAATAGTGTTTTTTTTTTTTTGCAACAAGGACTGTGATCATTCAATTGACGTCCTAAAATTAACATTGGACTGTGTTTAACAGTGAACGATAGCATCTGTCAATACTACTTGCATGTTCCGTGTGTTAAAATCATGTCCACGAGCAGCAGAAATCTTGAGAAAATTCTACAAGAGCAAGCTACCTTCAACATAATTTCATCTATGACGTCAACGTGGTTTCTTCGTGGAACTTCAAGTTCGAGTCATCATCTGCACCCGCGGAATGTTCCAGATTCTCATCAGTATTTGTAAGCCAAATTTTCTTTAATAAGTGACTAGTCACAAACTGACTGACTTTTTTTCTTCTTCTTACCAATCTTGAACAGTGGTTTACCCAGTGCTGCGTGTGACGATACTTCGTAGTTCTCCACCATTACTCAAAATTCATCTTTTAATGATAAATCTATTTTCAAAATCTATTTCACAGAAGAAAGACTTTAGGAGTTTCAAGTGTTCTATGTTTCAAGGCTAACAAACTGAGAAACTCTCAACAGAAGTTCAAATTCTTATTTTCAATTATAAATGTGTTCATGTCATGTCATAATACTTAGAAAGACTTTAGGTGAAAAACTGACACTTTGTGTTTTCGCAAAAAACTATAGGATCTGTGAGATTTATTTACTTTCACAAATTGCACTCAAGAAGATTTACGTTAACCCTTTTGATTTCGACATATTATTTGAATCCTATATCAACATTGCAGGGTGGTGAATTAATTAACATTATTAATAAATTGTTTGAAAAAGGTATAACCATCTATTATTCGCCCTGCGAGTCTCTCCTGCTCTGTACCGGCTCCAAAAAAAACCAACTTCCACTACCTGAGATCCTTCTCATGCCTTACGCCCCGAACTTTTACTGGTACAATATATATATATATATATATGGCTAAATATTTAGGTATGAAGTGTTAAAATGAGATGTTTGGATGATATTCCAAAAATACGCAGAGAGAGGGGTAATGACATCATACTGACATGAGACACTGATAATGTTTAAGGTTCAACGGAGCAAGTGTAAAGGGAATTCGAAACTAAAAAGCTACAACGAGAGCAGCTTCGTTCGTGTGAGGCAAATGGACGAGGATACATTGTCTAGGGCAGGGCCTCTCAGGCTGCATGCCCTGGTGCATGCATTGTGCACGGTGCAAAAGACGACTTCGCCTGTTTGCCCAGAGTGCCCCACTCCTCGATATGGAGCAATAGCGCTGTCTCTCTCTTTCTCCACGCCTGTCTCGCTCACTCCCCCTGTCTCTCACTTCCTCACTTGCTCCTTAGCGCTCCAAATCAGAGCCGATTTGAGCCGAGTTGAGCCGAGCTTAGCCGAGTAGCCCAGAGACGAAGCGTTGGTCCGAGCCGAGCCGAGTGGAACCGATGCACAGTGCACGGAGCTCTTGCGCCTCGATTTGCTCGCGTGAGATTTTGGGCGTTTGAGAGGCCCTGGTCTAGGATATAAGGGTCTCAGCCATGGAGGGTAGACTAAGATGAGTAAAGGGAGACCATGCCAAAGAGACTCGATTTCTAAAGAATAAGATGTGTGGCCACACAGAATGAATGTTGAGGTGCATGAAGAAGAAATATCTCATGAAGAAACATGTATCGTCGATGCGCCAGCGAAATACGCTATATGATAGTATGATAGAGAAATAGTGACCCGCAGCACATATATTATACAGAGCGAGAATTCCCTGACGATATTCCTACAATATTGAACGTTAGGTGACAGAACTTTACAGGACAAAGTTCTAAGCTGAAACATTTCACATAGTGGTTTCTGCGACGACACGTATGTATGCGGTATAATGTAAACCTAAAAGCAGGGAGACAAAGTGTTTAATTCCCTGCGGAGTCCATAATTCTCTCTACGAAATCAGGAAGGATAAATGTGTGGTGTAGAAAATATTACAGGGAAAAATGTAATTTCCGTTTGAAGGCTTTTCAAAAAAGTGTCCTTTTGTGTTTATAGTCATTTCAAAGGACATGTTCACCAGTTGTGTATACGAGTTATCTCCAGCTTGTGAACTTAATTAAAATATTAAATAAAGGGTAGACCTGGCGTTGAAGGCTTTGTACTGAAATTTAAACTGTTAAGGTAGAGAGGCCTTGATATTTTAAACTGCGAGAAGTTACATTTTTTCACTGAATATTCCTGTGAAGTTTGTGTGCTTTTGCGAGCGTGTGTGTGTACAACCCTTGTCCCGTTTCTCTACAGGGCCTGGTATGAAGTATGATATTTTACGACTGAATGCCCTTTCTGACGAAAACCTTAACAAAGAAGTTAATGAGATGAAATGAACGACATGGTGTATGATATTTGGAAGGAGAAGGTGAAAACCGGCGCCATAGCCTACTTAACCAAATTCTCAAATGGTAGCAAGGGTTTCCCATCTGACGGACGAATCACCATCAACAGCGCCATGCATCCTCACTCCACATGAGCACTGCGGAAAGGTAAGGTAAGGACCGAGCTCGATAGCTGCAGTCGCTTAAGTGCGGACAGTATCCAGTATTCGGGAGATAGTGGGTTCGAACCCCACTGTCGGCAGCCCTGAAGATGGTTTTCTGTGGTTTCACATTTTCACACCAGGCAAATGCTGGGGCTGTACCTTAATTAAGGCCACGGCCGCTTCCTTCCCACTCCTAGCCACTTCGCGTTCCATCGTCGCCATAAGACCTATCTGTGTCGGCGCGCCTTAAAGCAAATTGCACAAAAAGAAAAAATATTAAAAATAAACAGGAAAGGTAAGGAATTGAATGTCGGCTTTTACCACGCAATCTAGTGATCGTAAATTGTATACCCCCACCTCTCCAACCCTGCCGGCCAACAATCTGGCGGTGATTTATCTTTTTTTGGCTCAAACAGACTCGAAAAAGTTACCACGCTGTCAGAGCATACAGACCTGACGCCACTTGTTGGGCTTGAATGAATATGAAGTATCATATGATTTCAATCTTTTTTGCAGTGTGGTAGTGTTAGAATGTGCTCAAATACGTCAGTCTCGTATCGGTGGATTTTCTGGTGTGTTAAATTAACCTTGTTGCAAAAAATTCCGGCACGTCAGCTTTTTCGAAAAGCATTAGTGGTTAGTGGGGTGTAAAATCCATAACATTATTATTACCTCACGAAATTCAGCTTCCGACACGTTTATGCGTACAGCTTCATCCAACCCCCTCCCCATGGCAATACAGCCCTTGAAGGGCCTTGGCCTACCAAGCGACCGTTGCTGAGCCCGAAGGCCTGCAGATTACGAGGTGTCGTGTGGTCAGCACGACGAATCCTCTCGGCCGTTATTCTTGGCTTCTTAGACCGGGGCCGCTATCTCACCGTCAGATAGCTCCTCAATTCTAATCACGTAGACTGAGTCGACCTCGAACTAGCCCTCATGTCCAGGTAAAATCCCTGACCTGACCGGGAATCGAACGCGGGGCCTCCGGGTAAGAGGCAGGCACGCTACCCCTACACCACGGGGCCGGCACACAGCTTGATCCATCGAGTTTATTCCCACCTTATCCCTTGTCTCCTCATCGGACTGCTCTCCTGCCACTGTATCCATCTGATTGCACCAACAATTATTCCTGCTACATTCATGCTTGTTACTTCTAACTTACGAATAACGCGAGGGTTGTGTCGTAAGTCATAGCAACTACTTTTGCTCACGTTTGCACGGTGATGCCAAACAATGGTTGCATGTCCTGGGAAGCACCACACACTCATAGTACATGGATACAGCACGAGATGGTGCTGCGTTGGACAGGCACCACGCACAGGGCAAGAAATGAAATGTCGTATGGCTTTTAGTGAAGAAATCCCAAGACGGGTTCGGCTGGTTGTGTCCCATTTGCGGTCAGTCCCATTTGCGGTCACAGCAAAATTTGTCCCATTTGCGGTCACTTCCAGTTCGGAAGAAAAAAGGAATGCGAAGAAAGACCAGTTCGTGTCCCATTTGCGATAACTTTAAAGTTATCAGCAGCCTGTTGGGGTTTTCCAAAGTCCATGCAGCAGGGAGACTGCTAATTAGGCTAGACTCAGGGATTCTCCCGACCCCTCCCCGTAGTTCTATTCCCACGAATATAATGTGATTGATTTTACGTCTTCTAACTACTTATTAACATTGAAAACATTTCCTAGGGGACAAAGTACTACGAAAAAGGTAAAATGCAGCAATTTACTCAATTGTGCCGAAAGTTAAAGAGCTAAAAGGGCCCAAAAAGGTTTCAGATCGTGAGTCTTGGATAGCTCTATCAAAATAAAAATAAAATTAAAATCTGAAAATCACTTCCACCTGGCAAGTTCGCCGTGCGGTTAGGGGCACGCAGCTGTGAGCTTGTATCCGGGAGATAGAGGGTTTGAACCTCACTGTCGGCAGCCCTGAAGATGGTTTTCCGTGGTTTCCCATTTTCACACCAGGCAAATGCTGAGGCTGTACCTTAATTAAGGCCACGGCCGCTTCCTTCCCATTCCTAGGCCTTTCCTATCTCATCGTAGCATTAAGTCCTATCTGTGTCGGTGCGACGTATGGCAGCTTGAAAAAAAAATATGAAAGAAAGAAAGAAAAAGTGTCCCTTATTGTATAATGGGGAGGAGGAAGTGTAATTTTACTGCTAAGTTGGAGATGAGCTACAATTGCTTCAAAAAGGGGTGTCGTCCTGATTGCGAACAGAATTGGGGTCAGTATACGCAGTCCTATATTACTAATTCATCTCCTTCGTGTACAATCTATCATGCGTTATTTCATGTATAATGGGAAAGTGCCAAATGTATTGGGGGAGGGGCATTCATCATAAAAAATATTGCAAAGCAAATCTATCACCGTTCAGACCAAGACGGACTTGGAGTAGTGGAAGATAAAGGCTTCTACTATTCGTAAAATCGGGAGTAAATTGTTAACTGTATACCCGGCAGCCGCTGTCCCCCAAAATCTACTTCCTACTCACTTTTAGCGTGAGCTGAGTAAATCCCAGCAAAGTGTGCCTCTCCAGAAGTGAACATCTCGCCTCTACATTTTTCGACTTCCTGACGGGGAATCGAACCATGTCCTTTTGCGTGAAAGGAGCACGCCTTTACCGCCTCAGTTAAGCAGCCCCTGTTGATGCAAAATATTCACAACTGTATGCTTTGGAACAATAATACACTGTTGAACAGGTCTTGTGAATATTATGTAAATATATGTCTATGGAAATACGGTAACTGTATATAAGCACACTATGTAGAATATAATTGCATATTTTAATATTGTAATTTTAAGTGGGGATGGAGGCACATTCGTGTATTCGCCATTCACCGTCCCTCAATTGTACCTACAATTTGAGGAAAATAAATAAATAAATAAATAAATAAATAAATAAATAAATAAATAAATAAATAAATAAATAAATAAATAAATAAATAATAACAATAATAACAGTAGTAGTACGGTCTCAACTATCATGCGCAGACATTCTAATTTGATGCTAATTAGGTTGCTTGAGTGTAATCCTGACGTTACATGTTACTCTGCCAGAAGGTAAAGGAACCTCTCAAGGGCGATCTATGGCTGATTTTTTAAAATTATGTCGGATAAACACTACATGGTCCGCCTCTGTGGTTAGTGTGATAAGTTGCCACCCCTGGAGGCCCGAGTTCGAATCCCCGGTCTGCCACGAAATTTGAAAATTGGTACGAGGGCTGGAACGGGGTCCACACAGCCTCCGGAGGTCAACTGAGTAGAGGGGGGTTCGATTTCCTCCTCAACCACCCTCAAAGTGGTTTTCCGTGGTTTCCCACTTCTCCTCCAGGCAAATGCCGCGATGGTACCTAACTTAAAGCCACGGCCGCCTCCTCCCTCTTCCTTGCCTATCCCTTGCAATCTCCCCATCCCCCTCCCCACAAGCCTCTGTTCAGCATAGCAGGTGAGGCCACCTAGGCGAGGTACTGGTCATCCTCCGCAGTTGTATCCCCCGACCCAAAGTCTCACTCTCCAGGACACTGCCCTTGAGACGGTAGAGGTGGGATCCCTCGTTGAGTCCGAGGGAAAAAACAACCCTGGACTGTAAACGGATTAAGAAAGAAAGATTTATTTTACTTTTAGGATCTGCTTTACGTCGTACCGACACCGATAGGTCTTATGGCGAGGATGGGATAGGAAAGGGCTAGGAGTTGGAAAGAAGCGGACGTGGCCTTAATTAAGATAAAGCCCCAGCATTTGTCTGGTATGAAATTGGGAAATCACGGTAAACCATCTTCAGGTCTGCTGACACTGGGGTTCGAACCCACTATCTCCCGGATGTAAGCTCACACCTGCGCGCCTCTAAGCGCACAGCCAACTCGCTCGGTAACCCTAAATGTATCACCAAAGAATTTTTACATGGGATCCGAAGACAGACGCTGCCAATGGTCTACAAAAGGAGCGTATTTTAGCAAATACACCTATCTTCATAGCTGTGCGCGTGTTGAGGTGTCGAAGCGCCCGAGTAACGTTTCGTCCGAATTCCATGAACAGCCAGCTTAAGGGTTCGGCTGTCGGCAGCCCTGAAGATGATTTTCCGTGGTTTCCTATTTTCACACGAGGCAAATGCTGGGGCTGTACCTTAATTAAGGCCACGACCGCTTCCTTCCAACTCCTAGGCCTTTCCTATCCCATCGTCACCATAAGACCTAGTAGCAAAAAAGATAATAATAATAATAATAATAATAATAATAATAATAATAATAAAACAACTCTCACTAATCCACCATAAACAAATGCCCCTCTAGTTAGGTTATACAATAAAAAGGATATTCTAAATCATAAGATTACCCCAAACTAAATTATTAAACATTTTCAATAAGAAAAATATTTTTATAAATATTGTTGGGTTATCTAAATTATCCCAATGTACCAGTTAATGTTACTACTACTAGAACAAAAATTTCATATGAGACTGTTTTGAAAATTGTATCTATTTTATGTATCCCACGTCAACACTAATTTCTTGTTCGCAATCTGGACAGGGTATATTTAGTTGTTCGGAATCTGGACGGTTTTTGCCTTGTCCGCAATCAAGACACAACCCAAGAAGGGTCGCAATGTCGAGGAAGTAGAGTGTTACAGCAAAACATTTATTTTGAATTTGAAGAAGTTTAACGGTTTAATACGCCCTGCTTTTGTCCTGCATTTCAAAAATCATTTGATTACACCCTTAACCATCTGCTAACCCTAAATAAAACGTACAAATAAGTCCTATTTAGTCTCCTTGTCCCGATATTAACGCATCGTACTCAAGCGGTAAACATACATAATTTAATGAGTTTCAGCATCCGAATCCTAGCACGCAGCTGTCGCCAGTTATTTAAAAGGCTGTCTGCCTGTACCAGTCCTTGAGTAGGGAATTCCATATCCCCACTGATAAGAGTGATCGCAAATGGGACAATGTCTCACCCGTCAAAACTAGTTAATTTTTGTATTCTACCTGAGTGACCGCAAATGGGACGACACCGTTCGGCTCGCCAGGTGCAGGTCTTTCTATTTGACGCCCGTAGGCGATCCGCGCGTTGTGATGAGGATGAAATGATGATGAAGACAACACATACAACCAGCCCCCGTGCCATTGGAATTAACCAATTAAGGTTAAAATCACCGACCCGGCCGGGAATCGAACCCGGGAACCTCTGAACCGAAGGCCAGTACGTTGACCGTTCAGCCAACGAGTCGGACACGCACAGGGCGATGGGACTGCAGTCGTGAGTCAGCCGCAGTGCAGAATGGATGTGATGAGGCAGGAACAGCATGCGTACATCAAACTGGCTGTTGGTAGGGGTGGAAAAAATAAATAATATCATAGAGAGCTTATCGAAGCTGAGGGGAATTATGCCCCTCCGTACCGAACCGTTGCGAGGTGGACAGTAGTATTTCAGCACCGACGTGAAACAAGCAGTGACAGTGTTTCCAGAAGACCTGTTAGTATCCGGTCTGACGTATCACTTGCGGTAGTTAGCCAGTGCATCGTGTAGAGGAGATGAACACTAATTTATTTAAAAGCCGAAACAGGCATCCTTCACCATAACAATGCCAAACTGCATGCAGCTGGAGCTGTAGAAGTAGAAATATATTCATTTAAAGTTAACTACAAGTAGGAACAGAGAACCCTTTGGTTATAATTAACTGCCACTGTAACTTAAATGTATAAATTAATATACATAATCTAAGAACAAGAATACAGACTAGAGCGAAAGATAAATATCCCTATAGAGGATAAATAAAAGATTTTAAACTAAACATCTAGGATATTACAATATTACTTTTGCCATTTCAGAAACATAGACTATACATATAAGTAAGAGAAGACATAAGAAAGCCCTACCGGGTGAGTTGGCCATGCGCGTAGAGGCGTGCGGCTGTGAGCTTGCATCCGGGAGATAGTAGGTTCGAATCCCACTATTGGCAGCCCTGAAAATGGTTTTCCGTGGTTTCCCATTTTCACACCAGGTAAATGCTGGGGCTGTACCTTAATTAAGGCCACGGCCGCTTCCTTCCAACTCCTAAGCCTTTCCTATCCCATCGTCGCCATAAGGCCTATCTGTGTCGGTGCGACGTAAAGCCCCTAGCAAAAAAAAAAAAAAAAAAAAAGAAAACCCTAAGGTACATTTTAAGGCAAAGAATGAATTAAGAATATGACTAAACATATAAAATGTATTTAGGAGATTATGAAATTTCGTAACATTTAATCAATTTGGTGAAAATTCACTTATAAGGCTTAATAAGTGAAAAGGCAGTGGTATTCTTCTGAGTTTTGACATTGCTGTATTTCTTATAGTTTAACGTCATTGTATAATTGAGAGGCAGTGACACTAAACGACTTCCTGGACTCTACCGTATGATACTGTGGAACCTTAAGGGTGTAAGCTGTAAACCTATCGTTTCGATCATGCACTTGACTCATCTGAACAATGGACTTGGTGAAGTATGAGGTAGCATTAGATTTTAAAATTCTCAACAATAAGCAAGCAGCTGAGTATGATCGTCTATACCTGAGTCTCAAGCACTCTACGGGTTTATAGTAAGATGTTACATGACAATCTTTACGAATACTGAAGACAAAACGCACACAGGCATTATAAATTCGCTGGAATTTGGTATTGTATTTCTCTGAGATGTCGCTGTAAATTACAGCGCCGTAATCTAAAATAGGAAATACCATAGTTTTGATCAATATCTATCTCACTGAAGAGGCAACATACGACAAGTTTCGACGAAACTGATTCAATATACCCGACATTTTCGTGACTAAATATTTGGCATGGAAGGTCCAGGAGAGAGTATTATCCATAAGCATACCTAACACATTCCAGATACAGAATGTCTCTGTTGAAAATGTTTGATTTAGCGCTGCGGCTGACAAGTGCTGGAATACTGCCATACTGAAGTACTGCCATACCTTCCGGATCTGTCTCCATGCGATTTTGATGTCAGCCGCCAAAGTGAAAGAACCATTGAATGGGAGACGGTTTGGGACACGACAGGATATTGCCGACCCTGCGAAACATGAGATGGAAAGTTCGGACATTGTGTGGTGACTAATATTCGACGTCTCCCACATGTTTTTCAACGTGTTGTGGACTGTCTAGGGGACTTCCTTGAAGTTTTGCCGTAAATGTTACTGTGCTCTGTCAGAATAAACATTAAGAAGCACAATGGCCGAAAGTTTCCTCGCTTCTTATCCTGCACTGGTAAATATACTCGGCAATATTCCTTACATTCCACAGCACCTTACAGGCCCCATTTCTGTCTGTATATTTCCACTTGTCTAGTAGATCCAGCATACATACATACATACATACATACATACATACATACGTACATACATACATACATTATCATTATAAACTCTTATGCCGTTCAGCGTTCAGTCTGCAAGCCTCTGTGAATTTACTAAACGTCGCCACAATCCTCGATTTGCGACTAGTGTTGTGGCCTCATTTAGTTCTATACCTCTTATCTTTAAATCGTTAAAAACCGAGTCTAACCATCGTCGTCTTGGTCTCCCTCCACTTCTCTTACCCTCCATAGCAGAGTCCATTATTCTCCTAGGTAACCTATCCTCCTCCAGTCGCCTCACATGACCCCACCACCGAAGCCGGTTTATGGGTACAGCTTCATCCATCGAGTTCATTCCTAAATTAGCCTTTATCTCCTCATTCCGAGTACCCTCCTGCCATTGTTCCCCCTGTTTGTACCAGCAATCTTTCTTGCTACTTTCATGTCTGTTACTTCTAACTTACGAATAAGATATCCTGAGTCCACCCAGCTTTCGCTCCCGTAAAGCAAAGTTGGTCTGAAAACAGACCGATGTAAAGATAGTTTCGTCTGGGAGCTCACTTCCTTCTTACACAATACTGTTGATCGCAACTGCGAGCTCACTGCGTTAGCTTTACTACACCTTGATTCAATCTCACCTACTATATTACCATCCTGGGAGAACACACAACCTAAATACTTGAAATTATCGACCTGTTCTAGCTTTGCTTCACCAATCTGACATTCATTTCTGTTGAATTTCTTACCTACTGACATCAATTTAGTCTTCGAGAGGCTAATTTTCATACCATACTCATTGCACCTATTTTCAAGTTCCAAGATATTAGACTGCAGGCTTTCGGCACAGTCTGCTTTTAAGACCAAGTCGTCAGCATAGACCAAACTGTTTACTACATTTCCACCTAAATGAATCCCTCCCTGCCATTTTATACCTTTCAGCATATGATCCATGTAAACTACGAACAGCAAAGGTGAAAGATTACAGCCTTGTCTAACCCCTGTAAGTAACCTGAACCAAGAACTCATTCTACCATCAATTCTCACTAAAGCCCAATTGTCAACATAAATTAGATCCAGCATTCGTGCAAAAAAGAAAAAAAAATAGTTGCCACGACTTATGTCTCAGTCCTCGCATATCCGGAGAGCACCCAGATTTCACTCCTGTACAGTAGACAGATCGACGTAAAGGCAATTCTCCCCGAGAATTCACGTCTTTCTTACAAAATACCGTACATCATAACTGTGAGCTCACTCTATTAGCTTTGCTCCATTTTGATTCAATTTCAGTTACCATCCTGGAAGAGCCATATTTGTTCTGTAATTCGTAATGCACCGTACAAGATCTAACCTCATAAGGAGAGACTTCTATGAAATGGATGCGCTAACTTTACAAAGCCCTCAGCTTCCACAGCAACCCCGTGAAATTTTGCACCAAAAGTTGTAACGTATATGGAAAATAAACAGTGTTTTCAGTATTTTGCATGCATGTTCAAAAATGTTAATGAATTAAATATTTTCTAACCTGATTCATTCAAAATAAAGTTGATGGATTTCATGATATTTTAACTGAGTGATCATTACACATGGGCAATTAGAGAAATATTCAATATATTGTTCAGGCGATTTTGCACAATTTTTAAATATTTATTTTGACATGCATACGAATAATTTCATTAATTTGAGGCTTCTCTTTCAATTGCTTCATCTCATATGCATAATTTTACTATTTTCTCTTGTGAAAATCTATAGTATATTACTAAGACTCAGTGTACAATATTTCATACCCTTAAACTTTAATTGATCGGAGAAGAAAGGTGCATAAAAACAGAAAGTGTAATATGCTAGAATCTGTTAAATTTGAGCAACCTTTACTTAAAAAATCTGCCTCATTAGAAGGCTCCATAACTGTACTCAGGATATTTCTCTTCCTGAATACTTCTCTTCTAGTTTCTTTCCGCCTTTCATTCTTTAGTAGGTCCTAAACAGAACTTTCAGCTCCTGCGATGCGCTGTGTGTCACTTTTTGTCAGGATAGCTTGTGTGAATGTACCTGCTGTGAACCGTATTCTCTTCAAGAATTTCATCCTCCTCAAATTGTCATCATTGGAAACAGAGACTGCATCATAATTTGCAATTCTAATAACAGCCGTTGTGAGCGTGACATGGTTATCTGCTTTATATTCAAGAACGACAGAGAATGTATCAACGCACAGATGTACTCAAGCCGCAAACAATTGTTATGGTTATAAGATCACCAAAACTTCTACCAGATACATCATAGATGGCGTATAAAATCACAGCCTTCTAAATCTACCCTATGATTCTTATACTGAGGAAAATGTCAAAGAACTCGCTCCGGCAGACTGCTGTGAACTAGCTACTCTTAAGAACGGGCGTGTCATGATGGCAGCAAACGAGATTTAATTATTTATATGGCATTTAGAATCCAGTCACACCTATGAATCTTAAGAAGGCAATTCGAGTGCCAAAAGTAAACCTTATAAATGTGTTTGGTGGGACTGATTCTCGAATATGTATCTGCATGCTGGGATACGCACAGGGTTGGTTTCATAAATTCCCTAGAAAAAGTTCAAAGAAGAGCGGTGCGTTTCTCAAACGGGAAAGGAGGAATACCATTAACTGGCAATGTCTTGAATATAGACGAAGTTGTGGTCTTTATAAGAGCTACACGGGAAGGGCTGCCTTAGAAATAGTTTAAAACCTCCCTCGTACTTATCCAGAAATGATTACAAGCATAAAATTAGGGCCACAAACCAACATACGGACGTGGGCAAGTTTTCCTTCGTAAACAAGGCCATAAAGGATTAGAATAAATTACCGACTGTGAGCTTGCATCCGGAAGATAGTGGGTTCGAATCCCACTGTCGGCAGCCCTGAAGATGGTTTTCCGTGGTTTCCTATTTTCACGCCAGGCAAATGCTAGGGCTGTACCTTAATTAAAGCCACGGCCGCTTCCTTCCCACTCCAAGACCTCTCCCATCGTCGCCATAAGACCCATCTGTGTCGGTGCAACGTAAATCAAATAGCAAAAGAAAAAAAAAGAATAAATTACCTGCAACAGTCTTTGATAGATTCCCTTCCGGTTTCAAAACGTATAAAAAGATCATTAGTGCTACTGCGAAGTAAAATTCGTTAATGACGGACACTGAATTTGTAATTGCCAACACATTTTTCATTGCCTGACTGTTTCTTTACCTGTTCCTTTACCTGTTCCTGTTATAAAAAAGCCGTGATATAGAATTATATTTAAAATATTTCAGTTGTGTGACCATGAGGTTACATGTCCTGATGCTCCAGACAAACCCCTGATATATTCAATCTATTGTATAGAATTTTATCTCAACTTAATTACCATTAGTGTTGTTATTTTATTGATATCAACTTATTTTATCATTAACGTTTTTGTAGTTATTACTGTTGTAACAATTGTATTTATTGATATCGTTAATGATACTTCATTGTTACAATTGATATTTATTACTAAGATTATTATTATTATTATTATTATTATTATTATTATTATTATTATTATTATTACGGAAATACGGTGGTTTAAATTAATTATAAATTTACTAAGTCAATAGTTTTTGTTAGCAAAACTATTATTGGAAACGTATTTAATATCAGTTCCATACAAGGGGTCATCACTAGGGCCCGGATTTTTAGGTTTTAAACTATTTTATTCCTTGCTAGCTAACTGCAGTATTTTAACTTACTTACCCATTTCATTACCATTGGAGTAAATTACTCGAATCTTATAAAACCTAAAAATAACTAAATAAGACGTTAAAACCTAAAAAAAAACTTAATGAGCTTTTCAAGACAGTATTATGTTATTTTGAAATAGAAGTACCAAATATTAATGAAATTGAATGATTTTTTAAAAATAAACATTATGCAAGACTTTTTGAAATGACTTCATGGTTTGGAACTGGGAGTGGTTTGTAGGTATAACTAGTGCGAGCGAAACAACGTAATACGATACTATTCCACTAGCGTACAGCACAAATCAAGAGAGAACCCCCTGGCGTTCACTGACCTGTATCTAGGAGGTACAAGCCCGCCTAACTTGCCAGCTTAAGTGCATCTCTCATTGTGTACGGTCGACTACCGCCAGCTACGGCGCTGTTCACTGTTTAGCTCTATACACATTATGCGACAGACTAAAATTAATTTTCCCTATAAATCAATTTATTATTCAAGGCAGTTTAAGACGCTTACGCATCTAAGAAATAGAGATGCCTAAAGGCAAGTCATCTCGAAGTTGATTGATTCGCCAGTGGATTGGTAACGATCCGGACTTTACTACAGATGGCAAAATTATATTTTGTCAAGTCTGCCAAAAGCAGGTAAGGGATTATTTTGCATACCTCCAATAAATAAAATCCCCAATTACTGTAGTGAAACGTAAGTTTTATAGAAAATTATAAATGAGTTAACATAAATATTATGGGCACTCGTAAGACGAATGCTTCAAAGCAAACCTCGGATGAGTAATAGTACAGTAAGCGCAAATTTTAGTGATACCTGGTTTTATGGGGGTGAGGAGTAAGGAGGGAGCTCTCCCAGTTCCGGTAATACTGCCAAATTCAATGGAAATGAAATCTGAAGTGAATCGAAAGCATGATCGATGGATATGATTTTTCTAAACCTTTATTATCTTAGTATGAATTCTCTGAAATACCACTTTCACAATTGCCACTGCTATCTGCAGTACTATTAATTACAAAACAGGAGCAATTTTCCATTGCACCAGCCACTAATTTCCAGTTTTCCTGGCACCTTCAACGGTGGATAATTTTAATATCCATTTATGCTATTTGCTTTACGTCGCATCGACACAGATAGGTCGTATGGCGACGATGGGATAGGAAAGGCCTAGGAATGGGAAGGAAGCGGCCGTGGCTTTAATTAAGGTACAGCCCAAGTATTTGCCTGGTGTGAAAATGGGAAACCACGGAAAACCATCTTCAGAGCTGCCGACAGTAGGGTTCGAACCCACTATCTGGCCGCACTTAAGTGACTGCAGCTATCGAGCTCGGTAATATACGTTTATGTGAAGCGCTGGTTTCGGGAAACGTGCCGTGGAATGCGCTGACCATGGTTTGCACCGTCCGAGATGCTCTTTGCATTCTTTGGACAAGAGAAAAACAGGATGGCAAGTTTTTTTACTTCTTTTGAGTGATAGTGCGGCATATATGATCAAAGCTGGTGAAGTAATGAAGAGTTCTTTTTTTTTGCTAGGGGCTTTACGTCGCACCGACACAGATAGGTCTTATGGCGACGATGGGATAGGAAAGAGCTAGGAGTTGAAAGGAAGCGGCCGTGGCCTTAATTAAGGTACAGTCCCAGCATTTGCCTGGTGTGAAAATGGGAAACCACGGAAAACCATTTTCAGGGCTGCCGATAGTGGGATTCGAACCTACTATCTCCCGGATGCAAGCTCACAGCCGCGCGCCTCTACGCGCACGGCCAACTCGCCCGGTAATGAAGAGTTTCTACCCTAACATGCTGCATGAAACTTGCATAGCCGATGGCTTACACAGATTGGCTGAAGAGGTTAGAAATAATTTTCCATGAGTAAACAGTATTGTTTCTTCTGTGAAAAAGGTGTTTCTTAAAGCTCCTAGCCGCATTTTCTCATTCAAGGAAATGTTGCCTCAAACTTCTCTTTTTCCCAAACCCATCATCACTCGTTGGGGGACATGGCTCAGTGCAGCCGTATACTATGCGTATCACTTTGAAGACATTAAAAATATTACAAATTCTTTTGATGTCGATGATGCACTCTGCATAGCGAAGGCTAAATCAGCTCTCGCGAGTTAGAACGCTCTTTCACTTGCCTTTGTTAGGGCACAATTTGCTGATCTTCCTGCAGCTATTGAGCGTGTTGAGTCGGCATCGTTAGCATTAAAATATTCAATAGAAGTCGTGGACTCCATTTCGAAGGAGGAAATACCAGGACCAGTGGGTGAAGCCTATTCACTTTAGCTCTCCAAAATTCTACAGTGGAACCCTGGATTTTCAACAATGAACAGTGTGTCTGCAATACTTCAGGAAGAAGAAATTACTGACGAGGTACCAGGGGGACCGAGAGCTATTGCTTCAATGAAGCTTGCTCCAATGACTTCTTGTGTGGAGCGTACATTTTCCTGCCATTTTGAGAGATAACAGAAAAAGTTTTATTCTGAATAATCTGGAAATGTATTTAGTTGTAAAATGTAACAGCAAGAGAAAACTGTGTTCTGTGCTTCTGAAAATGTTTGTTTCTTGATGCACTGGAAGTGACAAAAGTTTAACCTACATGTACCATTTATTGTATTTATGCATAGATATTATTTGTTATTTTTAATTTCAGTTGGTATGATGTGTTTGAAATGCTTTCATTAAGCCATTCTGTCCCATATTTAGAGAATATTTTGAAATGAGTGGTACAGCTTTGTACTAGAGAGGCGTGAAGGTTACAATAAAGTACAAACAAGTTTGAAATGATCATTAAAAACTATTTCAGGAGGATAAAAAACTAAAAAAAACTATTTTGAGCTATTAAAAAAACTAAAAGTGGTTTTTAAGAACCTAAAAATCCGGCCCTAGTCATCACCATTGTTACATTTATCTTCGCTTGACATCCAGAATCAGTATAGTGTAGTTTCGTTTCACTTTGTTGTGCACGTTTTTGCATAGGGCATTTTGTGCAGCGAGCGGTTGTAAGCCACTTGTAGCAGAAATAAATGTCTTACCTATGAATCTTTCGGAAAACGTTATTCTAGGATTTCTTATATTGAATAAAATTGCAATTCAATTTTTTGGGTCGATTTCATGCACATCCCTCCACAACACAGTTTCGAAATATAGTGGTGAGTTGTACAGGCATGTCGTTTGGTTCAACCATAGCGAATTTCCCTCAGTTGTTAAATAATTTGGAGGTTTAGGATGGGTGGAATATATCGCTTGTTTTGGACGCATGTTGTGCCCTTAACTGATGACAATAACTTGCATTCATTGACTCTGGGATGGGGAATTTAATGAAACTGATACATTACAAAGTGTGTGATATATCTGGGCAGTTACAGGACGGTAAATGGACAATAATGGGGGAAATTAACACTTGTCGGGTCCACAGTGGCAACTGGCTTGACTAGCATTTATCAATGACTGACAGAATAACCCACCTATTCGGAGGACCTCGACAGTGATGGAGGCGGAATGGGTGCAGGACTCTCCAGGCGTGTCAGCATATGTAATGGTGTTTGTGTCGAGGTAGCCAGCGTCTGTGTGGGGTCACAAAATCACAAATACCACAGGCTACTGAATGATACATGTCAGCCTTGTTGAGGTACATCTACAGCTCATTAGCGAGTTCCACATCAGAGCAAGGATCATTAGCACAGAAAGCGTAGCGAATTAATGAACAACTAATAATAGATTATTATTCTTTTGAACTTATGCCGTACTTGTCCGCTAGGTCATCAGCCCACAGGCTAGTTTGATCCTCAAATAGCACCACCAAAGTTTGTGCCGTTATAAAAATCCGTTGGCAGCATCAAAACGAATCATATTAGGCAAGATGAAGAGTGAGGAAGTTTGCCGCTGATTTCCTCGATGGACCAGAATGTGCCATTGCAGCACAAATAACCTTATCAAACCTTATCAAACACTCGGGAGTGCCTTCCGTGTTCCAAATGTCATTTCTAAGGTTCGGATATTAAATAAAAGACATATTTCTTTCCTGAGCTCATTTTACCCGAAATCTGAAAAAATAACTGTGAATGATGGGTACCTGACCCTCTTTGAAGCTATTTTATATTGCATATATTGCATATAAATGCATATTTCGACTAGTTTTTTTTGTTTTGCTCATTTTAGTGATATAATGTCATAGTTGGTTATATTTTGAGCATTTTGTTTAAACTCAGGCGTCGTACATGTACATATTATGTGCGTCGAGTAAAACACTAGAACGCCCATCCGGGATCAGTTTGACTGAGCTGATGTTGAAGCGTTTATTTTTAACTTTTGAAGTTGATCTAGGAGAACTTCCTTTCTTGACTTTTACTCATTATTCAAGAATTTCATTGTTAAAATATCTTACGTGTATGCAATATTTTATTTTCGAAAACAGAAAAAATTACCTAGAACACCCAACACGGGACATTTTGACCCACGTCTTTGTAGGTGATTTAAGGTTTACTATTGGCATCTCTGATTGTGCAATACTTCGTTTCACCGCATTTACTCTGTCAACAATGGCGTTAGATGCAAGAAAAGAAACACTGCTTCTATTTATTTGTTGTTTGGCATCATGTGGTCATTGTCTGCTTTTCTTGACATCTTCTTGTAAAGGTATCTTGTAAACGTTTGAGTGAAGATGAAATGCTGGAAGAATTACAAAATATTATGGGGGGAGGAAATGTAAGTTCGGATGAATCAGATGATCTCGTACTTCCAAGAGACTAAGCATCCAGTGATTCTGAATGCAAGGAAAAGGAATGCACGACAAATGGATATAAATATGTGTGACCGAGCTCGATAGCTGCAGTCGCATAAGTGCGCTCAGTATCCAGTATTCGGGAGGTAGTGGGTTCGAACCCCACTGTCGGCAGCCCTGAAGATGGTTTTTCGTGGTTTCCCATTTTCACGCCAGGCAAATGCTGGGACTGTACCTCAATTAAGACCACGGCTGCTTCCTTCCCACTCCTAGCCCTTTCCTGTCCCGTCGTCGCTATAAGACCTATTTGTGTAAAAAAAAAGAATGTGTGTGTAGGACTGTCACGAACGATACGGAAACATAAAGAAATTGAAAAAGGCATGAGTAAATCTCTCTCCCACTCTTCATGGTAATTTTCTTTTTTCTCTTTATCTCCAATTGATGGATGTAAATTCAGTATTACCTGGCGAGTTGGCCGTGAGGTTAGAGGCGCGCAGCTCTGAGCTTGCATCTGGGAAATAGTGCGTTCGAGCCGTACTGTTGGTAGCCCTCAAGGTGGTTTTCCGTGGTTTCTCATTTTCACACCAGGCAAATGCTGGGCGCTGTACCTTCATTAAGGCCACGTCCACTTCCTTCCCACTCCTAGGCCTTTCCTATCCCGTCGTCGCTATAAGACCTACCTGTGTCGGTGCGACGTAAAGCAGCTTACAAGAAAAAAGTTACCTGTTTGGCTGGATCTCCAATAAATATTCCTGCAAGTAAATAATAGTTCTTCTATTTAAAAATGATATCATCAACATTAAAATCATTACAGCAACATTTTATAACTTGGGTCAAATTGACCCAGGTTGGGCGTTAAAGGCAAGGGGGAAAAGCCGGGCATTGGAGTGTTAAAACACGTGATTTGAATACACAGTACCAGAGTACTTTTCCTTTCTTTTCCTGGAACGTACAGGTAGCAGGTTTAGAAGACATGATTCGATTCCTGGAAAGAACGCTTTACGAACGTACGCCGTCAGACACGAACAAGCATGCTAATACTTCCTATCTTTGGTTCTTTTATCTTTTTAGGAAAATAGAGCAAGAACTGCACCTTAGGGCTATGATATAATGAATGTATAATGTATGAACGTACCTACTGTAACTCTGACAGTTTTCATGATCAAATGTGCCTGTTATATTGTCGCTTTGGCACGTTTAATGTTAATAATAATCTAATACTCTAATACCTAAATCATATTTAACTTTTTTAGGTCATATTTACCTAATTTTTAGGACATATGTCGTACTTCTTCAGGAGATAAAATTTAGCTCCCTATTCATTACTCAGCACTACCCAGACCTCAGGACCTTCCATAATATCACATTCATAGATGAAACTGGGACCTGGGTGGTAATTAATATTTTTCTAGCCTGTGTCAAGCGATGCGGCGCTCTCTCACCTGGAGGTCCTGAGTTTTATTCCAGAACACGACAAGGAATTTTACCTGCGTCTGAGGTCTGATTCGCTAGGCTGAGTGGCTCAGACATTTGATTCGCTAGCATTCTGACCACTTGATAGGTTCGATCCTGGCTCAGTCCGGTTATATTTGAAGGTGCTCAAATAGTCAGCCTCGTATAGGTAATTTACTGGGATGTAAAATAAATCTGCGGGACAATCTTTCGGTACCTCAGTGTCTCCCCTAAATCCGTAAAAGTATTTAGTAGGACGTAAAATAAATAATATTATTAACCAATAATAATAATAATAATAATAATAATAATAATAATAATAATAATAATAATAATAATAATAATAAAGCACCAAAAAAGACAGACCAACCCCATCATTACCTTCTTTCAGCAGAAGGAAGCAAAAGGGGCTTGGCTCATTGAGGTGGATAGAGACACATAACGTCATCCAGCAGCGTGCCCCACATAAGAAGAAACTTAAATCTTTCCAGATTTTCCGAGACTAGCCAAAATAAAAAAAAGGAAAGGCGTGAACGCATGAGACGAAAGAACGACACCGAGAAGGCATGCGGCAGATTGGGCAGACATCAATAAATAAATCAATCAATCACTCAATCAATCAATACTGATCTGCATTTAGGGCAGTCGCCCAGGTGGCAGATTCTCTATCTGTTGCTTTCCTAGCCTTTTCCTAAATTATTTCAAAGAAATTGGAAATTTATTGAACATCTCCCTTGGTAAGTTATTCCAATCCCTAACTCCCCTACCTATAAATGAATATTTGCCCCAGTTTGTCCTCTTAAATTCCAACTTTATCTTCATATTGTGATCTTTCCTACTTTTATAAACGCCATTCAAACTTATTCGTCTACTAATATCATTCCACGCCATCTCTCCGCTGACAGCTCGGAACATACCACTTAGTCGAGCAGTTCTTCTTCTTTCTCTCAGTTCTTCCCAACCCAAAGATTGCAACATTTTTGTAACGCTACTCTTTTGTCGGAAATCACCCAGAACAAATTGAGCTGCTTTTCTTTGGATTTTTTCCAGTTCTTGAATCAGGTAATCCTGGTGAGGGTCCCATACACTGGAACCATACTCTAGTTGGGGTCTTACCAGAGACTTATATGCACTCTCCTTTACATCCTTACTGCAACCCCTAAACACCCTCATAACCATGTGCAGAGATCTGTACCCTTTATTTACAATCCCATTTATGTGATTACCCCAATGAAGATCTTTCCTTATATTAACACCTAGATACTTACAATGATCCCCAAAAAGGAACTTTCACCCCGAAGTAGCCAGTTGAAATGACGTGGTGAAAGTTGGCTGATATGACATGAGTGAATCAATGAATGAACAATAATAATTTTAATAATAATACTAATAATAGTAATAATATTTTTTTCCTATTATCTTTACGTCGCACTGACACAGACAGGTTTTATGGAGACGATGGGATAGGAAAGGCCTAGGAATAGGAAGGAAGCGGCCTTAATTAAGGTACATCTGCAGCATTTGCCTGGTGTGAAAATGGGAATCCACGGAAAACCATCTTCAGGGCTGCCGACAGTTGGGTTCGAACCCACTATCTCCCAGATGCAGGCTGACAGCCGCACGCCCTTAAAGTCGCGGCCAACTCGCCCGGTAATAATAATAATAATAATAATAATAATAATAATAATAATAATAATAATAATAATAATAATAATAATAATAATAATTGTTACGGCATCTGGTACCACTTGCGGGCACTTTTCTTTCGGCCCCATCTACGCGCTCGGCGTGTCAAACGTGATCAGAAGTTTAGTGTATAGGAAATTCAGAAAGTGAATCTAATGCATTTGTCGGCTACATTGGTATCAGGTCTCAAGGACTGTAGTATTTAATCTAGATCCAAGGTCAGATCGGGCGGCATGTGGACTCTAGGAGTGGCTGATTGGGTCCGCTCTCGAGTTCTGGGAGGAAGTAGTCTTGTGAAGGTGAACTGCATCGCAGACAGAGGAAGATTCAGTGCGCGGCGCCACAGGGCACTGGGTGGATAGCAGGTCACGATACGTCAAGGACTCTCACTAGCTATCCTGAACGGTGGGAAGAGTGCAACCAAATCGTCAAGAGTAGAAGAAAACAAAGTCATCTACGAACTTGCTATGGAGGCTGCTGGAGGAATGGAAGGTGGATGCTTCCACTATCCGTAATCTCGGAACTAAATGGAATGTGAAGGTTAGCTAGGCTGCCTCTTTGAAGTAGGCTCAACGAAACCAAGATCCACGCATCTCTAATAGGAGAATCGAATGCAAGTCCTTCCAGTTGCAGAGGCTCTCTAACGATATAGTTGGTGAAATGTCGAAATTTAAATTCATCAGGTGTTCTGATTCTTGTTCAACTTCAAACATTCTTGGTGAGAATGTTAATTGCCGTTGTGGGGATTCGAACTTCAGACACCCAGTTAGTGAATCCAGTGGTTACACTACTATTCTAGAAAACTCCCGTACACAATATTAATTGAAAGGATCACTTCTTTCAAACGAGCCCTGTATTTGTGAACGCTGAGCGAGTGTAGGCGGGAGGCAATGGCTTCCAGCTCTAACATCACAAACCCTGAAGATGTTCTGCGTAGTTTCTCATCTTCACCCCAAAGGAATGCTGAGACTGTACCTAAACTACGGCCATGGCCACTTACTTCTAAATCCTAGCCCTTTTCTCCTCAATCGTCACCGAAAATGTATCTGAGTTACTGAGTTAGTGCGACTTTAAAAACACTAGCCAAACAGAACATGTTTTTGAACAGGGTGAAATTCGTCAGATCTGGTGTTTGGTTTACATCAAGAAATATATAGTAGCATGATGAATATTACATTTTATTTCTTTCTTTCTCTCCTTCTTTCTTAATCCGTTTATCCTCCAGTGTTGGTCTTTCCGTCGGACTCAGCGAGGGATCCCACCTCTACCGCCTCAAGGACAGTGTCATGGAGCGTGAGACTTTGAGTCGGAGGGATACAACTGGATGGGTGGACCAGTAACTCGTCGAGGTGGCCTCACCTGCTATGCTGAACAGGGCCTTGTTTGGGATGGCAAGATTGGAGGGGATAGACAAGAAGAGGGAAGGAAGCGGCCGTGGCATTAAGTTAGGTACCGTCCCGGCATTTGTCTAAAGCAGATTTGGGAAACCACGCAAAACCACTTCGAGTGTGGCTGAGGTGGAAATCGACCCCCCCCCCCATTCAATTGACCTCTTGAGGCTGAGCGGACCTAGTTCTAGCCCTTGTACCACTTTTCAAATTTCGCGGCAGAACCTGGAATCGAACCCAGGCCTCCCGCGGTGGCAGCTAATCACATTAACCACTATATCAGAGAGGCGGACAACATTACATTTTTAAAAACAAACTATTTTGTGGTCAACGAGAATCCTACATTTTTGCAAATATTCACGTTTTCAACACACAGGTTTTTTCCTTTATCTGCCTATCGTCGTACTAATATACTCATGTTTTTGGCAACAATCAGGCTGCAAATGGCTAAGACAGGGTTCTGTAGTGGCCTTGGCCTTATTCAAGGCACAGGGCAAACATTCGTGAAGTGTAAAATTGAGAAACCATGGAAAATAAACTTCAGACCTGCTGACAGTGAGACTGGAACCCATTCTCTCCGGAATGGATGACCAAACCTACATGGGCATTACTATGTAACCAACTTGGCCAGAAACCTGTATGCACATATGTATGCACATTAGGGCTAATATCGACCAAAATATTAAGTGCACTCGAGTTTGGAAGTTGTTTAAGAAATAACAAATAGACCTACAGAAAATGCGGTGACAGCATAATTTTCCTTGTTCATTTCACGTTAGGTCATATAGCTTTCGAATTTCAAATTTAAATTTAAATATCTACTATCAAACGCGCCGGTTTTTAAACGTGTCTCAACCATGTGTCATATTTAAGAAATCGTTTCTCAAAAACCTATTATTAAATGAATCAAAATTTTAACAAAATATACATTAGAATTATTGTTCATTGTAAATAAATTTCAAAATTTCACGTTTCGAAGAAAAAAACTATTGTCAAGTTAGTGAGTTAATTTTTTCTCGGGTCGAAATGGTTAGAACGTGATCAATGGTTACTTTGTGTGACTGTGAAATACGTAAAGGAATTCACTTTCTATATCAGTTTGTTCTGTATTAAGGACGCCCCATGTCGTACAATATACGCATGTAAAAGATCTCCGGTGAGACATTTGGTGTTTACCTGACAGAAGTAATAAACTCAGCCTTTGATCACTCTGCACTAAGGAGATGTGATGTCTGTACCGTCTGGTAGAGTAAAATGGAACGTCTAAATTGATGCACAGGCAACCTAAATGGCGTCAGATTTAAATGTTATTGGTTTAACGTCGACTGTCCGGCTCCATGGCAAAATGGTTAGCGTGCTGGTCTTTGGTCACAGGGGTCCCGGGTTCGATTCCCGTCAGGGTCGGAAATTTTAACCATCATTGGTTAATTTCCCTGGCACGGGGCTGGGTGTGTGTGTCGTCTTCACCATCATTTCATCATTTCCAGTCAGTGAATTCCATACATTCAACGCATATTTACTTGGGCACGAACACGTTTTCTGCATAGTACATTTTTGTACCCTATACCTTGTACTATTTTCCGATTAATCTATCGCGTATCTCCAAGGTATTCAATAGCGATGGTAGTTGGACAACATGTGACCTTCGCAAAAACAAAATCACAAAGAGACAAGGAAAAAAATACTTACCAAAACAGACCCAAAGTAGAAACGTGAATGATTTAAAACAATCTGGGCCCTGAGGTCAGGCGGATTACAGTAGTTAAAAAAAGCAAGAAATTACTGACTGAAATATATATAGAGAGATTTGAAATATTAAAATTTTAATTAATTAAAATTTCATTTAAGTGAATTGTTGAACAAGTATTTGCTAGTTGCTTTACGTCGCACCGACACAGATAGGTCTTATGGCGACGACGGGACAGGAAATAGCTGGGAGTGGGAAGGAAGCGGCCGTGGCCTTAATTAAGGTACAGCCCCAGCATTTGCCTGGTGTGAGAATGGGAAACCACGGAAAACCATTTTCAGGGCTGCCGATAGTGGGGTTCGAACCTACTATCTCCCGAATAGTCCGACTCGTTGGCTGAACGGTCAGCGTACTGGCGTTCGGTTCAGAGGGTCCCGGGTTCGATTCCCGGCTGTGTCGGAGATTTTAACCTTAATTGGTTAATTCCAATGGCACGGGGGCTGGGTGTATGTGTTGTCTTCATCATCATTTCATCCTCATCATGACGCGCAGGTCACCTACAAACGTCAAATAGAAAGACCTGCACCTGGCGAGCCGAACCCGTTCTGGGATATCCCGGCACTAAAAGCCATACGACATTTCATTTCATCTCCCGAATACTGGATACTGGCCCCACTTAAGCGACTGTAGCTATCGAGCTCTGTGAACAAGTATTTGGTACTCTTTAAAAATAACAAAAATAAATGAAAATTGTCGACAACGTTGAATTAATACATATAAATATATAAATATTAATGTCCCCAAAACATGAAATGAATCATTACATGGAACTGAAATGAAACCTTAAATATTTTTGTAAGCAATTAATAAATTAAAACAGAGTAAAGTATTACAGGCTATTATAGAGTACAGAATAGTTTCTTCATGACTTCCAATACTCTATACGAAGCGCAAATATAAATTAAACCGCCACAAGGGATACTAGGAAGAAAATTAACAAGAATACACTTAATTAGGTCATTATTCCGGAAGGTAAAATAATTTTAAGACATCAGTGCAATAAAACAGAATCACGTACAGATTCAGGCAACTCAAATCAAAAGCAATCACTTCATAGAAAAGAAAAAAAACAATTACGACTCAATCGTCGTATCATAAATGCTCAGCGGTTAACAGAAGACACACCCCTTTTAACGTTTACCAAATTATTCACGACGACCAGGTCACGTGACCAAGAAAAGAAACATGGCTGCCATATACGAGCTGAATAAGCCACAAGGAGCAATTTTCGACTCAATGTGTTTACATATTATTTCCACGAAATTTACCTCCGATTATTATATCTTACAAGTTTATTGAAACCAAAAGGTTACCATTTAAATGACTTCATGAGAGCCCCGAAAATAATGTATAACACCAGTACATGATTATGTAACGTCTTCCACATTTTTTATAAATACTGCTAGCAAAACTGCTTATTGTCATAGTCCAATAATTTTTATTAACACTTCAATTTTGAGATTCATAGTCCTAGAGGAAGGAAATCACTCATGATCAACAGCCTGTAGTCGTTACTTCGAACAAATCCCAGGGACCAACAAAATTTTAAAACTTACGTACAACTATATTCTCAAATAAGGATAATGAACGAAAGAAAACTTCGGCCTATCGCCGGGTGACGATAATTTCACCTAGGTTCATATATCTTCTCCTTTGCTTTGTCACTTAAATTCACTTAAATTTTGGCCAGCAACCGGGATCGGGTGCTTATTGTTCAACGAGCCAAAGAGGACAACAGAACAGTCAAGTCATTTCATTTCACAATCCACTCAACAAAAATGACACGAGGAGTAGCGCGCATGCGGCCAGATAGCACGACAGTTCAGCCAGGCGAACTCACTGAAGCCTAGTGCCCACGACATTCGTACGTACCACCAGGAGTTCGATAGATACTATTACGAATTAACCGAAATGTCTTTTAAGGCCCACAAAATATGATCGCGCATGTTAATGCGTTTTTGATACTACTTTCCAACTATGTTTGACAATCAAACATGTACGTATTCATTCCGAAACACGTTATATAATCCCTTCTTTAATATTTCACACTACATTAATCCTAAACTGACACGAATTTCGATGAAATTCACAATGTAACATTATACCATGTGGTCCGCTAACGCCGTACTTTCTATTTATGAGAATCCCGCATGCAGTAATGATGAATGGGATGTCTAGTAACTGATTTCTATAGGGCTATTACTGCCTGCAATTCATTTATGTCAGAATATGTAGAGATAACAAGTGAACGGCCGTTCGATACATGTTCCTCAGCGCTGCCCGTCAAATTCACCCCCTTGCTTTAGTAAGCCTCGTTTTCGAACGCTCATTAGTAGGACGGTATTTTTCCGGCCCCGCGGCGTAAGGCGCAAGGCATCCGCCTGTCCCCCGGTGGCCCCGGGTTCGATTCCCTGCCGGGCCAGCGGTTTTTAATTGTAAATGATTAATATCCTTCCCTCGCAATCAACACTCTACACTTCCGGAATTCCAATTACACGCAGGTTCATATCGTATGGTGCAAGTAGGGGCAAATGATCTCTATAGGTCGAGGCTCCGAACACATAGCATTTAAAAAAAGGACAGTATTTGGTAGAGTAGCACAACAGTTGTTGTCAACATATCGACAATGGCTGATGTGTTCATCAACGGCGAATACGCAGACATCATTTTAAACCACGGAGAATCTGGCCAGAATGCAGCCGAAGCTGTTTACGGTAAACCCGGCAGTTTACAAATAGCCGCCTGCCTTCTATAAACACATTTTTAGCTGTTAAAAGTGCACTGTGTTACAAAACGTGGCTAGTAAAATGACTGCTATTTCTTTCAAGTCCGAAATGCAGCATAATGTAACGCTCCTTTGTAAACCAGGGATTAGCCATCCCGTTCATCATTAGTGTGTGCAGGACACTTGTAGAAAGAATAGGGCTGGAGGACTACCTGTTATATACCTACTCGAAGGGGTCTTCAAGAGCTGTGTCAACCGTACTGAGGAAGACAATCAACGAAAGCCATCATGCATCATTAAGAAGGGTGGGTGGAGAAGTGAAAAATGCATGCATATTGCATCTCTTGTATTGGCAGGTAAAATATGGATCTCTGTTCCAAATTAATTAATGGCGCGTGGCCTCCGGGGAGGCCTGGTGCAGGTCTTTCGAGCTGACGGCTTATAGGCGACCTGCGTGTCTGTGAGGTTAGGGCCCTACCTAGGGTGATTTCTAATGTTTAAGACAACACATACACCAGGCCCCCGAGCCATCCGAAAAATATAATTAAGGTTAAAATCCGCGACCCCGCCGGGAATCGAACCTAGGACTCCTAGGATCAAAGGCCAGAACGCTAACCATTTAGCCTTGGAGCGGACTCTTTCGTAAATGCATACGCTGGAATCAGACGTAGAAAGGCACCCTAAACGAATATAATAATAATAATAACAATCGTACGACTTAAGATAAAATATGAAGCTATTTTAATTTTTAATTCTCTGCCATTTGGGCTTTCTTTCAGTTTGGACGTTCTGTTTTACTCTACCAGATGGCTCTCATGAGCGATTTTGCCTGAGTTTTAATTATGTTACGCAGACGTGTCGCAGACCAAACTAAACCTCATGGCGCTACCACCCTTGATGGTCCTTGGCTTACCAAGTGACCGTTGCTTAGCCCGAAGGCCTCAAGTTTTCGAAGTAACGCTTGGTCACTCTGTCGAATCCTATCGGCCAATAGTCTTGTATTTCTAGACCGAGTCCACTATATCAAAATATAGTTCCTCCGCTGTAATTTCGTCCTCAGATAGACCTAAATATCCTTGATCTGGCCTCGAATTGAACCCATTGCAGGTGCGCTACCTGCCGACCGCGGGGTCGGCCCTTCAAAAATGCGACTATCTATTTAGATTTAGGTGGTGGTGATGGTTATTATTATTTTAGGAGGAAGTACAACTAGGCAGACATCCTCTATTAACAATAATCGGAGGGATAATATGAAAGTGGCCCGAAGCTTAAAAAAAATAAAGATATCGGCCAAAGGATGGTCATGAAACACACGTTAGGCCTCGAATGCTCTAATATAGTCGGGGTCGAAAAATAACAGAAGGTCGGAAAGGTTAATAAAGGTTAGGAGGCTGGCACAAGAGAGTGGAAGCAATTCCATGAATCAGCTAACGGGTCCGTGGTATTCAACCCACGCTCTCAAGTTAGCCGCCCCTGGGACCCATTTTAGTCGCCTCTTAAGATAGTCAGAGGATACTGTGTGTGTTATTCGGCAGCTTCCACCCACCGGGTGCTATAATCTTTGAGGTACTGAGACTGATCCATAGAGGGTGCTGAGGCCTGGGGGATGACTTAGCCAAGGAAGAACTGCTCAGCTGAACGGACCTGTGTCGCGGTCAAGACCTAGTCATTATAGGTTTGAATGTTTCACAACTGGGTCAATAATATTCTTGGCTTGGGCTCCAGTTACGTGGAATTCGCCAAATTACGCACGGCCACCTTCAATTTGAGGCTCTCCCGATGAGACTTCTGACATTCAACATTGGTGATTTTGAACATTTTGCAATTCAGACCATTTCCTCTATCCTCTCCAATGCGTTGTCAATAAGTTTGAAGCCATTTATTGTCCAAGAGTCCTGATATTTTGCGAAAGAAATACATATTTCTCCCCTCTTCGAACCACATTTTCTTTTTCAAAAGTAAACTAATTAGTTTGTTGTATGCGGTAGAACCAAACGACTCTTGTCACGACGTACCAAAACGCCGCAGTAAAGAGCTACACTAGTTGATAGGCACACGGCATCGTGTGTTTAGTATCTCAAGATGGCAGCATTCACCAATGATGTCGTACTAAGGTAGGAGGTTGTCCGACTCGTTGGCTGAACGATCAGCGTACTGGCCTTCGGTTCAGGGTCCCGGGTTCGATTCCCGGCTGGGTCGGGGATTTTAACCTGGGTGTATGTGTCGTCTTCATCATTATCTCATCCTCATCAAGACGCGCAGGTCGCCTACGGGAGTCAAATAGAAAGATGTGCACTTGGCGAGCCGAGCCCGTCTTGGGATATCCCGGCACTAAAAGCCTTACGACATTCATTCAAGGTAGGGGGTTGGTCCTTCCTCTTTAAAATGAGATATAAATCCCTTTAGGCACATTTAGGCACACGTGTTGTATAGAAACTATTTCTATTTTAATACATTCACGCTTTAATAACGTGCAACAACCCAGGCAAAAAAAATATACAGACCTCATACATGTCACGAAGGCCCATGAAGTAGTGAAATAAATGTATCTACTCTCCATGACCTGGACACTAAATGGGATAACGTAATTAGCTCTGTGCCCAGCCACCGATAATTAATCTCGTTGTTACTTCAGCAATAGGCTGAGTGAAGTTCCAGCCTTCTCCATTAGTTGAAGTCTTTTCTAGTGAGAGGGAATATAACCCATTTCTTATCTGATGACCCGAGTATACTTTTGCAGGCTGGAATAACAAGCCCCCGTTCGTCCATAAAATTGATTGTCTGTTTAATTTATTAGTATTTGTTACTTAAAATATTTATTTATTTCATCCGTTTAACCTCCAGGGTTGTTTTTTCTCCAGACTCAGCGAGGGATCCCACCTCTACCGCCTCAAGGGCACGGTTCTAGAGCGTGAGACATTTGGTCGGGGATACAACTTGGGAGTAGGATCAGTTCCTCGCCCAGGCAGCCTCACCTGCTATGCTGAGGCGTTGTGAGGATGAGAAGATTGGAAGATATAGACAAGGAAAACAGGAAGAAGCGGCCGTTGCTATTCAAGCATTCGCCTGGAGAAGAAGTGGGAAACCACGGAAGGCCAATTCCAGGATGGTTGAAGTTAGAATCGAAACGTCCCTCTTCAGTTGACCTCCCGAGGCTGAGTGAACCTCGTTCAAGTCCTCCTACCAATTTTCAAATTTCGTGGCAGTGTCGGAAATAGAATCCAGGCCTCCGGGGGTGGCAGCTAATCACATTAACTCACTACACTATAGAGGCGGACTGTTACTTAAATACCAGTCTGAAATTCGTGGACAATGAGTGACAGAGAACTGGAAGTAGGAAACATCGTAGAGGCCAGTGCCTCTCGCCAATCTGCGTTAGTCTGGGGAAAGAAAGAATGGTACGACAACAGTAGGGAGAATTTGTTCAGATATATAGTAGAAGTATTCCTTAAAAGACGTTTGCGGTCCATTGTAGTGGAACACATTCGTGACTCAAGTGCATACTGTCAGTTCCAAAACTCTGTCGAATATCACTGCAGCAGACTTAATGGGTTACACACAACGTTGTAAGCTTCTGAGATCCGATAGGACTGTTCAAATAATCAACTAAAAGCATCTCCTCGAATCTCCTTACTGCCATAAAAGCATTACCGTTGAATGAATATCTCTCCAGCAAATGAATATTAATACCGCCATTTCACTGTCAAAAACAGTTCCTGTGGGAATAAATTCCGACATCTCAACGTTTCCGAAAACAGCAAAAATAGTCAGTGAAACGTAAATTCAGTAAGATTATTATTATTATTATTATTATTATTATTATTATTATTATTATTATTATTATTATTATTATTATTATTCCTTCGTTCGTTCGATTAGGCCATCCAAGGAGCACATGAAACAGCATTCTTCTTCCTGTCTTCCCAAAACTTCTTCATCCTTTCTCGGTGTTGTTTTCTTTTTTTTTCGTCCATTTAGTTTTGTTTTCACAATGTTCAATAATTTGGTCTGTTAATCAGTTTTGTCCTGTCCGACTCCTTGGCTGAATGATCAGCGTAAAGGCCTTGGTTTCAGAGGGTCGCGGGTTCGATTAACGGAGGGATCGGGGATTTCAATCGCGTCCGATTAATTCTTGTGGCTACAGGACTGAAAGTTAGTTTTCTCCAACACTTTTCTCTTCATATTTAGACAACACACCCTACTACCAACCACCAGTAAAATGCACTAAATAGAGATGATATCCCTCCACACTGGGTTGGCGTTAGGAAGGGCATCCTGCCCAAAACAGGGTCAAATTCACATGTGTTATACATTTCTCACCCGAGAGCCCACATGGATGGGAAAAGTGATAGGAAAAGAAGAAGGAGAATAATAATAATCTGTCATTGTCCATTCTGTACAGGTGACCAAAGACTCTTAATCGTCTTTTTCTGAAAGCATGACCTGCTTTTCTGATGTTTTGTATAAATCTCGTGCTGGTCGCAAATTTATATATCATTCTCCCAAATATGTCCCACAATTTTCTTTTGGATTCTCTTTCCATTTTGCTTATTATTCTATCTGAGAAGGTATTCAAACACTCTGTTACACATGAAGCTGCAGGATTCCAATTTCGTAATGTCACAATTTAGCATTCATGGTTACTGACCTTGATACATGAGTTTCTTTTCACCCAGCAGGAAGAAGTCCCCAACGATTCTTATATGCCGACAAAATGATTAAGAGTACTGAAAGAGAAAACCTACAACCTGTTTTCCAGTCATTGCCTGGGTCAGGGATGGAATGAAGGAAGCAGATATAGGCTATTAGTACGATGGGGTCGCCACTCCCAAAGTGATTTATTAATGACTGATAGATGCTATGAAATGAGAATGGAGAGTGTTGCTGGAATGAAAGATGACAGGGAAAACCGGAGTACCTGGAGAAAAACCTGTCCCGCCTCCGCTTTGTCCAGCACAAATCTCACATGGAGAGACCGGGATTTGAACCACGGTATCCGGTGGTGAGAAGCCGACGCGCTGCCGTCTGAGCCACGGAGGCTTCCGATTAAGAGTACTCTCAAAGAGATTTTATCGCTTCCAGCTGACACACCGGATTCAATTATTTATTCTGCCAAAGCGGTTAATGGTTTGGGTATTTTTCGTGCAAGGTGAGAAGCAGCTCTGCAACAGATCAATAGCTGTAACATCCTCCGCAAAGCTGGCAATAAGGACATTGAAACAACGAGAAATTTCGAAATTGAAATTGCTCATTGCGCGTTCACCCTTAACATCGAATATCTCACCGAAAATGCTGCTAAACTGCAGACACATGACGGCTTGTTGGACACCATGAAACTCAAGAGATCTCTCAGACACCAGTAATATAAAAATAGTGCCTATTAAACTAGAAAGACAAACGTGTGTGCCTATATCAAGAGTTCTCCAGCCAATCGGTGGATAAGAAAACAGGACGGACTCACAAGCAACGAGTGGAAAGATGTTCTCAATATGACAGCGAGTATAGCTTCTTTGCACGCCATACCAGGCAGATCAAAAGACGATAACCATTGCAGACGATGCGGAGAGATTGAAACTTTGGCACACGTCTTAGGAGCTTGTCCATTCGGCGACTGCCTACAGAACACCAGACACCATGACGTCCGGTCTTCCTTGGGCGATACGCTACGTCGAAAAGGGTACCTAGAACATGAACAGGTCCATGGAATCGCAGTTGATGGTGAAACCAGGTGAATCGACATGATCGCCTAAAAACGCAGAAGGAAACCTTAAGGACATCGAGCTCATAGGGCTCATACTGGGTGCAAGGGACACCATTCCTAAATTACTGGTCACCTATTTATGGCGCTTTGGTGTGCCGAATGATACCATTGTGAGTTGGGCATACAAACGTTGAAAGCCTCGATCTCGAACTTGAGGCATCACATCAACGCTCTACCCACTTAATTAAATCTAAAATAATTTACCTGCTGCTTCTTTGTTTTTTTTTTTGTTTTGTGTTTGTTTTGCTATTTGTTTTACGTCGCACCGACACAGATAGGTCTTATTGCTACGATAGGACAAGAAAGGGCTAGGAGTGGGAAGGAAACGGCCGTGGCCTTAATTAAGGTACAGCCCCAGCATTTGCCTGATGTGAAAATGGGAAACCACGGAAAACCATCTTCTGGGCTGCCGAAAGTAAACCCACTATCTCCCGAATACTGGATACTGGCCACACTTAAGCGACTGCAGCTATCGAGCTCGGTCTGCATCTTTGTGTATAAGTATTGTTTTCTCTACATTATCAATATAATTATATTTTTATTCTGTATTTCAATTATATTAGGTACTAAATTTATATTATATGCTATTCCTTGTTGGTGTTCGCAACATCAGTCTTTTGAAGAAATTTAAATATTGGCTTATAAATAAAATTCTAGGGGCTACGTTGTCTGTAACGCCATTAATTTCGCCAAATTTTGGTATATTTATCCGTTTAAGGTCAATTCAAGATAGCATCAGTAGTTTTTAGCTTTCGTGTCTGTCTGTCAGTTTGTTTGTTTGTTCCACCATCACGGATAAATGGATGAATAGATCCCGATGAAACTTCTACGCATCCAGGAACAGGTTTCAATATACATATCATTTAAAAATCACCAAATAATCTGGGGGTTTATTAGGAAAACCAGAAGTGTATTTTTCAATTTTCTCGTACACTATTGGGTATATCTAGATCACACTGCACATTTAGAGTCTACTCATCAAAGCACAGGTTCCGATATAAACATTACGGAAATGACTGGGGGTTTATGTGAAGATCAGAAGAGATTTTTTTCCATTTTACCTTACGCTATTGATTATATCTCCACCAAACTTCATACTTAGAGTCTAATCTCCAGGAGCAGGTTATGATATGCATATCATTTAAAAATCACTGAACAGCTTGGGAGATTATACGAGGAGTGGAAGAGATTTTTTTCCATTTTTCCTTACCTTATTAATTGTATCTCGACCAAGCTTCACATTTAGAGTTCTACTCATCCATGAGCAGGCTTCGATATACATATACTTTTATAATCACTAAATAGACTGGGATTTTACAGGAAGACCAGAGGAGGACTTTTAAAAATTTTCTCTTACACTATTGGTTATATCTCGGTCAAACTTCATATCTAGAGTCAATACATCCAGGAGCTGGCTTCGATATGCATATCATTTAAGAATCACTAAATAGACTGGGAGTTTATAGGAATACCAGAAGAGTTTTTCTCAATTTGCTCTACACTATTGATTATACGTAAAATCTTTAGACAATATGTGGCACTCCGCTTCAGTTTAAATAATCGTTGTATATAATTTCGCTTACTCTATAAATGACTGATAATATTAATAATTTCTACAGGCTTCATGCTCTGCAACCAATGACGGACACTCTCGGAGAAGTACAGTCATTTTAAGGGTCCATAACAGGAGAAAATCAGGGGATGCATAATACTTAGCTCGGTTGAAAATTAACCCCACCTGGTATAACTGAACACCGAGGAAACATGAGGTAGAAGATTTTCGTTGTATGTTTGTCTGTCTGTCTGTCTGTCTGTCTGTCTGTCTGTCTGTCTGTCTGTCTGTCTGTCTGTCTGTCTGTCTGTCTGTCTATCTGCTTGTAAATTCCTAAAAGTGGAAAATTGCAGAACTTACTTCAAACAAACTACGTATTTGGAATCTCCTCACTCAAGACTGTGCAATCAGGTGCATTGGGTATTTATAGGATGATTATTCTCAAACATTTTCGTTAACATTAGGTCCATCAAAAGAATGTATATAATAAACGTTTATGAATATGTTTTTTCTGTTCATTTATGCCATGTACGACGGATTATAACACATATGATTACGAACATGTGGATTTTTAGTCCAAGTCCCGTGGGGCTTATCGTGCATGTCACTTGAAGATGGGCAACGGGGAAAAAGTAAAGAGCCACTGTACTCTTTTCGATAGGGTAGTTATTAAGGTAGGTATCATCAACGTCAGAGCGCCTCGCCGGTGGTCAGAGATACAATATGCAACCTGAGAAACACAGAGAATTTCGCATAACTTCGTACCGTACAGTAAATTCGGAAATCGTCATAATTCTCTCTCGAATTTGATCAGCTTCATCATATTTCACGTTACTGCCACGCGCTGTCACAGGAAAATATCGTTTTAACATGTCCCATTAAACGTGTGAATCGAGCCATGTTACTCCGCATAAATTCCTGAAGTAAACACAATCTACTGAAAATTCCATGTGCGAAGAACGGGTACAAATGCCAGTTATTAATATTATTATCAACGTTGCCTGATAAGCTTTCTCTATTTTGTGAATTCGTGCCTTCATGCTCTCCTTTGATACAGCTGTTACTGTTATTACTTCGTCTAAGTGTTTTAATTTGTTGACTATTTTTATTTTGGTTTTAGATATTTTAATTTCTTCAGATGTGTTGTTGATATTAGTTTTGTTCTATTTATTCGTAGGAAACATGTGAGCCTATTTTGGCGACACATTTTGAAGGTCTCCTAATATTATTTTCCTTCGTCTGGGGTTTTAGCTAGTATGACTAGGTCATCTGCTAAAGCTAAGCGGTTTATTACAATTCGTTTGTTTGACGATTCGTAGATTCAAATTATTTTCAATAAAATAAAGTGCAACGACAGACTGACAGGGCAGAAGAATAGATTAGAAATGAAGATGGATGAAGATGGAAAGATGAACTGTTAGCAGAAAAAACGAGAAAAATGAGTGAGAGCTAGTTTGGGGGGGGGGGGTGGACACATACTACAACGAGATTGAAGACAGTGAAGTGAAAACAAGTGAGAATAACACTGTGAAAGATGTATACACAATGAAAGTACAGTCCATCGCACACAGCATAGACTGAACTATGTAGTGATGAGGAGAGTACGATTTTGAAAAACACAGAAACGAAATAGCAATAGTGAAAGTGCAGGTAACAGAACTGCCCGTATAAATCTTTAATGGCTGGCAAACACGCATTACTTAATGGATAGCGAGTGTCCCTATTGAAATGGTTAGGAATTTTACGCATTTCCACAGCTTCCCTATAATCCTAGGATTAATAATTTTATTTTATTTTATGTCCCACTAACTATTTTTCTAAGATTTTTGGAAACGCCAAGATGGTGGACTTTAGTCCCCCAGGAGTTCCTTTACGTTCCAATAACTCTACCGACATGAGGTTGACTTATTTGTGCACCTTCAAATACCACCGTACTGACCCAAGGTCGATTCTTCCCAGTTGGGCTCAGAAGGCCAGTACCTCAACCGTCTGAAACACTCAGCCCGGCAATGCTACGATTCTTCTTGCTTCTTTTCACACTCGTGTCTACAAGCTCGTCGTAGTATGGTGCTATTTCCACCCCCAAAACCCCTCCTCTGTCCGGGTCCATGGCTAAATGGTTAACATGCTGGCCGTTGGCCACAGCAGTCCCGGGTTCGATTCCCGGCAGGGTAGGGAATTTTAACCTTAATTGGTTGATTTCGCTGGCATGGGGGCAGTATGTGTGTGTCTTCTTCATCATTTCATCCTCATCATGACGCGCAGGTCGCCTACGGGAGTCACATCAAAAGACCTGCATCTGGCAAGTCGAACTTGTGCTCGGACACTCCCGGCACTAAAAGCCATACGCCATTTCATTTTTACTCCTCCTCTCACTACGCGACTCTCATTCTGTTTTTCCCGTTTGTTTTTCCTCCTAGACACTTTTCTTTCCATCTTCATCTCCATTATATTCTTATATCCTGTCAGTTTTTCGTTACACTTTAATTTTTTTTTCCGATTTTATTTTTATTCATTTCTACCACATTCGTCCCTACTTTTCTGATGACCTTGCCTTTTACTTATAACGCTCAAACGATTGAACAAGTATCATTTTAATTGGTTCTAAGGTTGTGTCGTCACTTCCCACTCGGTAGGCTAGCGCACAGTCAACCACTTGATGATGAACAGGTGTACCACTTACTACAGAACTACGGTAAAGCATTATGAGGGAAGTATACTGCTCATGAGCAGACAACATTTTCTTGTTACACCGCAGAGCTAATTTTTTAACCTTTCTGACACAGTGAAATCATTAATAATAATAATAATAATAATAATAATAATAATAATAATAATAATAATAATAATAATAATAATAATAATAACAATAATAATAATCATAATAATAATAATAATAATAATAATAATACGTGAGGTGGATTGGAGAATTCTAAAAGACCAACCCAAGGGCCAATTATACACATTTAACTAAACAAACAACTGCAGAAGTTCAATTACAATGCCAACCTCTCCGTAACTATGACAACTACTGTGCAGACTCTAAAACGCTGTAGTTATCAAAAGTCTAGTTCTTTTTTGATACTCTGCAGCTCATTAAAACTTTAAACTAGTTCATTTCTCATTGAAGATACTGAGTTATAATTGTATTTCTCGGAGAGATCATAATATGGAATGCAGAACCGTTAACATACAGGACTAAATGAGCAGTACTTCTTCAAAGGGAGGACAGATCGCTCTAGTCTTTGATGTACTGCAAACAAGTCCACAAAATGTTGTGACGTCTAAACACTTGAGCGCTTCGTTAAACGTAGAGAAGCTTTCAAAAATGTTCATATTACCAAGATAATTGACCTTGTTACATATTAAATTGATAAGGACGTCAACCAAGTTGATTGTGTTCTTTAAATTAATGTTGTTTGTTGTTTGTTGTTGTTTAGATCATTATGATATTGGCTGGATTGATGCAGCTGACCATGCCATCCTTCTTTTTCATAACATTTTCATTTCTGCATAACTACTGCATCGTCTTATCTCTTGGTCATGTTCCTGCTTTAATTTACTCCTACAGATCGTATTTCCCACATTTCCTTCAAAAGCTAATTGAACAAGTCCTAGGTTCGTCAAGGTTTGCCCCTCTTCTACTGGTCATATTTCTCCTCTCACTAACTTTATTAAATATCTCATCTACTCTACTCACCTTCAGCGTTGTTTTTCATATGGAATGTGCATGCAGTAAGATATGTGTATAAATTATGTCACTTTGTTCTTCTTCTTGGACTTTGATGCGGAGGATACCGGATTTTCTTCCCTTCCGAGCCAGGGACTGCGTATTGTTATCCTCTCTGACTCGAGATCTGGGTGTTTTGTTCAACTTAATGCATGCCTATCTACCTACACACTACATTACCTAACACTTCTCATAGTGTGAAGAAGCGAGTACATCACTCCACATTTTGTTGCGGTCAGGAAACGCATCAGGGCGTAAAACGGCGCTAAATCCACATGAACCAAGCTCGATAGCTGCAGTCGCTTAAGTGCGGCCAGTATCCAGTATTCGGGAGATAGTGGATTCGAACACCACTGTCGGCAGCACTGTAAATGGTTTTCCGTGGTTTCCCATTTTCACGCCAAGGCTGCACCTTAATTAAGGCCACGGACGCTTCTTTCCCACTTCTAGCCCTTTCCTATCCCATCGTCGCTATAAGATCTCTCTGTGTCGGTGCGACGTAAAGCAGCTTACAAAAAAAGAAAGAAAAAATCCACATGAATTGCTGACATCAAGATGTTGAATAAAGGAGTAAGAAGAAGAGGAAGAAAACTAAATACACGTGTTTTGTTCGTAAGCATCTTATACCTCCCTAGAGAATTTTCTTTCCATGCATACATAATATACATCTTCATTAGAGACTGTTATGCCTTTCAGCGTGCAAGTCCCTGTAAATTTACTAAACCCGCCACAATCCTCTATTTGTAATTAGTTCCGTGGCTCTATTTGTCTCACATGGTCCCATCACCGAAACCGGTTTATACCTAGCTTCATCAGTCGAGTTCATTCCCAAGTTAGCCTTTATCTCATTCAGAGTACCCTCCTGCTATTGTTCCCATCTATTTGTACCAGCAATCATTCTCGCTACCTTCATGTCCGTTACTTCTAACTTATGAGTAAGATCTCGTGAGTCCACCCAGATTTCAATCCCGTACAGCAATGTTGGTCTGAAAACAAGCCGATATAAAGATAGTTCGTCCGGGAGCTGACTTCCTCCTTACAGAATACTGTTGATCGCAACTGCGAGCTCACTACATTAGCTTTGCTGCACCTTGATTCAATCTCACAATATTACGATCCCTCGAGAACACACCTTCAAAATACTTGAAATTATCTACCTGTTCCAACTTTGTAATAAAGTTTCCTGCTGGAAAAAAATGCTTACGTTTACATGCTTTTGCTATTCTCCTCGACAACTTCCGTCGATTTCTTAACACTTGCTATGTAATAGCGAGAAAACAACCATAATATGATGCGATTATGAATGAATGATACATATCAATAAAGATATTCCTATGACATTTTTTACACTTGCTGAAAATTTGTCATGTCAACTTTGAAAGGAACGAAATGATTGAAAGAGTGCAGTTTGAACAGAAGTGAATGGGCTGAGTTTATCGGAAGTAATTCAAATGAAAATCGGTTTGCTATAACATAATGTAATAATTTAGTATGAACATTACAGGGTTAAGTTTGTGGAAAGATCTGAGAGTATAAATCAGGCTATCTGTGGAGAAACAACTATATTAAAGAATTTGAATTTCTTTAGTTCTTTTCAGTTGGGAAATTATCAACTTATCGCCTCTGTGTACCAGTGAGCTCATCAATTGGTTTACCATACCTTCACGATGGAGGCTAGAACTCTTTTGATACGCCACTGCAAGCCTCTTATTCAGCACAATGCAATGATGGAGCACTAAAGAAGTATGTACCTCCGATGACATAAATGGCTGCCTTAGGCTTTTATATAAAAATTAAGTTCCCAGTACGAAACTATCATTTAATCTCACCGATTGAAATCGATAAGATTAAATGATGCTTCACTTCCAGAAACTTAATTTTGAAACTATACTAACGCTGAATCACGCCGACAGAGCATTCTACAGTTGTGGAAAGCCCTAATTTCTACAGCAATCTGTGGCGTTTTCTCTTCATATTTTAATACTAGTTCAGCTGCTGACACATAGACGTCTCTCTCAGTGACAATGTACCACATTCACAGAGCTAGACGCCCAAATAGTTCCATACAACACGAGTGAGGTATTGTACAACATCTGCTACGTAAGCAGTAAAGTGCTATGGCTGGATGTAAAATGTTTAATACTCCTAAGAATTACGTACTCGGAACTCGGAGAACAGCAGTAATCAGATATAAGAGCTAGATAAAATCGGTGCTGAAAATTTTCACTGAAAAGAACAGCATAATCTGGTAACTCGATGGTCCGTTTTTATGCGTCGGCAACACGTGAGACGTACATTTTCATCGTTATCTATTATTGTGTTTTACTGAAAGGGTATGCGTTTTTGTTCACTGTCACTAAAATGCAGAGTGAATTTATGTGCTATTAAGGGAGTATGTACATATTTCGCCTAAATGTAATAAAATCCATATTTTTATGGCTCAGAAACTACGATTGCTACTATTTCATGTATGGTAATATACGGCTCCGTAGCTAAAGGCTTACTATCCTGGCTTTTGGTCCAGCCGGGTGAGGCATTTTAACTTGTATTAGTTAATTCCTATGGCGCGGGGAACAGGTGTGTGTACCATCTTCAGCATTGGAATGCATCCTAGATAGGGCTTTATCCTCACAGCAAAGCAGGTCGCTTACACGGCAAAAACTCAAAAGATCTGTAGCAGGTCTCTCCGGAGACCACAAATAATAATAATAATAATAATAATAATAATAATAATAATAATAATAATAATAATAATAATAATAATAATAATAATAATAATAATAATAATGAATGTCGTATGGCTTTTAGTGCCGGAATATCCCAGAGCGGGTTCTGCTCGCCAGGTGCAGGCCTTTCTATTTTACTCCCGTAGGCGACCTGCGCGTCATGATGAGGATGAAATGATAATGAAGACAACACATACACCCAGCCCCCGTGCCATTGGAATTAACCAATTAAGGTTAAAATCCCCGACCCGGCCGGGAATCGAACCCGGGATCCTCTGAACCGAAGGCCAGTACGCTGACCGATCAGCCAACGAGTCGGACATAATAATAATAATAATAATAATAATAATAATAATAATAATAATGTCCGCCTCTGTGGTGTAGTGGTTAGTGTGATTAGCTGCCACCCCCGGAGGTCCGGGTTCGATTCCCGGCTCTGCCACGAAATTTGAAAAGTGGTACGAGGGCTGGAACGGGGTCCACTCAGCCTCGGGAGGTCAACTGAGTAGAGGTGGGTTCGATTCCCACCTCAGCCATCCTGGAGGTGGTTTTCCGTGGTTTCTCACTTCTCCTCCAGGCGAATGCCGGGATGGTACCCAACTTAAGGCCACGGCCGCCTCCTTCCCTCTTCCTTGCCTATACCTTCCAATCTTCCCATCCCTCCAGAAGGACCCTGTTCAGCATAGCAGGTGAGGCCGCCTGGGCGAGGTACTGGTCATTCTCCCCAGCTGTATCCCCGACCAAGACTCTGTGAAGCTCTAGGACACTGCCCTTGAGGCGGTAGAGGTGGGATCCCTCGCTGAGTCCGAGGGAAAAGCCGAACCTAGAGGGTAAACAGATGATGATGATGATGAATTATAATAATAATAATAATAATAATAATAATAATAATAATAATAATAATAATAATAATAATAATAATAATAATAATAATAATAACAAAGCAAAGCAAAGCAAAAAAAGCAAAGTCATTTCCATACAGGCCATGAAGGCCCTTGGAGGGGTGGAAGGTAAAGGCTGTAAGTCTTCCACATCCGTAACCCCACCACTTGATATGGTTGAGTGGTTAGCTCTATGCCCGGCCGCCTTTGCCTCCAAGAATTAACCTGGTACTCATTCTTGGTGTAAGTTGAGTGAACCTCCGGGCCATGTGAACCTCCGGAAGTGGAAATCTCGCTTCTTAAATTTTACGACTTCCTGATGGGGAATCGAACCCACGTCCTTCCGGGCGAACCGAACACGCCTTTACCACCTCCGCCAGGCAGCCCGTAATAATTATAATAATAATAATAATAATAATAATAATAATAATAATAATAATAATAATAATAATAATAATAATAATAATAATGCCCCGTTCCCGCGTCCAGGTGAGGATACATGAGATCCAGACTTGCTCTTGATAAATAATTGTATCTGATTAATGTTGCTAGGTTGTGGGTTCCGCTTGAGAATGGCCTATGGTAAATCTCAACCTACGCAGAAGGACGTCTCCAACACGCTATCAGTCGGATACCATACTCGCATGTCGCCATAATTAATCGCAAATTTCAGGTAACTACGATATTTCAAGTGATTCGTACGTGTTGCTAACGAAATCGCAATCAGAAAATGAGTCATTATAGTCTTACATCTAGTTCTTATACTAAGTAGGCATTAAAAGAATTATATAATTTCACTACTCAGCTTTTATTGACTATTCAGTCTAAATATCAAGTAAATGTCATCTAAGATATCGTTAAAAAAATGCCTCGTACAACGTAGACAGTTTCATAATGCTATAAACATCTCCATCAGTTGCAATTACGTTGAAATAAAGAAAAATAGGTTTGGAAAAACCCGTAACAAGGAGTAGAAATCTACGCCTTAATCATCGATTCATTAAACCCTGGCCTGTTGAAATACTAAGTCATAGTTAAGTAATGTTCGCAGAATCAATTGAAAAATTAAAATATATAAATCAAATGAAACATATTCAATAGAGTTGAAAGAATTAGATGCATCCAATTGGTTAAAAATGAAAAGAAAATTATACTCCCTACTATACACATCATTTCAGATTATAGTTTAAAATAGAATGTAGAACGCAGTGAAAATAGCCAAATAAATAATTCATTAAGATCTGGAATCTCTTCTCACTGAGCTGAATTGCTACTCAAAGTTACTTAAAATACTACCATTTAACCTTTAACTCACATATGACTGGTGAAACAAATGTCACTTAGCTAAACTTAACATCTGTGTCCATACACAGTAGAAAATCGTATGGGAAAGCAATGTTTGTTTTCTGAGGACTTCAGTTAACTCGTATGTTTGGAAGTTCGCTTGGTTTTTTCTCATGTTTCATAAGATCTGATCTCCATATAAGCAAATTCAGGTCCACTCTAAGTCGTAATTGATTTCAAATTAATTCTATCATATGGCTTATGTGTTTAATTCACTTAATTATTATCTTAATCCATAGTTAAAATTCAATTTATGTGCGTATCTGGCTGAATGTAGCATTGCCAAGTGAATTTAATTAACTTTGAAACAAATTATACCATAAGTGGAAAAATTGGCATGTTAGAAGACCCTGCCTTCATCTAAAAATCCATACACGAATGACTAAGTCGCCAGTGATGTGTCAAACTGTTCCCATAAAATCAGGAATTAGGTTACCATGTGTGAGAGTACGTGAAAATGGTCATAAATAACTCAGTGAAGGCCTAAATATTAACGTCATTAGCCTCTTGGCTCATCTGATGATCCTACATACTCAAACAACTCTGTGTTGATGGCATTTAGATCGTATCCTAACCTATTTTGTGTATCTGGGAATACAAACAGCAATTGAAAGCAGTACGTTTCAATATATATCTTAGCATGCATAATTTGCACGTACTATCATCTCTTAGAAGACTACTATGATCAACCTCTCAAATAAAAATAAATATCACCATCACAACTTAACATCCGCTTATATTATTACTTCATTCACCATTTATCACTTCAAATATCACGTAATATCCATATCAATGCATCTCAAGCACCCATCTCATTAAATACGCTGCATATGTGCCATTACCTACACATATAAAAAAACATTATCCTTACCGTCATAGTATCAAAGAAAAGTGTATCACAATACTAAGCTGTACTACTATACTTCGTCGTAAATATTCCCTAAATACGATCTCCAAGCTTGCTTCTCCGATAAAGCCATCACACATGTATATTGACATTCATATTATACTCTAACACTTCACTGATAACGATTAAAAATATCTATTACTTTCTCTCACACCACATTGATAAATTTGCGAACGGCTTTCACTGGTATTTTAGCCTATATATGGGATTAACAGTAACTTCAGATGAATACCTACATCCATGTAATTACACTTCAATATTATATCCGCACGCACAATGTCACAAATCATATCACACATAGCCAAAAAATAAATTTTTCTACTTACGGAAAACAACTCATAGGGGACTTAACTTTGCTTACTGGGCCCTGCTTGCCATCTCGCAGTTGGTCATCGGGAATGGTAGACCTCGCTCCATGGTTCTGCTTTAGGTAATCGGGTCCATCTCGTCTTCTCAGCTGATTTCCAATCCTCCTGGGTCATCAATCTCGTAAAGCGCCACCATAGTCGGAGTAGTCTCTGCCTTGGTCCTTTAGAACATCATAGTGGTCTCTGGTACGTTAGGAACAGAATAATACAATGTATTAGTTAATGTTGTCATGTTGCAATTTATCTTCGTTCCGTACTGCCTATGATTTCAGAATAAATGTGCTCTGGGCCGTCTAGTTTCGCTATAACAGTTCTAACTGTGCTAGTATTTGTAAACTCTCTCGCTTGCCGAGTGAATGCGATTTTTCCGTGCTTCTTAGAAATGCACTTGACAGCTGGTTGGACGCTGCTCTCTACGATGTGCGGTATCAGACAAATATAAAACTTCCAAGTCCAGCCGTGACGTATTAGTTGTACCAGACTTGATGATTCCTTTTTGCTGGTCTTTAAATTTCGCGCAGTTATTTCAATTTATGCAGTTGACGTTGAGCGGGCTGCCGCGGATTTTATTCTCCGTCAATAGTTGATCTTAAAATCAGATAAGCTGGCTTATTTCTTTGCTCGACTCCGTCTTACTTGCCGTAGTGCTGAATTGTGTCGAATGTTCTAATGGAAGTCTCTTTTTTTCAATAATTAGTTTAAATAATCCGCTTCTGTCATTCTTTTCTCACAGCCTTCTAAGAATGGTTCTTTCGGTGACTACCGGTTGAAAGGATTATCATTTCGGCTCGTACCGATGTTAGTTGCTTTCACATTGGCCTTTTAATGGTTTGAACGCCATTTTTGTTCCTGCTGACGCAAATATAGAACGGTGAAATGGCACATTTACTCCTCCCACGTTGATTTAAATATATGGCTTGCTATATATTTATTTCATCTATTTCTAAAATCATAATGGGACTTTTCACTGTTCTTTATCGGAGTTTCGAGTGCGTTATTGTAAATGTCTACAGATCACTTCGTTCTTTCTTGCCGTAGGCAATTTCAGTACTCATTTCTTGTTTAACCGCGATGCCTGATGGACTCTAATCCTTTTGTTCTTTGAAGTACAATTTAATATTTGCGGCGTTGTGTACTCCTTTATTTTTACCGTTCAAGTCGTGAACTTCGTATGCGTTGTTCCCAAATGATCGATGTATAACGAATGGTCCATCGAATAATTGCACGAATTTTGCAAATACTTTAGTTGACACATTCGAGATTGTGGGTTTCTTTACTAATACCAGGTCGCGTTTCTTCAATTCGGGATGGAATTTCTTGTGTTGTATCCTCCTCAGTCTTCTCTGGGATTGTTTATACATCCTCTCTCGAACTAGTTGGTTAAGCTTGTCTTGGTCTAGGCTTGGTTCGGTAGATAGCTGAATTATTTTGTCCCAGGGTCTCTCAGGTCGAATATTATGGTGAATAACTTTTGGAATTTGGCCGCTGGATTCGTGTATAGTGTTACTGATGCTTTCTTCAATTTTTTCAATTACATCTATCCACTTCCAGTGTTTCTTAGAACAGTATATCCGGCAGAATTTAGCTATTTCCTTCATATATCTTTCGACTGGATTGGATGCTGGATGTCTTATTGAACATAGAGTGTGCTTGATTCCCATCTCTTCCATAGCCTCTCTAAATTGAAGTGACGTAAACTGGGTTCCTCTGTCGGACAACAATCTCTCTGGTTTTCCCATGCTAGGCAATATGTGTTTAACTAGACGTCGTAATACTTGTTTTGAATTAGCACGGTGTATTGGTTGAAGTGATACGTACTTAGAGAAAACGTCCATAACTACCACGATGAATTTCTGTCCCTTCTTAGCGGTCGGGAGCTTACCAAATATATCAATAGCATATAGCTCTCTGGCTTTCTGTGGTAATATGGCCCTTGGTTCATGCCTTATTAGACAATTACCTTGTTTAACTTTCTGGCAAATGTCACAAGTCCTTACTATATTACTTACAGTCTTTCTAATTCCCTTCCAAGTGAACTTCTCTAGGATGACTTGGGTCACTTTCTCCATACCGCCATGTCCTGTGATCCTATGTATGTGCCAGATTACTTCGTTATACAATACTGAAGGTAACACGATGCGTACTTTCTCTTGATCTTTGCCTGTCGTAGCCATGAGCATTCCCCGTTCGATGTTGTATACCCTTGTTATCTTCGACCTTGTTTCAGATCCACAATCTCCATTCTCCAACTTGTCTATGATATGTTTTAACTTCTCATCCTGACGTTGCAATTGTACAATGTTCCGTAGTTTTTCTAGGACATCTTCATCTTCTGGAACTAGCTCTATCTTATGGATTTCTTCCAATTTGTCCACAGGGTTTCGACTTAGAGCATCGGCTAGGTCATTTTCCTTCCCACTACAGTATTCGATCTTTATTTGGAATTGTTGGGTGAACAACATCCATCTTGTTATCCTTTCGTTAGTCATCGCTGCTTTTAGTCCGAAGGTCAATGCCTTGTGGTCCGATCTGACCGTTATTGGATAGCCATAGATGGTCTTTTTCCACTGCTGCAGAGCATAGACTATCGCTAACAGTTCTTGTTCTGTGGTAGTGTAGTGAATTTCATGACTCCTCAACTTTCGACTGGTGAAAGCTAAATATATTCTTTTAGGAGGTGATCCCTCTTCCTCTTGATACAAACACGCTCCTATACCAACATTAGAGGCGTCTGACTGGATAATAAATTCCTTTTCGTAATTAGGATAGCCTAACTTGAAGCTTCTGGTCAGCAAAGTTTTAAATTCTTGGAATGCCCTTTCCGCTTTTTCATCCCACTTCCATCTGTTATTCGCCTTCAACAGATCCTGTAGAGGTGCTGCGGTTTGAGTGTAGCCTTTACAGTGGTTAGAGAAAAATTGGGCCATTCCGAGGAACTGTCGGACATGCTTAATGCGTTTTGGTCGAGGAAAGTCGCATATTGCCTGTGGGTTTGGTCGTACCCCTGTGCCATCTATCATATGACCGACGAATAATACTTCTTCCTGACAAAACTTGGCTACGTTGATCTTAAATCCAGTTGTTCTTAGATTTCGAAACAACTTCTCCAGCTTGTCACAATGATCATCGAATATCTTGGTTGCCAAAATCAGATCGTCTACATAACAGGTTAGAAACTCCTTCACCTCTGGGGTTAAATTCCTATCTAGGGCTCTCACTAGAACAGCACAACTATTCTTCAAACCGAAAGGTAGCCGACAATAGACATAAGTCTGACTGTCAAACATTAAATCCAGTTAGCAGTCGAGACTTTTCTTCCAGAACAATATGATGATAGGAAGACGTGAAATCCATCGTCGAAAAATACCTCATGTCTCGGAATTTTTGGACAATATCCTTAATCTTTGGTACTGTATTGTATTCAGGATTTAGCCTAGAATTTAGACGGCGTGCATCCAGGCAAATCCTGAGTTTCCCGTTGCTTTTCACCACAATTACTAACGGTTTCAGGTATGGACTGGATGTTTTCATTATAATGCCATCATCCTCCATTCCTTTTATAATCTTTTTGACTTATCAGAAATATTTCTCCGGTACCCCATATAATTTCCCTTTAAAAGGTGTCCAATCATTCACCACCAATTTGTACCTGAAATTCGGAATCTGTCCTGGCTTGTTCCTGAATAAATCTCAACCTACGCAGAAGGACGTCTCCAACACGCTATCAGTCGGATACCATACTCGCATGTCGCCATAATTAATCGCAAATTTCAGGTAACTACGATATTTCAAGTGATTCGTACGTGTTGCTAACGAAATCGCAATCAGAAAATGAGTCATTATAGTCTTACATCTAGTTCTTATACTAAGTAGGCATTAAAAGAATTATATAATTTCACTACTCAGCTTTTATTGACTATTCAGTCTAAATATCAAGTAAATGTCATCTAAGATATCGTTAAAAAATGCCTCGTACAACGTAGACAGTTTCATAATGCTATAAACATCTCCATCAGTTGCAATTACGTTGAAATAAAGAAAAATAGGTTTGGAAAAACCCGTAACAAGTACTTGAAATCTAGGCCTTAATCATCGATTCATTAAACCCTGGCCTGTTGAAATACTAAGTCATAGTTAAGTAATGTTCGCAGAATCAATTGAAAAATTAAAATATATAAATCAAATGAAACATATTCAATAGAGTTGAAAGAATTAGATGCATCCAATTGGTTAAAAATGAAAAGAAAATTATACTCCCTACTATATACATCATTTCAGATTATAGTTTAAAATAGAATGTAGACGCAGTGAAAATAGCCAAATAAATAATTCATTAAGATCTGGAATCTCTTCTCACTGAGCTGAATTGCTCTTCAAAGTTACTTAAAATTCTATCATTTAACCTTTAACTCACATATGACTGGTGAAACAAATGTCACTTAGCTAAACTTAACATCTGTGTCCATACACAGTAGAAAATCGTATAGGAAAGCAATGTCTGTTTTCTGAGGACTTCAGTTAACTCGTATGTTTGGAAGTTCGCTTGGTTTTTTCTCATGTTTCATAAGATCTGATCTCCATATAAGCAAATTCAGGTCCACTCTAAGTCGTAATTGATTTCAAATTAATTCTATCATATGGCTTATGTGTTTAATTCACTTAATTATTATCTTAATCCATAGTTAAAATTCAATTTATGTGCGTATCTGGCTGAATGTAGCATTGCCAAGTGAATTTAATTAACTTTGAAACAAATTATACCATAAGTGGAAAAATTGGCATGTTACAAGACTCTACATTCATCTAAGAATCCATACACGAATGACTAAGTCACCAGTGATGTGTCAAACTGTTCCCATAAAATCAGGAATTAGGTTACCATGTGTGAGAGTACTTGAAAATGGTCATAAATAACTCAGTGAAGGCCTAAATATTAACGTTATTAACCTCTTGGCTCATCTGATGATCCTACATACTCAAACAACTCTGTGTTGATGGCATTTAGATCGTATCCTAACCTATTTTGTGTATCTGGGAATACAAACAGCAATTGAAAGCAGTACGTTTCAATATATATCTTAGCATGCATAATTTGCACGTACTATCATCTCTTAGAAGACTACTATGATCAACCTCTCAAATAAAAATAAATATCACCATCACAACTTAACATCCGCTTATATTATTACTTCATTCACCATTTATCACTTCAAATATCACGTAATATCCATATCAATGCATCTCAAGCACCCATCTCATTAAATACGCTGCATATGTGCCATTACCTACACATATAAAAAAAACATTATCCTTACCGTCATAGTATCAAAGAAAAGTGTATCACAATACTAAGCTGTACTACTATACTTCGTCGTAAACATTCCCTAAATACGATCTCCAAGCTTGCTATTCCGATAAAGCCATCACACATGTATATTGACATTCATATTATACTCTAACACACTTCACTGATAACGATTAAAAATATCTATTACTTTCTCTCACACCACATTGATAAATTTGCGAACGGCTTTCACTGGTATTTTACGCCTATATATGGGATTAACAGTAAATTCAGATGAATACCTACATCCATGTAATTACACTTCAATATTATATCCGCACGCACAATGTCACAAATCATATCACACATAGCCAAAAATAAATTTTTCTACTTACGAAAAACGACTCATAGGGGACTTAACTTTGCTTACTGGGCCCTGCTTGCCGTCTCGCAGTTGGTCATCGGGAATGGTAGACCTCGCTCCATGGTTCTGCTTTAGGTAATCGGGTCCATCTCGTCTTCTCAGCTGATTTCCAATCCTCCTGTGTCATCAATCTCGTAAAGCGCCACCATAGTCGGAGTAGTCTCTGCCTTGGTCCTTTAGAACATCATAGTGGTCTCTGGTACGTTAGGAACAGAATAATACAATGTATTAGTTAATGTTGTCATGTTGCAATTTATCTTCGTTCCGTACTGCCTATGATTTCAGAATAAATGTGCTCTGGGCCGTCTAGTTTCGCTATAACAGTTCTAACTGTGCTAGTATTTGTAAACTCTCTCGCTTGCCGAGTGAATGCGATTTTTCCGTGCTTCTTAGAAATGCACTTGACAGCTGGTTGGACGCTGCTCTCTACGATGTGCGGTATCAGACAAATATAAAACTTCCAAGTCCAGCCGTGACGTATTAGTTGTACCAGACTTGATGATTCCTTTTTGCTGGTCTTTAAATTTCGCGCAGTTATTTCAATTTATGCAGTTGACGTTGAGCGGGCTGCCGCGGATTTTATTCTCCGTCAATAGTTGATCTTAAAATCAGATAAGCTGGCTTATTTCTTTGCTCGACTCCGTCTTACTTGCCGTAGTGCTGAATTGTGTCGAATGTTCTAATGGAAGTCTCTTTTTTTCAATAATTAGTTTAAATAATCCGCTTCTGTCATTCTTTTCTCACAGCCTTCTAAGAATGGTTTTTTCGGTGAGTACCGGTTGAAAGGATTATCATTTCGGCTCGTACCGATGTTAGTTGCTTTCACATTGGCCTTTTAATGATTTGAACGCCATTTTTGTTCCTGCTGACGCAAATATAGAACGGTGAAATGGCACAATAATAATAATAATAATAATAATAATAATAATAATAATAATAATAATAATAATACCGAGCTCGAAAGCTGCAGTCGCTTAAGTGCGTCCAATATCAAGTATTCGGGAGGTAGTGGGTTCGTGCCCCACTGTCGGCAGCCCTGAAGATGGTTCTCCGTGTTTTCCCATTTTCACACCAAACAAATGCTGGGGCTGTACCATAATCAAGGCCCCGGCCGCTTCCTGCCCACTCCTAGGCCCTTCCTATCCCATCGTTGCCATAAAACTGATCTGTGTCGGTGCGACGTAAATCAAATTGAAAATAATAATAATAATAATAATAATAATAATAATAATAATAATAATAATAATAATAATATTAATAATAATAATAATAATAATAATAATAATAATAATAATAATAATAATAATAATAATAATAATAATAATAACTGATCCACAAGATGGAGGTGGCATATCAGCTGACTAGGAATGTCTACAACAAAAGATCAGTGTCCATCAACGCTAAGCTTAGGCATTATTGTTCGGTTGTACGCCCGTAAGCACTGTACGCAGCAGAATGCCTTGCAATGAACAGAAAAGGTCTGATGGAGAAAGCTAGGTGCTAAAGAAATAAAAATCCTGAGAAAGATTCTTGGACCAATCAAAGAAAATGGTGAGTACAGGAAACGACACAACAGCGATCTGTACCAGTATATGGAGAGGAAAACGGACACGATTGCGAAAAGGAGGATTAATATTTATGGCTATATAGCACGCATGAGCACACAGAGACAGAGCAATAGGATCTTTTCCTACTTTCCTAACAAGAAAATAAAGGGACCCTGGTTTATCGAAGTTGAAAAAGGACCTTCAAGATATAGGAATCACACTCGAAGACATCCAGAAACGTGCTCCTCTCCAGAAAAAGCTCCAGGGATACAAGAGGTTCCAAGAAAGGCCAAAGTTGAAAACAGGCAAGAAGTGGACTGATGAAAGAAAGGAGGCTCATAGAACGAGAATGCGTGAGCACTAGGGAAGAATTAAAGCACAAGAATGCAAACGGTTGAAATAACGTGGTCCACAGCAGGCCGAAACGAAGAAAGAAGAAGAACTGATCCACTGAGGGAGCTATATGTCCAGCAATTAACTGAACATCGTTCTGGATCCGCACCTAAATATTTAGCATGCTTACCTTTCGTCCGATGGATCCAGGATGGGTCTGGGATTTTAATCGACATTGGTTAAATCCTACAGTAACTGGGTGTGTGTGTGTTTCGGCTTTAGTACTAGATTTCATCTTAGGTCGGGCCCCGGTCCAAAGTTCGTCAAGTAAAATTGAATAAACTGAAAATCTGCAATATCCCATTTGTGTACAGTGCTCATATTGCCAGATGTTATAAAACTCTCAGTAAATTACAGCCTTAAACGCACAATAACTTTTCGGGTTCATTGACACTATATCCAACAGAATGAATGCATATGATGGAAATTTACCTTTTACGATAGCCTTAGACTTCAAGTAAGCTTTCTTATAACAGTTGGTATTGAGTAAGTTGAGTACTTTGCAAGTTAAAACTAGCAGGCAACCGGACACTTGTGGGTCTTTGTGCTTGCGAAACGCATGCGGCCTGTATGTGACTCGGTATTGTTTTTGTCCGCCTGTTGCCATTTCTTGATGGATGCAGTATTTTTGTATCCGTCTGTTGACACAGGCCAGAGCAAAGTGTAGCTTCCCGCGAAGTCCCTATCTCGTCCATGGCTGTGACAATATGGAAGCTGCTGGGGATATGGGTGGTGCTGAGTAATGGCATTTGGAGAACCACCAGTGTCGAGTGTTATGAAAGGTGTTGTTCATAGGATCATTCGTGCTGCAGTAGCACCTCCTGGTCCAGTGAGGAAAGCAATGGCAAACTACCTCGCTCCTCATTTGGCCTCTGCCATTGGTTATTGCGGTTTTCTTATAACTGCATAGCCTTTAATGGTGCTATTTGAGGATCCAACCAGCCTCTGGGCAGATGACCCAACAGACAGACATTGTTTTTTGGGGTTCGTTCATATCGTAGTGGTGTACGTCACAGTGACACAAGTTTTCCTAGGTGACTGGCAAAAGGAAAGGATTCAATGGAAAAGTAACGGCCGTGGCCTCAATTAGGGTACATAAACAGTGTTTATACTGTGACCCAGGAAGAGTTGCTCAACTGGTTGAGTGCTGGCAGATTGGTTTCCAGCTTTGTCCGGTGTTCAGGAAATAATAATAGAATTTAATGCAGCCAATGGCCAAGAAATGAGCCGGCCCCGTGGTGTAGGGGTAGCGTGCCTCCCTCTTACCCGGAGGCCCCGGGTTCGATTCGCGGCCAGGTCAGGGATTTTTACCTGGACCTGAGGGCTGGTTCGAGGTCCACTCAGCCTACGTGATTAGAATTGAGGAGCTATCTGACGGTGAGATGGCGGCCCCGGTCTAGAAAGCCAAGAATAACGGCCGAGAGGATTCGTCATGCTGACCACACGACACCTCGTAATCCGCAGGCCTTCGGGCTGAGCAGCGGTCGCTTGGTAGGCCAAGGCCCTTCAAGGGCTGTAGTGCCATGAGGTTTGGTTTAATGGCCAAGAAATAAATACATTGCTCATTCGAGGTCAACGACGTTGTTCTTTCCGTACACTCTCGAAGATGGCACCAATCGCATTGTTTCTTGCACAGCTTGCAAGTACAATCATTAGAAGGGTCGTGATGTCTTGTCTTGTCGCATATTTTGTGATGGAATCCATGCACAGCGAATCGCGTCATGATATGTCGCAGGTCGTAAATTGGACGTTGACAATCTTGAGTCATCATAGCATCCGTGGTGTAAAACGTGCTCCATATTTCTTTCTTCTTGTCGTGTAGTTCTTTTAACGCACTCTGATACAGAGGTGTAGAATGTAACAGCATCCATTGTCGAAGATCCTCTATAAAGAACCTATCTCTCACCAGCTCATATACCAACCGTGAGGGTGTAGATTTAGATATGCTGAGTACTCTTTTAGACACACTGCCTTGATCTTTTCCAATTCGAGAAGATTGCTCCTAGAAAGATGGTCCCATATTAGATGTAATCCGCAACTCATAATAGGCGAGATCTTCATTCTTTATCGCTGTATCCACTGAGAGTCCTGTAGACTGTAGCGTCATTCCGAGGTATTTAAAGGATGCGACCATCGTTAATCTTTCGTTCTCATAATAAATTGCGTCATGTGATGCAATTTTCCCCCTCGTCTGAATGTCATAACTAGTGTCTTATTTGCATTCAGCTGTAGGTTATTTCTGCCCTCCTATTCCACTAATCTATTGAAGGCTGCTTGGAGATCTGCATGAGATAATGATGCAATCGCCATCTCATCCGCGTAAATATACATTTTTACATTACTGGAATTTACTGTTGTTATTGCGTCCATGGTCGCTATGTTAAACAGGATTGGAGTCAATGGGTCTCCCTGAAGCACTCCAGTCGTTTGCTCTATTGGGATAGATTTTGTCAGATTGTCATCTATCTGTACGTAGTTTTCTGCGAGTATGTTTCGTATCAGAACTAAGAGAGATGTATCACATTCCAAGACATGCTCCAGTATTTCCAACAGTAACATTCCATTGATTGAGTCAAAGGCCTTTGAAAAGTCTATGAAAGCTACATGTAATTTTACTTTTGGGTTTCTTGTCGTTTCCTGTACGTCATCTTGTAGACACTTAACTGCTTGTAGAGTAGATCTTCCCTTGCGAAACCCAATTGCTCCTCAGGTATTTTACATTCCACGAGGTCAGGCAATCTATTTGTGATAAGTTTTGTCAGTATCTTGAAGGGAATGAATTCTAAAGCGATACCCCGATAAGCATTGGGGTCTGCAGTAGGCAAGCCAGTCTCATATTGGCATGTTTACTTGCATATAAAATCATTCCTAAGGAGCGACGTGTTCGGAAACTCTAAAAAAACTAGTTATTAGCACGTAAACCTCTCCTCTAAATTACCGTTCTGTTATTATCTATCATAGCAAAGCAATGTCATCTCCGTAAAGGTCATGAAGGTCTTTGAAAGGGTGGAAGGTAAAGGCTTCCTCTATCCATAACCTCGGCACTTGGTGGGGTAGAATGGTTAGCTCTACGCTGTGTCACCTTTGCCCCCTACGAATTAACGTAGCGCTCATTTTCGGTGTAGGCTGAATGAACCTCAGGGCGGTGTGCACCTCCGGAAATGAATATCTTTTTCCTTAATTTTTTCGACTTCCTGACAGAGAATCGATCCCACGTCTTTCCGGATGAACTGAGTACGCTTTTACCAGGTATCCCCTGTTATTATCTACAATAAACTAGTATTTATTTGTACCTCATTCGGGTTTAATCACAATAAATACCGTTCTTTTTCTCTTTCTCTCTTTGTTTCTTTCTTTATTTCTTAATCCGTTTACCCTCCAGGGTTGGTTTTTCCCTCGGACTCGGCGAGTTATCCCACCTCTAACACCAAGAGGGCAGTGTCTTTAAGGTTGAGACATTGGGTCGGGGGTTGTAACTGGGGAGGAGGACCAGTAACTCGCCCAGGCGGCCTCACCAGTTATGCTGGACAGGGGTCCTTGTGGGGGATGGGAAGATCGGAATTGATAGACAAGGAAGAGGAAAGGAAGCAGCCGTAGCCTTAAGTTAGGTACCATCGGAGCATTTACCTGGGGGAAAAGTTGGAAACCACGGAAAGCCACTTTGAGGATGGCTGAGGTGGGAATCGAACTCCCTCTACTCAACTGAGTCCCCCCTAGAGGCTGAGTGGACCCCGTTCCGTACTTCGTACCATTTATTCAAATTTCGTGGCTGGCAGAACTGGCAGCTAATCACGCTATCCACTATACCAGATAGGCGGGCAACAAACACCTGAATCATGCGAATAATAGAAAGGAAATTGTATTAAACATCAACATGACACATTTTACTGAAATCATTACACTACGGCTCACTTGTACGTATTTGGTCATCGTAAGTTTGGCTACATTGCATAGCATTTTTAGACTGATATTCTGCGTTGAAGAAACACGTTCTCCATTATTAGTCTCCACTCGCGACCTCCTTGTCTGCCTATAGCAATATCCTTGGTGGTTTTCTCACTGGCATAGATGAAAAGCGATTTTCTTGGATCCTTGGCTGAACGGTCTGGGTCGATATTTTCGGCTCAGCACGTCCCGGGTTCGATTCCCGGACACATATTAGATTTTAAACTGATGCGGTTAATTATTCCGTTTCGAGACTGGGTGTGAGTCTCAATACGCTCCTCTTCACGTGCACACAACACACCGCATTACAAACATCAGGAATACACACAATAGTAAATAGGCCTATAGCCCTCTCCGCAGAATTGTCGTCAGGAAGGGCAACCAGCAATGAAAATGGTCCGAGTGCACAAGTGTGACACAGATCCCACCTGCCACCCATCCAGGGGTAATAAATTAAATGAGGGTTCTGATTTTCAGCAGCGAAACAGTTTTGATGGAAATTACAAAAATCTAGGGAGAATTTTGTGTGCAGAATGGTGCTATGTAGCTCTGTGTTTTGTGTTTCAACTCAGTAAATCGCAGTCTAGGCAGAATTCATTCTTATCCCATGTAGAGGCCTGAATAAACCGGTTTACATTCAGTTCGTCTTTGACCGGTCAGAGAACATAATTCGACGGTTGTACCAGGCTAAACATGCCATAGTTGGCCGTTCTTGTACCTGAGTATACCATCACTAATGAAACGGCATCTCGTGGCTCGAACTTAGAAACATGCAGCAGTTCACCATCGGGCAACTAACATTGAGGAATAAGTACAGAAATGATGTTTTATCTCTTACAAATTAGTCGAGCTATTTCTTCATAAAATACCGATTCCTAAGACTTCTGTACCTTTTATGCTAGCCGGCTAAGCAGTCTAGGGGTAGCATGCCTGCCTCTCACCCGGAGGACCCGGATTCGATACCCGGCAGGGCAGAGTTTCTTACCTAGACCTGAGGGTTTGTTCGAGGTGCACTGTGCTTACGTGATTGATATTGAGGAGCTATATGACCCCGATCTAGAAAACCATGAATGATGGCCGAGAGGATTTCCCGCACTGACGTTGCATCATCTCATATTCTGAAGACCTTGGGGCTGAGCAGCGGTCGCTTGGTAGGCCAAAACCCTTCAGGGCGGCAGCGCCATTTTTTACGTTCTTCTTTTGTAACTTTTTACAGTGCAGTATGTTTCTCTCCCTCTTGTGTAAGACTACATATGGTTTCCTTTCTTGGCAATGATTCTCAGAGATTTTTTTCATAAGAATTTATCATTCCTACCTGCTTGCTCTAGATTAATTATACAACTGGGAGATCAATTTTTTGTTCTGAATAGTTTATGCAATTCATGTTTTATATTCTGATTGTAATGTAAAAATGTTAACAAATATAGGCCTAAATATACGAATCGATGATCAGTGTATACTAATCAGAACAAAATCATTTTCTCACTCACAATAGAAAATCAGAAAGAAAATAAAACATAGGGCATAAAATATTTTTGTTACTGGTGGAGGTACACTTATACAGAAAAATGGTTATTACTTCATGGGGCAAGGCCAGTAAGGACCGAACATAGACTCGGTTGTATTATACAGTACAGCTTCACAGAAGTGTTTGTTGGCTTGCCGATAGAGCTGGGGGTCAGCCTACTTCATTAGCACACGGTCTTCAAATGGGAACATGCAGAGCTCTAAACCCACGCCGAGGATCGTAAGTGTTATCGCAGGATACATCCAATACTATAAAAACAGAATAGAAAGGTATCTCGTGCTATGACGACGCTGGAGTCAAAAGGGTTATTATTATCTATATATTAAAATAAAATGCTCCAAACAATTTTGGCGAATCCGTCCGTTCTACTGGACCGACTTGCTTCATTTTTATTTCATTTTCTCCGAAATTACCTGCCGGTGAATCATAAGACATTGATTAGTCTCCAAGTTCAGCCAACTTTGAGTAATCGTAAAATAAAGTCTTAAAATGATAATTCGAATAATTGCAGGCGAAGGCTTATCCTAACCCGCAATACATTATGTACTTAGCAGGTTGCTAAGCGACTAAAACTTTCATTAATATTCTGATATACTGTGTGTGATTTTCATCCTTAGTAACGTCACTGCATGCAGCCATGTTTGGTTACTACCTGTGAAGCAAGAATATACACTTTCTCTGATGATGGAAGAATACTATTCTCTGCTAGACACTCTTTGATTCTCTGACCTTCCCAAGCTTCTGAATATACTCAACAGGTGGCAGAACATTCCTAATAACTTACATGTTGCTAAAAGAAAATAGTCTACGTACATACAGACAGGAAGGTATCAAGTCGACTAGCCTTTTGCACGAACATTAATAAAGCACAGGGACAAACTCTTAAAAATGTGGGTAGTCTACTTACGCGAACCAGTATACAGCTACGGCCAATTATATGTTGCACTATTTCGAGCAAGATCGTTGAAAATGTTAGGATCCAGATACGGCCGAATGGTCGAAGCATACAGAATATTGTATGGAAAGAAGTGTTATGTTCATAAAACTATTGAAAAGAGCCAATATAACTGCGACAGGCACATGAAGAGAATGTATAAGACCTATTTATAACGAATGCAGCGGAGCAGCTTGGTTCCGTTTGTTATTATTATTATTATTTTTATTATTATTATTATTATTATTATTATTATTATTATTATTATTATTATTATTATTATTAATATTTGAATCGTTGTGCCCAACTGTGGAGCGCGTTTGAACTTATTTTGCACAATGTTTCTTCTTCTTTTCTTCCCAATATCTCTTCATTTTTTCACTGTGTTCCTTTCTGCGTGTTTCTGTCCAGCCTGTATTTCTTCTTGTTGGTTTCTCTGCAAATTTATGTTTGTTTACTAAGCTTCTAAATTTCATTCTATCTTGAATGGTTTCGTCCTCAATACCCATTTCTTGTAGATCTTCATGAATTTCTGCTAACGAATTGTTGCGAATTTTCAGGGTTAGAGCTAGATTTAGAATTTTCTTTGTCAGCCTGTTGTTATCCATTCTGTGTAGGTGTCCGTAGAATTTTAGTCGTCTCTTTCTGATGATATCTGTGATTTTTTCTGTGAATTGAAAAATTTCGTGTGGTTTCTTTTTCATCCAAATTCCATTTTCGAACTTTGGTCCTAGGATTTTTCTGAGAATTTTCCTGTCTTGTTTCTCAATGCTTTTCATTTGTGACCTGCCGCCAATGATCAGTGTTTCAGATGCATAAATTGCCTCTGGTTTGATGACTGTATTGTAGTGTCGTAATTTTGCATTTTTTGATATGCATCTTTTGTTGTATCTGTTCCATGTGATTTTGTAAGCCCTGCATGGTGGCAACGTCAGTTATTATTATTATTATTATTATTATTATTATTATTATTATTATTATTATTATTATTATTATTATTATTATTATTATTATTATTATTTGCTAGTGGCTATACGTCGCACCGACACAGATAGGTCTTTTGGCGACGATGGAAAAGGAAAGGCCTAGGAGTTGGAAAGAAACGGCTGTGCCCTCAATTAAGGTACAGCCGAAGCATTTGCCTGGTGTGTAAATGGGAAACCACGGAAAACCATCTTCAGGGCTGCCGACAGTGGGATTCGAACCCACTATCACCCGGATGCAAGCTCACAGGCGCACGCCTCTGACCGCACGGCCAAATCGCCCGGTATTATTATTATTATTATTATTATCATTATTATCCGGTATTATTATTATTATTATTATTATTATTATTATTATTATTATTATTATTATTATTATTATTATTATTATTATTATCAAACATGCATGTGTTTTCGCGACGGTGGACAACTAAGGGAAAAGAACATGTTAATTTACCGCAATGTATAGTGAAATTCTGAAATCAAAAATTGATAATTTAATATTGGCAGCTAATAGAATTTTAAGCATCGGATCTCTATTTTATTTTCCGGCCAGACACATGTTTAACGCACAACAGATATTTTATGAAATACCACTTAACAGACAACTTTGGAATTGATGCGGTAATTGAGCATAGATACACCATCCAATAAGCATAGTCAACTAGTCAACTGCAACATGAATTTGAACAAGGAGTAAGAAGGAGAACTGTATTGCAAAGAACGAACCATTGCCAATTAAAGGAGTAACAGGAAAATAATTGGACAGGATGTCTTTAAAGAAGATTTGAGGAAGCCGGAATGGGGAGTTACTGGGACAGAGTTATTAATGAAAAGAGCAGTAAGGAATTCTTGGAATTCAAGGCAATGAAAGGCAAGATTGGAGGATGGCTGCCTTGCAAGAGACATTTCCTAGTAAAAATCAGACTAAGAGGGTAGAAGAGAGTCGTGTGAGAGTTATGTGAGCTTGGCTTCTTCAACTCTATGAGGACCATGTGGACTGAAAATAATTAGATAAACGAATTTCAAGTCCCCGTCGTCAAACCAGGCAAACACATCGCAATGCGGGGCCATTCGAGGAGAATATTAAAAAAATAATGAATAGAATATTCGTTAGTCAGGTTGAGGTTTACATCTCTACAGAACTGCATATGGAAATTACTCCTGGGACGGAGTAAAATAGAATGCAAATGTTAATACGATTACTGACCTACGTGGAACCACCTCTGTAACGATGTTAGCGGAAAACTCTAGGGAAGAGCCTTCTCCTGAGGCTAACATTCTCTCAGCGCACGACAGCATTATCTGCGTGTGAATGGCTCTGGTTTGTACAGCTATAACATCCTAATGATAATAAAATCATGATAATAAGGATAATAATAATTCATGACTAATGAGAGATACGATCCGAAATCCCTCTAAGCGGAGATATTATGACGGATTGAGAAGGTAAGGAAGATCAAGTTTCTGGGTGAGATTATAAAAGAGAACGGACTAGACAAAGGTGTGATAGACTGATCTGATCTCAAGAATGGATAAATTACCCGGGATGACAAAGGGCATCTACGATAGGAAGTGAATTTCCTGGAACGCATTAGGCACTCCAGCACTGTCGTCAAAACAAAATGCACATATGCCAGTGAATGCGTTTCGACGAACTACTTGCTGGAGAAGCTGCAGGTCCTAGAAAGGAGGATCTTTAGGAGAATCATGGGCGCAGTCTAGACTGACGACCAGTTGAAATTTCGGAGGAACAATGAAGTGTGCTAGAAGGTGCAGAGAATCTCGCGGACCATGAGGAAAATAAGGCTGACATGTGTCGGACAGCAAAACGGACTACCTGTGGAAGGAGGAGTCGACTACAGCAGGGATGAAAGGAGCTCGGAACTACCTTGGAAGGTCCAAAGTAGAAGAAATTAAAATGTTAAAAAGTAGTTTTTGGGGCAGAGTGCAACTTCTGGAAATGTTTTAATTCGAAAGAAGTACTACAAAGACAAGAAGAGCGTTCATGAAAGAGCAAAGACAGCAGGTCAGCGAACATATGAAGGAGAAGATACTCCAGAAAAAGGAGACGAATAATAATAATAATAATAATAATAATAATAATAATAATAATAATAATAATAATAATAAGCAGAACTGAAGAAAATCAAAGGAACCTGTTTCACTGAGGTAGAAAGAGATCTCAAAGAAGTTGAGGTCCCACTTAATGACATCTCAAGAAGAGACCTCAAGCATGCCAGAAAAAGCCGAGGCTAAAATCAGGAATGGCACGGACACAAGAGAGACAGGAACAACACCGAAAACAAATGCGCAAGTATCGGGAAAATATTAAAGTTGAAATGACGTAGTCCATAGTTGGCCGAAAGGGGATGAATTAATATGGCTCAAAATTGTATAAATATTCTTCTTTTGCCCCAGTCTCCTTATGCAAACTTAAGTTAAACACATTATCCTAGCCTTTCTGTACATGGACACGACTTTTGTGATCATACACACTGACTGACAGAGCAAATGCAACACCAAGAAGGAGTGGTCAGAACTTTATGCCAATTGCAGGGTAGACTGACGTCACTGAGGTATGCTCATGATGTGAAATGCGCCGCTGTGCTGAGCTCGTAGCCAACGATAAATGGGACACGGCGTTGGCGAATGGCCCACTTCGTACCGTGATTTCTCAGCCGACAGTCATTGCAGAACGTGTTGTCGTGTGCCACAGGACACGTGTATAGCTAAGAATGCCAGGCCGCCGTCAACGGAGGCATTTCCAGCAGACAGACGACTTTACGAGGGGTATGGTGATCGGGCTGAGAAGGGCAGGTTGGTCGCTTCGTCAAATCGCAGCCGATACCCATAGGGATGTGTCCACGGTGCAGCGCCTGTGGCGAAGATGGTTGGCGCAGGGACATGTGGCACGTGCGAGGGGTCCAGGCGCAGCCCGAGTGACGTCAGCACGCGAGGATCGGCGCATCCGCCGCCAAGCGGTGGCAGCCCCGCACGCCACGTCAACCGCCATTCTTCAGCATGTGCAAGACACCCTGGCTGTTCCAATATCGACCAGAACAATTTCCCGTCGATTGGTTGAAGGAGGCCTGCACTCCCGGCGCCCGCTCAGAAGACTACCATTGACTCCACAGCATAGACGTGCACGCCTGGCATGGTGCCGGGCTAGAGCGACTTGGATGAGGGAATGGCGGAACGTCGTGTTCTCCGATGAGTCACGCTTCTGTTCTGTCAGTGATAGTCACCGCAGACGAGTGTGGCGTCGGCGTGGAGAAAGGTCAAATCCGGCAGTAACTGTGGAGCGCCCTACCGCTAGACAACGCGGCATCATGGTTTGGGGCGCTATTGCGTATGATGCCACGTCACCTCTAGTGCGTATTCAAGGCACGTTAAATGCCCACCGCTACGTGCAGCATGTGCTGCGGCCGGTGGCACTCCCGTACCTTCAGGGGCTGCCCAATGCTCTGTTTCAGCAGGATAATGCCCGCCCACACACTGCTCGCATCTCCCAACAGGCTCTATGAGGTGTACAGATGCTTCCGTGGCCAGCGTACTCTCCGGATCTCTCACCAATCGAACACGTGTGGGATCTCATTGGACGCCGTTTGCAAACTCTGCCCCAGCCTCGTACGGACGACCAACTGTGGCAAATGGTTGACAGAGAATGGAGAACCATCCCTCAGGACACCATCCGCACTCTTATTGACTCTGTACCTCGACGTGTTTCTGCGTGCATCGCCGCTCGCGGTGGTCCTACATCCTACTGAGTCGATGCCGTGCGCATTGTGTAACCTGCATATCGGTTTGAAATAAACATCAATTATTCGTCCTTGCCGTCTCTGTTTTTCCCCAACTTTCATCCCTTTCGAACCACTCCTTCTTGGGGTTGCATTTGCTCTGTCAGTCAGTGTAAATTCATGTTCATCTTTTGTCGTGAGTGATACTTGACCAAAAGGATGGTATAAATGCATACTTTTTGCATTATTATAATTCTCGAAGCGTTTTCAACATGTTTTGTGCTGATAATACAAAGTGATTGTGTTCGATTAAATGGGATTTCCTTTCCTTAGAAATAGTTTGTGGTTAAATGGAATCTGAAATGAAAGTGTCTCTGGAACAGTGAGTTGTCAAAGTAGAAAGGCCAAGATAATGTTGGGAATGTGGTCATTTTTTCTGCTTGTCTTCCAAGTGGAGAGTTTAATTTATTTTGTGTCATATTAGCAAATGTAATGTGGTGTAAATGTCTCAATCCACTGATATGCATTCACAAGAAGTTGATGATACGAAAAACAGATTGTTTATCAGAGGCAAACTGTAAGTGATGCGTATGATATTCTGGTACCACTAGGTAACTATAGGGCTCAGTTAAATACCAAAATGACGAACTAGTTGTCCATGGTGTTAGGAGGGTCGCGCACCTATAAGTTTGTATTCGGGAGTTAGTGGGTTCGTATCACACCTTGGAAGCCCAGAACCATCTTCAAAATAGGACACCGGGTACCTTAATTAATGCCACAGCCACTTCCTGTCCACTCGAAGCCCTTTCCTCTCCCATCGTCGCCATAAGACCTATCGGTGTCGGTGCGCCGTAGAGCAAATTGGACAAGAAATGCTGCAGTGCCAAAATTAGCGCGATGAGGTAATCCCTTTCCGTAGGGACCTCGTGCTAGATTACGAGCTCTCAGTACAATTCAGAGTGCCGTGGCGAATGAAAGCGTTGACCGATTTGAAATATTGTGAAATATTCCCGGGGCCTCCGGGAAAGAGAGACGCACAGTACCCCTACACCGCGGGGCCGGCTACAGATAAACATGAACAGGACCAAAATAATGATTATTGATAGAGGCGAGAAATTAGCCAGCACAGACATATACAAGGAATTGGAGAATTTCTCAGAAATTCTATACCTTGGTTCAGACATTTCGTGTTGCGATATCTGAACTGAGATTAAGAGAAGAACAGGAATTGCCAAAAATGTAATGAAAAATTTATCACATTTATGGAAGAATCACTCTATTTCGTTAACACTGAAAATTAGTGTAGTATAGAGTATGGTATTTTCAGTTTCCCTCCATGGAGCCGGGGCGTGGACTCCTCGTGCCACAGACGTGAAGAAGATCTATATTTTGAAATGTGGTGGTGGCGTAGAATACTACGCATTCGTTGGTCAGTATTTCGCGCCACTGGTTTGATTATAGACCAGCTCACGATCAGAATCAGTTTATCATCAATGTGCAAACAAAGAGTTTTACCAATTCCTTGAACACATAATGTGACATGGGAATGACGGCATAGAGAAACTGATTACCGGTATTCTTGGAAATCAAGATCAATCATCAAAAATAATATGTTCCCGGCAAGAGAGATCGTGGGCCAGTTCCCTCTCAATGGTCGAGCTTTATCAAGCTTATGACTGGTTTGAACATCTTTGGTGCAGCAAGTCTGGCCGAGGGCCGCAAGAGATTGATACAACTCGTCCTCGGAGATGACGATCATCAGAATTGAAGGAACGATAAAGGAGAGAGTTTAAAATTGAATGTTTTTTAGGTTTTCGCCGGCCCCGTGGTTTAGGGGTAGCATTCCTGCCTCTTACCCGGAGGCCCCTGGTTCGATTCCCTGCCAGGTCAGGGATTTTTACCTAGACCTGAGGGATGGTTCGAGGTCCACTCAGCCTACGTGATTAGAATTGAGGAGCTATCTGACGGTGAGATAGCGGCCCCGGTCTAGAAAGCCAAGAATAACGGCCGAGAGGATTCGTCGTGCAGACCACACGACACCTCGTAATCTGCAGACCTCCGGGCTGAGCAGCGGTCGCTTGGTAGACCAAGGCCCTTCAAGGGCTGTAGTGTAATGGGGTTTGGTTTGGTTGGTTTTTAGGTTTTCAGTAACTATTCTGGCGAGAGTGGCAAACTAAGTCTGCTGTAGCTAGAGGGGATTGGGGCGAGGCAAGGTGGGTGGTGAGAATTTATTGCGTGATGCAAGCATGTCTTTGGCTGTTGGTAGGACGGAAGGACTAGTGGGGCTCGCGTTGTAAAATCCATACGTAAACAAATAGCAATAAATAGTTGTTGCAGTCTCACATAAAGGACAATATCTGTACCTCGGAAGTATAGGACTCCATGTCTATTATTAACCAAAATGTGATTATTGGCACACCCATATGAGTTTCTTTTCCTCTACCGACGTACAGATATGTTGCATGCTAGAATTATAATACTTTGTCAGTAAGATTTATGATGAGCAGAGGCTGTGTTGAAGCCATGGACAATACGTAGGGTACTGTTTTTCTGCTATTGGCTTTACGTCGCATCGACACAGTTATGTCTTCTGGCGACGATGGGACAGGAAAGGTCTAGAACTGGGAAGGAAGCGGTCGTGGCCTTAATTACAGGTACAGCCCCAGCATTTGCCTGGTGTGAAAATGGGAAACCACGGAAAATCATCTTCAGGGCTGCCGACAGTGGGGTTCGAACCTACTATCTCCCGGATACTGGATCCTGGCCGCACTTAAGCGACTTCAGCTATCGAGCTCGGTAGTAGGGTACGGTTTGCCTTGCTTATAGCCTCTCTGAGAATCGGATATTTTGAGCTTGCTCAATTTATTTGACTCGTTATCAATCAATCAATCAATCAATCAATCAATCAATCAATCAATCAATCAATCAATCAATCAATCAATCAATCAATCAATCAATCAATCAATCAATCAATCAATCAATCAATCAATCAATCAATCAATCAATCAATCAATCAATCAATCAATCAATCAATCAATCAATCAATACTGATCTGCATTTAGGGCAGTCGCCCAGGTGGCAGATTCCCCATCTGTAATTTCCTAGCCGTTTCTTCAATGATTTCAAAGAAATTGGAAATTTATTGAACATCACCCTTGGTAAGTTATTCCAATCCCTAACTCCCCTTCCTATAAACGCATATTTGCCCCAATTTGTCCTCTTGAATTCCAGCTTTATCTTCATATTGTGACCTTTCCTACTTTTAAGTACACCGCTCAAACTTATTCGTCTACTGATGTCCTCCCACGCCATCTCTCCACTGACAGCTCGGAGCATACCACTTAGTCGAGCAGCTCATCTCCTTTCTCCCAAGTTTCCCAGGCCAAACTTTGCAACATTTTTGTTGCACCCAGAAAAAATCGAACTGTTTGCTTTGGATTTTTTCCACTTCATGAATCAAGTAATCCTGTAGAGGGTCCCATATACTGCAACCATTTTCTACCTGGGGTCTTACCAGAGACTTATATGCCCTCTCCTTTATAATATTACTACGACCCTTAAATACCCTCATAACCATGTGCAGGGATCTGTACACTTTATTTACAATCATATTTATGTGATTACCCCAATTAAGATGTTTTCTTATATTAACACCTAGATACTTACAATGATCCCCAAAAGATCTTTCACCCCATCAACGCAGTAATTAAAACTGAGAGGACGTTTCCTATTTGTGAAACTCAACCCCGTTTATCGACATACCATTGCCTTCTGTCCATCTCACAACATTATTGAGTTCGTTTTGCTGTTGATCACAATCTTGTTACTTATTTATTACTCTGTACAGAATAAGATCACCTGCAAAAGCCTTATCTCTGATTCCACTTCTTTACTCATATCATTGATGTATATAAGAAAACATAAAGGTCCAATAATACTGCCTTGACGTATTCCCCTCTTAATTATTACAGGGTTAGATACATATTTGCCTACTCTAACTCTCCGAGTTCTATTTTCTAGAAATATAGCCACCAATTCAATTACTATTTTGTCCAGTAAAATCGCGCACATTTTTACCAGTGGTCTCCCATGTTCTACCCTATCAAATACCTTAGACAGGTCAATCGCGATATAGTCCACTTGACCTTCTGAATCCAAGCTATATGTTATATCTTGCTGGAATTCTATTAGTTTAGCTTCAGTGGATTAACCTTTCCTAAACCCGAAGTGACTTCGATTGAACCAGTTATTAATTTCGAAATCATGTGTAATCTAATCAGAAAGAATGCTTTCCCAAGGCTTACATACAATGCATCTCAAACTGACTGGCCTGTAATTTTCAGTTTCATGTCTATCACCCTTTCCTTTATACGCAGGGGCTACTATAGCCATTCTCCATTCATTTGGTATAGCTCCTTCATACAAACAATAATCAGATAAGTACTTCAGATATGGTACAGTATACCAACCCATTGTCTTTAACGTATCCCCCCAAACCTTATCAATTCCATCTGCTTTTCCAGTTTTCAACATTTGTATTTTACTGTAAACGTCATTATTATCATGGGTAAATTTTAATACTTCTTTAGTATTACTCACCTCACCTATCTGGACATTATCCTTGTAACCAACAATCTTTAAATACTGCTGACTGAATACTATGGTAGATCCTCGCATGCACGCTTCCCTTGTTCATTAATGATTCCTGGAATATCCTTCTTGGAACCTGTTTCTGCCTTAAAGTACCTATACACACCTTTCCATTTTTCACTAACATTAGTATGACTGCCAATTATGCTTACCATCATGTTATCCTTAGCTGACTTCTTTGCTAGATTTAATTTCCTAGTAAGTTCCTTCAATTTCTCCTTACTTCCACAGCCATTTCTGTGTCTATTTCTTTAAATTACGAGCAACAAATATGAAAGATTACATTCTTATCTAACCCTTGTAAATAACTTGAGCCAAGAACTCATTCTACCGTCAATTTTCATTGCAGTCCAGTTGTCAACATAAATGCCTTTGAGTGCTTTTAATAATCTACATTTAATTCCATAGTTCCTCAAAATGGCTAATATTTTTCCCTTGGCACTCTGTCGTATGCCTTCTCGTAGGTCTATGAAACATAAATATAACTGTCTAATCCTCTCAACAGCATATTTCATTTACCTGGTGCATTCTGAAAATCTGATCCTGACAGCCCCTCTTTGGTCAAAAATCACATTGGTTTTCATCGAACTTACTCTCAACCACTGATCACAGTCTCCCTTCCAAAATGCCAGTGAACCCCTTGACTGTTATACGGATCAGTGTAATACCTTGATAGCTGTTGCAATACTTCTTTTTCACTTTCTTATACATGTTTTAGTTTGTGGTGCAGGTTTCGAATAAAGAAACTGGGATATTTTGAAATCTTTCAAAAATTCTCAAATAGGCCTCTTTCACAATTTTACATACAGCTAGCCATAGTAGGTATTTAAGACACAGTGAGTAACATCTCTATCGCCTTGCTATTCCCAATTATCGTAATTTTACTGCACTCCGCGAACCTCGATTTAATCAAAAAATGGCTCCATCTAATGTTGAGAGCTATGTGAAAAGACTCCCCGGACATTCCTTCTTTGAACTCAGTATATTCTTGCTAGTTTTATATTTACTGATGTCTATTTTCGAGGGAGCCACTGTTAGAACGGAACGCGAGAAGAATTCTACGTCAATCAAAATAATACTTCGCTTGGTTGATTAAAGAACATGACTCACTCTAAATTGTGACGATTTGTAGCCAAGAACTTAGACCATAACTATTGCAGGGGAAGCTTTATCCCACCATAATCTTGAGTATCCATTTATTACGACCATCAAGAATAGCTCGTGAATTCAAGTACGGTTATTCGGTAAAGACTCCACTGCAATAGCGCTGTCTATCACGTGTCTGGCTGAGGGTGCGAGGAGCTCATTAATGTGTCTCTCCCCTTCTTACATGAAAAAACAGAGTGGTGACAAGCCTGACATGACATTCTAGGGGGGAGGGACATGAGGGTGTTTAGAGTGAAATCAATATATAACATACTAGCTCAGGATGGGGAAAACGGATCCTAACAAAACAGCTGTAATGTTTAAATTAAGGAGAGTAAATGCTGGGTGGTTAGAGGCAAATGGTAAATTAAACGTAGATATGAAAATACGAGGACATATTTTTGTTCAATCCATTTTCTCTTGTATGGAACCATTATTAATGCCTTTACTTCGTGAATATTTCCCCAATTAATCGGTGTAGGAACTTCCTTGATTACAAAGTAGGAAAAGACCCTGTAGGTCATTCTTTGCGAGCTCATACGTGTTACGTTGTCGCAAGAATTAATACTCCTTTTTCGAATGGTGTCTGTTATCCCTTCCACATGTCGGATCCATGGCTAAATTGTTAGAATGCGGGACCTTTCGTCATTGGGGTCCCGGGTTAGATTCTCGACAGGTATAGAATTTTATACATCATTTCTTAGCTCCGCTAACACAGGGCATGGGTGTACGTGTCTTTATCATAATTCCATACACATCACGACGTGTAGGTCGCTTATGGGCGTCAAATCCAATGACCTGCACCCGGCGAGTCAAACATGCCCTCGGACACCCCCGGCACTAAAAGCCATATGTCATTTCATTTTACCATTTTGTCCAATTGCTCCCAGGAACTTCTTCAGGATTTTTCTTCCATTGGCTTCAAAATGTATAATCAGACACTTCCTACCCAGTAAAATGTATTATCCTGAATTGAGGGATTCTGGAAAAATTACTGATCAATATTGACTAAGCTTAGCGTTGATGGACACTGATCAATTATTGCAGATGTATCTAGTTATTTGGTATGCAACTTCTAACTTGTTATTCCTTGATACGAATGTTCCTTTCTAAGATTTTGTAGGCACTGTCCACTCACCTGAGTAAACTTTTCTTGGCATTTAATTTTCCCCTATTTACACAATTTACTCTCAAGGAGCAGGGTTTAGCCTATATTAGTATAAACACCGTCTTTCCAAGGGAGCATTTCTATTGCATAATCATCCTCCGCGTAGTACACATCCAAATTTCTACTGTGACTTCGGTCTTATTTCCGATGAGGTTTATAATTAAAAATTTCATCCTCATTTTTTTGTTAATTTGTTTCTGTGTTTATGGCACTGCCCTGACATATCTACGGGCGACACTGGCATAAATGTTGCTGCTTGTGCAGTATACTACATATAATTATTATGAGGGAACTGCTTGGGTTCATCCACACAGTTGGCAATGAATCATGGTCGTAACATCCCTAAAACCCTGCCTTTTAAATAGGGTGACTACAGCGTTATAAGTATACCTCGGATTTTTAGGTGGCAATAGGTTAGAATGCAAAGTAATTTGGTTTGTAGGAAGTGTCATGAAACCCATTGTACCATAATATAGGAAGAGTAGCATAAATTCAAGGAGTTCTGTAGGCTGTACTCCTAATATCTATGCAAATCTCGTAGCATAACCGTTGTACAGTGCAGGGTTTACTTGCTACTGGCTAAAGTATGTTTGCATTCTAACCTATCAGTACCTAATATCCGGACTCTAGTTATAAGTCAGTGATTTTGAACAGAAATGTAGTAGTTTCCTCATTATTGCTAAAAAGAAGTTATTCGTAGTAGAGCCATTAAGTTCGTGGAATGGCCGCCTAGAGTTGCTGCGGTGCACTATAGTGCAACGTTTGCACAACAGATCTTCTCTAGTCCGAGCAAGAGGCAGTTGCGTGCATACAGTATAAGCAGAACTACGCTCTCCGTTGTGAAGGGTAGTTGAATGTCAGAAGCGGAATTTGATACTATCGTAGTTTGAGCAACGGACAAATTTCATGTTCTGCCAAAAATTAGGTAAATCTGCTAGCGAAACATTTGAGATGATCAAATGGAACTCGCACGGATCACCACGACGGTAAAAAGGCACGAAAAAGCAAGCTGAAAGACTATGTGATTCTTGAATTGTTGGCGCAGTCCACGAACATATTGACTATACTACGTACTAGGTGTACACTGTATTGCCCACACTGCAGGTGCCAGTCGAAAAACGTATTGACTTTTTTTACAGCAGTGTACGCCGCGTTGCCTGCACTGTAGGTGCCAACACACGAACTTGTTGACTGTACTTTTATTAATAATAATGATATTTGCCTTACGTCCCACTAATTTTAAGGTTTTCAGAGACGCAGAGATGCCAGAATTTAGGCCTGCAGGAGTTATCTTACGTGCCGGTAAATCTACTGACATGAGGCTGACGTATTTGACCTCCTTCAAATACCACCAGACTGAGCCGGGATCGAATATGCCAAGTTGGGGTCAGAAGGTCAGCGCCTCAACCATCTGAGCCACTCAGCTCGGCGCGTACTAGTATTAATAACATTCACGCTGATATGCAGATGACAAAGCTTATACTACATAATATTTTAGTTCCCGTTACGAGACAGAAGTATTATAAACATTAATACGTTGATACATATATACAGAAGTTGTCAGCAAAATATAATTCCAGAAATTAAAATTCACCCTTCATATGATGAAAATATTTTATTTATTTTGAAAACACATTTCCGCTAATTTTTCCACGCCACCAAGCTAAAATCCAGCAAATAATTATAATACTAGCCTTGATTCTACAGCAAGATAATTATCACAGTTAAAGTTAACATACGTTAGTTTGTCATTCATCCAATGTTCATTGAAATCTGTTTGGTCCGACCCATGCTGTTCCCTTGTAAACAGACAGGCGTTCAGTTGGAACTTCCAAATAACTATTTGAACTAAATGGGCGTATAACGTAATAGAAAGAATTACATTTGTAACGTTCTTGTGCAATTAATCTTGTAGAAGGACGAATCTGATATATAGCATTGAAAAGTAGAAATAATGTCATTTTAAAATGATGTTATTATAATCATATTCAGTGTGGTTCTTCTCCCGAGTTACTTCACAATTTGCTGGAAATTGCTGATATAGAGCCGTGTTTTAAATGACAAATCTGTTCTCTATTATGAATTATCAGCTAGTTGTTTTCTGTTTGAAGGAACCGCGAGTTCGATTCTCGGACGGGCTGCTGGTTGTAGCCTTATCTGGTGAATTCCTCTATCTATGAAGGTGGGTGCTTCTAAAAGCAGACATCTTGATTTACATACAACACACACGACCATCAACCACCGCAGAAACACGCATTAGTAAATACATTCATTAGTATTGTGCAAGGAAAAGTATTCGGGCGTAAAATTGGAGCAAAACGTCGTGCAGCGCCGACATCAAAGAATTGCGGAGAATATCGGAGAAAAAGTAAACCTTTCAGTTGAGGAGTATTGCACCTGGAAACAAGGCGACCATCGCCGAATCAAGCAGAGAAATACGGCGGAACCTCCCCATCGCAGAATGATCGCACGGTTTAGAGGGTTATTAATTATCTTTCTTCTCCGTCTTCTTCTTCTCATTATTATTTCCGTTAGGGCTACTATGGACCATATTAAACATCATTCATTTCTGGTTCTTCTTCTTTCGGTCAGCCCAATATTTATTTATTCTTTTGTTCTTGCAGCCACAAGATGCCGGTCCGTTTCCTATTCGTGTGATTTTAGTTGATCCTTTGATTTTTAAATCTCGTCATTTTATTGATGGTCATCTCTCGATTATCTTTCTTTCTATCTTTCCAGCCCTTTTCTATAAAGCTATTATTATTTTCTTTACAATCAGCTTTACGTCTCACCGGCACAGGTTGGTCTTATGGAGACGTTGGTATAGGAGCTGGAGGGTCGTTGTTCCTTAATATACTTATATTTCCATTATTATTATTATTATTATTATTATTATTATTATTATTATTATTATTATTATTATTATTATTATTATAATTATTATTATTATTATTATCACAAAATTGTTCCCAAATAGGGAGCGTGACTGAGTTTAATTAGCAGATGAATTTGTTTTCTCTCCTACCAGAATCTCTTCATTCTCTCGCTGTGGTTTTTCTTCCATTCTTCTCTCCACGCAGCAGTGGTTCAAATCTAGGGTTTTTCTGCAAAATGATATTTGTTCACGAACGTTCTAATGCTAGGCGTATCCTATACAATTTATTTTGTTATGGTTATTTCTTAAAGGTCTTTTTAAATTTATATTATCCAGTAATTCTCGATTTTAGTGAGGAGACATAATTAAATACATTTTTTTCTAAATCTTTCTTTCTCTATTCATTGAATACGGCCATAAAGTATCAGTCGTCCTTTCATAATATTTTCTGATATTTTCTAAGAATTCTGGTATAACTGAGGAGACCTCCTTTCCATTCACATTCTTTATATGCATTCTGGCCCAAGGATTTTCCTAACAATTTTTCTTGCGTGTTTTTCAAACTTTTTAGTTAGTGATCAGCCTCCAATGAGCAGGGTGTTTTAATGTAGCATCCCGAAATGCAGACTTTGTGTACCATTTGCATGTGACTCTATAGGCTTTTTTAAAATTCAGAAATTCTCTCCCTGCTTCCTTGACGCTTTTATCCGGATGATTGGCTGATTTCACCGAAATATTTGAAATTTCTAGTATGAGGTTTGGAGCCCAGTTTTAGATGCAATTGCGTGAAGATTTTTCAGGGAATGTATTGCTTCTGGTTTATTGTTGGATAGATTACCAGATCGTCTGCAAAGGGAAAACATTTGATTATTATTATTATTATTAGTAGTAGTATACAATATTTGATTCTTAATGTTGGGAGGGGAAATTAAGTTATGTAGCCAATGCAAATAAGCTACCAGAAAATTTTAATTACAAACTGATCAAATAAATAAAAAGAGGCGCTTTCTATTCCATTAATTTAAAGAGAGCTGTGTAAATGAAGCGGAGATTAAACATTCTTATGTGGACTAAAATATTTAACAGAGCACGGAATTGAACGCAAACCAGAAAAGAGACTTAATTTAGCTTATTAATTTATTCCAATTTGAATTTCAAGCAGGATTATTAACGTACATATTTCAAATATTCAGTTCAATAAAAATACTGATGAATGCCAGAACAAGCGAATACAAACAGGTTGAAATGGATCATACGACACAGCTTTTTAGCATGGGTAAGTTTCTAGGCTGGGGTCTACCTAGAAATAATTGTGTCATTAATTTCTCGACACCGGGCGAATTGGCCGTGCGGTTAGAGGCTTGCGGCTGTGAACTTGTATCCGGGAGATAGTGTGTTCGAATCCCACTGTCGGCAGACCTGAAGATGGTTTTCCGTGGTTTCCCATTTTCACACCAGGCAAATGCTGGGGATGTACCTTAATTAAGGCCACGGCCGCTTCCTTCCAACTCCTACGCCTTTCCTATCCCATCATCGCCATAACACCTATCTGTGTCGGTGCGACTTAAAACCACTAGCAAAAAGAAAAATTCCCGACACCATTGTAACAATGGCGAACCGGCCCCGATGTGTAGGTTTAGCGTACCTGCCTCGAACCCGTAGAATCTGCGTTCGATTCCCGGACAGGTCAGGGATTTTTAAGTGGTTCTCAGGGCTGGCTCGAGATCCACTCAGCCTACATGATTACATTTGAGGAGTTATCTGACGGTGAGGTAGTGGACCCGGTCTAGAACGTAAAGATTAATGGCCGGGATGATTCGTCCTGCTGACCACATCACATAACACCTCGTAATGTGCGTGCCTTCGCGATGAACAGTGGTCACTTGGTGGGCCAAGGCCCTTCTGGACTGTTGCGCCATATGGAGGGGGTGAAGCAATGGCAAACTGCATTCGTCTCAGTATACTAGGTCAGTAGATTCATATTCTCACTCTGCGCTTTCTTCGTGAAACAAGGACCTTGAGAAAATCTCGTATAACGTGCCCCGGTTCTACTCTTCAGTAGAAAATGAAAATCCTTCAAGTGGTCGGAAAACGAACCCAGGGCCTTGGAATAAGATACAGGCAGGCTAACTATACAGCACAGGTTTGACTAATAACAATGATTTCATATCTATTGTATTTTCGAGGTCTAGAATGTCTTCCATCTTCTCACAATTCAACAGCCTTACCAATCTTTTATGGATACAATCAATTTCCTTTCGATTTATCAGAACTGTTTATCTCGTCTGTGGGGAGTCAAAGGATACTTTTGGACCAATGACGTAGATGTTAGGCCCATTTAAACAACACGCAAAAAAGCAAGCAAATGTTGCATTAGCCTTAAGCCATAAATGTCCTAACAGGCTACTAAGAGGAAAGCAACCAAAGAATCTGTACTCGCTCCTTCGTCTTCTAAGACCGAAATCATATCCATGATTCTATACTTTCCTGTGCAAGGTAAGGTAAGGGTGCATTCTGCCCGACGGTAGGTCCGAACCTCCGCAGAGTGTACCTGAGCCGGAGTTTACGTGCTCCTCCATTCCCTTACCCCCACCAACAGCTCGTGGCAACCCATCCAAATCTTGACCATGCCCAATGTTGCATAACTTCGAAGATCTCACGGGATCCGGTGTTTCAACACGGCTACGGCAGTTGGCTCTTTTCTGTGCAGTGAAGAAAATTTACCAGTGAGATCTTTTTATACGGCAATATTCTAATCTTTGATCATTCAATGTTGCGTCCAAGGTTAAAGTCCTAAAATGTTATGTCTCTATTAAATATTTTGTTTCTTCACCTTGTTCCAACACTTTTGCCAAACTTTGGGTGAGTTTAAGTTGCAAACTGTGTTACACATATGGAACTGGCCATCTTTTACGGCCGGATGTCCTACCTGACTCTAAACTTATATGGAAGGTTGTACTCACTTATTGTGTCCGAATAAAAAAAATATTCAGATAATATTTCAAGTCTGATTTATTAATAATAGATGGGAAGAAATCGAAATTACAAATCTGTCGGTACAGTCTGGTATAAAATGGAGTATAACAAAAGTTTCTGGTGTTGAATGCCTGAACAAGTACAGAACAAGACTTAGATCACTTATTGACTGGACGTTGCGCCCGTACTCATATACAAACTGTTCTGTTGCTGTCAACTCTCGTCCAGGTATAAATACAAGTTCTTAGGATGGTGTACGACACTTGACACAGTTCACAGAAAAGAAAATCACAAAGAATTTAACTGTATAGGCTTGATTGTCTGAGAACCAAAAATATACACGGTATTTATAGGGAGAACTAATGACTGTTGTTAAGTTATGTCCTTGAATGTCTCTAAGCACAAGCCCGTGAATACTCACTAAGTCACACTTTGTCTGTAAAGAATGAATGACTGACTGTCACTGCTGAGTTCGGTGAGTGCAGAGTCTACTGCTGAAATGATAAGTTCCACCAAAGGTTTGATGTGTGCTGGAGAACACCTAGTATCCATATACTTCAGGAGCACGATCCTCATTCGGTCGTTCCGTTGTCAGACCGTCTGAATTCACCACGGAGTGCAGTTATCTTCCAGTTTTATTAGGTGGAGGGGTGAGCCCTCCATACCACCTCCCCGCGTGGGGATTGGCACAATCTACATCTATGTTTTTAAATTTGCTTTATGTCGCACCGACGCAGACAGGTCTTACGGCGACGATGGAATAGGAAAAGGCTAGGAGGGGAAAGGAAGTGGCAATGGCCTTAATTAAGCTACAGCCCCAGCATTTGTGTGGTGTGAAAATGGGAAACCACGGAAACCCATCTTCAGGACTGCCGACCGCGGGGTTGGAACCCACTACCTTCCGGATGCAAACTCCCAGCTGCGTGATACTAACCGCGTTGTCAACTCTCCCAGTACAATCAACATCACCTCCGGTGTGCTGTAAATTCTAAGATAAGAGGAGAAAGAAATAGTAGGGAGGATTTGGATTAATTGATACTGAAGGAAGTACCTATCTGTCTCCGTGCTCACCATGCTACTAGGCCACATGAGCTGATGAGGTATCATAGTGCTGTATCCGCGTACTGATGGTCAGAGAAAAAACACGCAGGCAGAAATAGAAGGATGTCTACGTACGTGTTAAACCTGTCAAATTGTAAATATCACATGCAAGGATGTAGTCTGGAAAAGTCCAGGTAATATTGTTATTTGGGAACAGGTGTTTTGCACAAGTCAGTATCCCATTCCAAACCTGTCCAGTTATTGGGGGGGGGGGGGAATTAGTCCTTCTAGGCACTGCTGTGTCTAGAGCGGGCCTTGGCGGCTACCAAGCCATGCCACGAGAAATCCTAAGACCGGCTGCACAGCCTGATCTCCTTGGGGTCCCTGATATCCAATCGCCGATCCCGGAGAATTCGGCCACGTCTACCGCGGCGAGGCCCAACTGGAGGGGGTGGGTACATCGCGATAGGCCTCCTTCCTCTTTGCCCAAGCCATCGCTCTGTGAACCGACCATTTGCGATGAGAGGCTGGACCGCCTCCGCCCAGTCGGCGCACACCGATACCTCCCTAGGTGCCGCGCAGGCTATGTGGTAGTGATCACCAGAAAGGCGATTGCAGCGTACCTGCCGACCTCGGCTTCCCTGTCGGTGGCCCCATCTCATACAGAGAAAAAACTGTAGAGGGGGACGTTCGCGTCTAACCTGACTGCTAATAACTCGCTGGGTCCTCTTCTGGGTGGTCACTCGTTTGCCTGCCTCCCCGTTCGCAGCCTCAGGTTGTGGCTGAGTGGCCCTTTCCTTGTGGGCAGGTGCCTTTTCCTTCCTGGTACAAGATCGGCGGCGTTGTCCTTCCCGGCAGTGGAGGGAGCCTCGTCCTGGTTGTAACCTTCCTCCCGGCCTGGAGACCGTGAGGGCATGGGTGGCCCCACAGCGGTGCGCGGTCTCCTCCTTCATGTTTGGCAGCGGCATTCGTTGGCGCAGGTCCTGCTCGTTGCTGCTGATATATACACAACCTGGGCTGTAACGTAGATCGGCAAATTTTTCGCTCGCTGGAAGCGTTACAATAACCATCTTGTGGCACAACTCTTACCGATACATGTTATTCAATACGGCAGACTTTTACCAAAATAAGCGCATAAGATGGTTATTTTACTTTAAATATGATGTCTAGTTACTGGTAAATTGGTACCGGTTTGGACCTCATTATAGGTGATCTACAGCCATAAACTAAACTGACAATATATAGTGCAAATGTCCACCTAAATACAATCAAATTAACAGTTTAAAAATATATTATGTACATACTACAAATAATTTTTTGCATATTCGACAAAAATACCTCAGTCTATGATACTAATTAGTGAATTTAAACTCCACTAGACGAATTTTGTAATGTGCTACGTTGGCATTTATGTTACTTTAAAATGATCACTCCTAATAAATAACCCCTGTACATATACAAGGAAAAAACTAAAATTGGCGCTGATCTGTTACATTTAAATGTTAATGAATACATGGACCTTCATTTTAAATTCTTATTAATGTATTTCGTGTTAAGCTGGAACAGAATTAATCTAGCACTCTAATCTGTGTCTTCTCAAAATGCCAGAAAAATCTCAGGAACTTTGAACGTAAGTAGGCATGGTCCTTCAAATATGTTTGAAGAAAAAAGAAAAGAAAATTTATTCTTTCTTTACGAGCTGTTTTATGTCGCACCGACACGGATAGGTCTTATGGCGACGATGGTACAGGAAAGGGCTAGGAGTGAGAAGGAAGCAGCCGTAGCCTTGTTATGGTACAGTCCCAGCATTTGCTGGGTGTGAAAATAGGAAGCCACGGAAAACCATCTTCAGGGCTGCCGACAGTGGGATTAGAACCCACTATCTCCCGAATACTAGATACTGGCCGCACATAAGTGACAGCAGCTATCGATTTCGGTAAGAAAAGAAAGAAAGGCCATTCTGTCATAAGGGGAATTTTTGATATGTGAATTCATCACACGTATTCCTACATACTGACGAAAGAGAGTTTTTAACAAGAAGGTTTACAGCCATGTATCACGTTAACCCATTAATAAAGCACTGTTGTTACTTGATGAAAAAACATTTTTTCTCCTCTCATTTCTCTCCCTTAACATAATTTGGCTCACTGGGAACGAAATAATAAGTAGATAGGATGAAGAATAAGAAAATGTGGGAGAGTTTCAAGAGATGTACTGTGTTTCCCCAGGACCCAAATGAACAAAGAGCTGACGTGCATAAAGAATAAGGAAAATGAAGTTGGAAGTGAAGTAAAGGATGAAAGTCATGTGGTGTTTAGGACGTTGGCTTGCAAGGAGGACCACTGCTCATCCCAGAACCCTGAAGGTTACGAAGTGACGAGTGATCAGCGTGGCCAATCCTCGTGAATTTCTAGATGGGGGCCAATATCTCACAGTCAGGTAGCTCCACAATTGTTCTCAAGTAAGCTTAGTGGACCTCGAGACATCCTTCAGATTAAGGTAAAAATTCCTGGCCAGAACATAGATCGAACCCGAGATCTCCAGGTAAGAGTTTGATTTGCTACTCCCACAGCAAGGGTCCGGCGCTAAATTAAGGTACAATACTGTAAATTGCTGGATAGGCTGTAGTCATAATTATCCGATCAAAGGCTGATAAAATGGCGCCCACGGTATTGAACAATGGTAGTAAAAGAAGGCGGGGAGGAGTACAGGCGACAAAAAGTAAGGTAGATTTGGATTTTTCGCAAGATGAGGTCCACTTTGACCCTTCTTTCGCCTAACCAGAAAACACATATACGTGTATAACATTCACAAGTACAAACTGTAAAAGAATACAAACGAAACGCATTACAATAATAATAATATTAATAATAATAATAATAACGATGATTTTGCAGATGATCTAGCAATTTCCTCTGATTCCTTAGACATGTATACAAAGCAAATTAACGACCTAAAGTCACAGGCGGTAAAGGCAGGTCTTCAGATTTCTTTGGAGAAAGCGCAATTCATAACGAACATCAAGACAGCACAAGGAGATCGAAATGTAACCCAGGGGGCAATCAAACGGGCAGATAAGTTTAAATATCTCGGTGAGTGGATAGAACCAAACATCTCTGAAAAAGACGCTTTTGCGTCGCGCATGAATAAAATAGAAATGACTTATCAACTTACGTTCATATCCCTGAACGCAAAACTAAGACATTATTGCACTGTCATAAGACCAGAGGCTTTGTATGCAGCAGAATGCACATCTATGAACAAGGAAGGCCTGATAGAAAAATTGGATACTAAAGAAAGAAAGATTATAAGGAAAATTCTTGACCGAATTAAAGACAAAGATGAATATAGACATAGGAAAAACCATGAGCTGTATATTCATGTCCAGAAGATCTCTTAAATCATGCGGAGGGGCAGAATTGCATTCGACGACCATTTGATAAGAATGAAACCCACACGATTATCGAACGAGATCTATACCTATTTTAAAGATAGCGATACACAGCCAACTAGGTTCAAGGAGGAGGGGACCACTTATGAAGATATAAAAGAATGCCACCGACTCAGGAGGAAATTAAACTACAACCAGGTTTTTGAAGAAAGGCCAAAGTTGAAGACGGGAAAGACGTGGACGGAGGGAAGAAAAGAGCAGGACAGGCAACGAATGAAGAGGCACTGCGCAAAGATCAAAGGTCAGAGGAAGCTGCTGAAATAACGTGGTCCTTAACAGGACGATTCAAAAGAACCAGATGTATAACGATGGTGAGGATGATGACACTTATTGCGTTTACATGACTATAGTATTCAAAAAAGTACCTGCGACTCTTTATGTTAATAACGATTATGTTGCAGATGATCTAGCAATTTTATCTGATTCTTTAGACATGTCTACAAAGCAAATTTTCTCAATAAATATTAATTTACTTCTAATATATTGTAAAAGTGGTTTGATTAATAAGCCAAAATTCAACAGATAGAGAATTGTAAAGATATCACTGCCATTGCTGTAATTGAATGGATGCTAAAGGTTAGAAAACTGTTCGCAATAAAAGAATATGCGTGCATGGATATTAGAAGCTAGAAGAGTAAACCGCTTCTAGGGAAAGGGAAGGTTGGAAGGAAACAAGATTACCTGCACAGATAAACTGCATCAAGCAAACGAATTAGATAACATTGTCAGGATTCCAGTCCCCGCTGCCTTTTACTGTCGACAGTAAGTATGTCACTAGAATATTATGCATAAAGGGACCTAAACAGAAAAAACGGCATTTGTCTTTTAATGACATTCTCTCCGACTTATGCGCAGTCATGCGGGAAGCATTTACGCACAGTATTGATAATGGGGAAAACATCAGAGGGTTTTCTCCAGCTCTCGCCATTTCTTTGAATTATTAACGTGAATTACAAGTGAATGCATACATGCCAAGGAACCGAACTGGAAGAAGATCAGTAGTTGGATCTCGAAGAAACGTAGAAGCACTTGAACTAACACTTTTAATACCCTAAAATCCTTGCTGTGAAAAATAGAAATTCAATCCCTCCTTCTTCTTCTTCTGCTTGGCGTGTTCCCTCGTGCACTTCTCCATTTCTGCCGATCGCAGGCGTCATAAATGCAATGGCGTATGGCATTTATTGCCGGGAGATCCCTGGAGGGGTTCGGCACACCATTTGCAGGTCTTTTGATTTGACGCTCGTAGGCGACCTGTGCGTCGTGATCAGGATGAAATGATGATTAAGACAACACATACACCCAACCCCCGTGCCAGGGAAATGATGGTTAAAATTCCTCACCGTACCGGGAATAGAACCCGGGACCCCTGTGACCAAAGGCCAGCACGCTAGCCAATTAGCTATAGAGCCGGATGAAGGCGTCGTTAGGGAACACGTTGCTAGATATGATGTCCTTTTTTAGCTGGCTCACCATTGTTTCTCTGGACTCCCCCAGAGACGGTTTCCTTCCAGTTTAAAATTATTTAGGGGTCGTATTAAGGATATAAAGGAGAGGGCTTACACATCTCTGGTAAGACCTCAGTTACAGTATGGCTCCAGTGTATGGGTCACTCACTTGAACTACTCGATATGAGAACTGGAAGAAATTCAGAGGAAAGCATCACGATTTTGTTCTGAGTGATTTCCGATAAAAGAGTAGTATTACTTAAATATTGCAAACTTTTAATTTTGGGTACGTAGAAGAAATGCTAGACTATCTGGTATATTTAGGAGCTGCCAGTGGTAAGTTGGCGTGGAATGTGTGAGTAAGTAGACGAATATGTTTGAGTGGAGCTTTTGAAAGTAGGAAAGATCATAAAGTTGGGATTCAACAGGACGCGTTGGGGCAATTATTCAAGTAAAGGACCAAGGGTATAGGATTGGAATAAATTATCAAGGGAAATGTTCAACAAAGCGCTAGGTAAACAGTTATAAATACATGTAAATATGAGCTAAACAAATGATAGAGAATCTGCCACCTGGGCGACCGCCCTGAATTCAGATCATTGTTGACTGATGATTGCATTAGCTAGAGACTGTTTATCGCTGCGCATAGCATAGCTATGCCAACGCAGACGGGCTTCTTGATTCCATTCCCTGATGAGTGTCGCTCCCATGACTCTTCGTACGTCATCGTTCCTTACAGAGCCCAGTCGCGAGAGACCAAGCAGTCATCAGAGCGTGGGCATCTCCGTGACATCCAAGGTGTCTCAGGTTACACGGAGACCGGCCATTATTCAAATAGACGTGCAACTTTCTTGTACCAGGTAATCACATAAGACTAGAGAGACTTGACTCCAGTTTTGACAGGTTGGATTGAATCGCGCATGAGCGTCAGGAATTGTGCCACCATCTTTAAGGATGAGCAAACAAACACATATAAATTGTCAAATTTTCTAAAATTCAAATTGTTGACCTTACTTCATCCGCTCTCCATGTACACCGTTTTCTCAGCATGAAATCTGCGTTAAATTTCAGCCATGGTGGCTTCTTATTCGTGGACATGCTGTTCTTCGTTAGCCATAAAAACATCGTTGGCGTACAGGAGCGTTCATGGATGTGGCAATTGAAGTCTCTGTCCCCGTGTCCATACAGAATTTGAAGAGCAGGGATGTGAGAATAGAGCTCTGAGTATGCTAACATAAATAGGAAAATCAGGTAAGAGTCTAGCAGGACATCGTAGCACACTGTTGGAACTGTGGTAAACGAGCTCTGTCCAGTGAATTCTGGCACACCATGAGAGTGGAGCGTGTGCCAAATGCGTTCGTTAGGAACTCGGTCAAATGCCTCTTCTTCGTCTAAGAAGGCAACGTGAACTTGTTTGTTCTTCCCACGACGCCTCTTCGTGAGCAGTCGAGTGGCAACAATGGCAGCTGTTGTGGAACGTCCTTAAAAAATAAACCTTTGATTAAGTGTTATATTGATGATGCCATGGATACGGTTGTCAAGACATCTGGAAAATCTGCATAATGTGGTACAGTAGGCGAGCAGGGCGATAGTTGGTACATTTGATGACGTCTCCCTTGCCCTCGTAGACGGACGTCGTTGTACAGGAGGTCCAGGCCTGTGACACTAAACATTCCACCGGAAATGGACCGCATAACGAGGCCAAGAGTTCGGCAATGCACTGACAGATCGTCTTCCATGTTTCAGCTTGAATAACGTCTGGCCCCTCATCCTGATGAGTACTTGTTGAAATTCTTCCATTCAGGTGGCTGAAGCTGCTTCAAGGATGCATTCTGTGCTATTAAGTGGCGCAGGGGATAATTCTAAGGGTTGTTATTCCTAAAGGTGTCACTCCATCGATTAAGGTGGCAATAGACTTTCCGATAGTTTGGTGACTTTTGTCTTTGATATGAGTGACGTGGTCTAAGTCTTCCGTGGATTTGTTGTTAGATTTAATGCTTCTCTCCAATGTGTCGCCAGCTGCTCGTAACCCTGGACTTTCTCTGTTATAATAGTTCGTCTTGCCGTAGACTTTATATTTTTTTCTTATTTATCACAGCCTGCATAATTTCAGTCCGCTGCAAGATTTATCAGAGGGCGAAATATCACCCACGCTTTGCACTGCCAAAACTTTTACCCACGGTAGTGCAACGTGGTTGAAAATATTATTATTATTAAGTTTGACTAATTTTTATAACACCCGAGCCGATTTATCAAAGGCAATTGATATTATGATTAGGTCTTGAGATTACAAGTATGAGTATCCATAGTAAACACTGTTATATTTCGTGGTGTTTGTTCAGTACATATAAAGATACGCGGTCCTATTTCCTCGTTATTATTTACAGTCATACGTTTGACTAACTAATGGGTTACATTGCCGCACGGTGACAGAGAAGCCAATCATTCACTGTGGACTAAATTTCAGTTTATTCTCTCTCCCATGTTATATTTGCAACAAACAAGTAATCATTCACCAATAAATATAACATGGTCCGGTGCATTCCCCACACGATCATACGTTTACTCACCGACGTCCGCTAAACTTTAACACAGTTGATTTGCCATTCGTATGTTTTACAAATATTTGAGGAGTACTATTCCTAATTGAACAGGTGTTCTCGTAATTTCGTTTCGAACAGCGGAAGTCTCTCAAGCGGTAAGGATGCAGCAGTTTAAAGCAAACGTATCTCTGTAAACGCTAAGAAAGCGCTAGGGAGAGAGAAAGGTAAAGGATTCATTGGTTAGCTCTTTACCTGACCACCTTTGTACCCAGGAAGTAACTCGTACTCATTGGTTATAGGTAGGCCAGGAGCCTATCTACAGTACCTGGCCTCTTTATTATAATCTCCTGTAACGTTTGCAAATGTTGCTTATATTTATACAATTTCTCAATAAAAACCAACGAACATCAATCAAAAGATCTACATATAGACATACGCATGCAGAGTGAGTGTTTTTAACCTCATGTTAAACTTTCAATTAAGAAAATAGCACAAAATTCAAAATTTGCTAGTATTTTATGTCCGAGATTTGCATTGATCGCGGCCTCAATTCCCCTCGGCAGACTTTAATTGCAGGACTGGACGACTCCTTGGATCCTGGGATGATGATATCACAACTTGGAATAGCTTTTCAATTAATCTGATTTTGCTTATTATGTGTACATTCACAACTTCCGTCTTTCACAAGTTTCCCTACGTACTCGATGCGGTTGGAGTCAGCAAAATTATATCTTCTCCACCAATGCACTCCTTAGTAAGAATATGCACAACAGTCACAACCTGGTTGAAACTGTTACTCGCCTTTAACAATCACCAAGTAAAACTGAGTCCCTAAAAATTCAAGACACTGTTACCAGCAAACGTAGAAAAATGTTAAAATAAACTTCCCTCAACAAAACGTTGTGCCCAGAAGAAGCTTAACTTCATTAGCTTGGAAATAAAAGATATCGAAGCTTGATTATTATAATGTGGCCAGATACTGTACATGTGGATGTTTCGTTTCTAGAATGTTCAACTACCTGACAGGCAAGCGGGCGAACGTCTTCCCAAGTGAATCGAGAACGCCTTTATTGCATCGAATAGGCAGCCTACAAGATGAATCAAGTCTGGAAAATCTTTTTCTCACTCGTAGAGGGGTATTACAGTGTTTCGGGTGGTCGAAATCAATCACGTGGATTTCCACGGAAAAAGGCCTTACCTCATCTCAAAGGAATTGAAATGTAATATTATCGCAGTCCACAATACCCATGGTAGGAGCCAAGAAAGATATTGCAACGAAATTACTCCCTTCCCCAGGTTCGTATTTTCTGCCTCAATAGACACCACATGGTCCGGATTTCTATTGCTAGTTACCTCACATTACTCCGAAACATTTAAACTGAGGGCTCCCACAAGCGCGTTGACGCTCTAACACTCGATAGAAAAATGAACTTCGACTTCGTTATAGATTCAACTGTGAAGTTTGAAGGTGGAAACTGAAGAAGAGATTGATGATGAAAATAAGAGGCACTACAAACATTTTGAGGATAAGAACAACATTCCGCTCCGAAATTAGGAGGGTGTTGGTGTTCGAGGACATCCGAATTCTGAGTAACTTCTTTCAGAATTTTGAGTTACAGTGTCGGAATTAGCAGAAATTGCCACTAATATTCTCAGGGACACTCTCTACATTGTAAATAACCATTGGTAAAGTATCACAAATTACGAATGAAATAAACATTTCCCTTCGGAGATATCTGCCTCTTTGTTGAGGAAACTGGAAACAATATTGAATCATTAAAAGAACAGGCCTATTAACTCGGAATACTAACAGATAGACAAACAAAGCCTTTAATGTCCTTGGCAAAGTTTGGGCTCCTGGCCTCCTCTTAGAATAATTAACCACATACATATTATCTGTATGTTTAAACACTGGGCTGATTTTTATGACCGCGAGTTTGAAAGAACGGCTGAACCGAAGGCTATCGTAAAGCATTCTCACAAAAGCTCTTGGCTTGTACATTTGCAGAGTGTCCTTAAAGAAAACACTTCTTGGAGTACCTTTTTAAATTTGTTACAGAAAATATAGTACACTGACCGACCTAAAGGCTCGCCAATACTTCAAGGGCGCCTGAACCGTGAGAGCGCTGAAGCACATGGCATGAGAGAGGAGGTGGAAGGGGGTAAACACGCATGCGCAGTCTGACTTCTTCCTGGTCAGTACCCGCTATTTTATTGCTCAGCGGTTGAACAGTGCACATTAGATACAAAAATCCTCTAAATGTAAATGCGAGTTCGATGTCTGTATTAAAATTAAATTCCAAAGCAGCTGATGATATTCTTTTAGCAAAGCTCAGTATGAGGTAGAGTCCAAATGGCAAATAGTCATTCATTCTAAAATATATCACAGGTAACGACGTTCCATTCCTTCGGCTGGGAAAATTGTTGTTCTTCCAGGAGATTTCATAAAGTTTTACCTGTTTTGCCACATGCTTTTCGCCAAACAATTATTTATTTACAATATTCAATACTCTCCTATTTGAATCTTCTTCAAAGTATGCCGTTTAAAATATAGGCGGTCAAAACCACAGTAACAATGGAATTCACTGATTCTTTGTAAAAAAATATGTAACGACGACTTTACTTCTGTAGATGATGCCGGATGAAATGTTATAGAACTACCAGCCAGAATTTTAGCACATGATGCTATCGTGCTGATATTCATAGCAAATATTTCATAATTTTCTCGAAAGTTGCCATTCTTAATAAATTTGAAAGTCATTTGACTTAAGCCCGGTAGCATCAAAATATTAATACTGAAGATGAAAGCCAGCTACTTCAATACCTTATATAATTCTTTAACCCCTAAGAAGTATGTACGGAAATTATTTAGATTTGGAAATAATAATTGGAGATAAAGCTCCACAGAGTGGTCCAATACCTCGAATTGACTTAAGAACATTAGGTAAAACACATCTATTTTCTTTCAAGAAGCATCAATTTCCAATTCCCTTGGCATTTGTATCACGATCGATAAACTTCAAGGGATGTGTAGGCATCTTTTTAACTCAGCCAGTTTTCAGCCATGGCCAGTTAAATGTTGCAATGTCAAGAGAGCGACATTTTAAAGTAAAAAAAGTGCGAAAAGATAATTATGCTAGGAATGCACCGACCAAATAGGTGCATGGTTTGAGTCACGTAGCTATCAGCTTGCATTCGGAAGATAGTGGGTTCAAGCCCCACTGTAGGCAGCCCTGAAGATCGTTTCCCGTGGTTTCCTATTTTCACACCAGACCTTAGCTACGTGACCAAAACCACGCAGCCATTCACTCGATTACCCGTTTCTAGTGGGTGTAAAAAGTAGATATCCTCCGGATAAAAAATCATTGCATATAATACCTAAAAGAGGAATTTTTGTTCATTTCATTTTCGAAGGAAATACAGTATTTGTAAATAATATGACCAACAGCTAACTCAGATTAAACTTCCTTTTCATCTTATATATTCTCAGTGAAAGCTCTAACATAAAAGTAAAATACGCTAAATGCAGTAATCTGCAATGAAAACCAACGCCATCTTGCACAAGCCATAAAGGCCCTTGGAGGAGCGGAAAAGTACAGGGTTGGTATTCTCGGCACTTAGTGAGACAGACTGGTTAGCTGTATGCTCGGCCGCCTCTGACCCCGAAAATTAAACTGGTCTGCCCCTCGAGAAGTTGAAATCTCGTTTCTTCAATTTTTGGATTTCCTCATGGAGAATCTAACCCACGTACTTCCGGATAAACTGGGAACGCCTTTACCATTTAAGCTAGGCAGTGATAAGCCGCATGCTCAGGAGAGCCCAACAAGGACGTTCGAGGGCAAATGTCCTCCTGAAGCATCCGCAACCCGCCTAGAAGGTAAGGCAAACAAGTCACAGCAATGGTATCCATAGGAGCAACCAACAAACCCTGCCTCACGTGGTTCCGTAGAATTCGTAACGTATTTGAGGTACAACCTATTATGACATCCACAACTCTCTTACATAATCGTAGAATGAGATCCGCAATGCACATATGCCTTGTAATCTGTTACTGCGTGAAATTATTTGAGAAGTTTTCACTTGTTACACAGAAGCCTTATTTCTCCCTGTCGAAATGCAAAAACAAAAAAAAAACAAAAAAAACTATTATTTCCTCATATTCGGAGGCAATTACGTGAAATAAAACTAACACATGTATGTATGTATGTATGTATGTATGTATGTATGTATAAATAGACGATAATGCCCTTTGATAACGCCAATTGTAAACACAGTCTTATCTATTTCAAAACTTACAAGAATCATAAAATTCATTCTAAAACACTTAGCCAAGAGGCAACATTCCCCTTCCGTCTCTCTGCTATTTGCACGTCATTTACCAGCCTCTCTCTTCCATGACATCCCCTTAACTCGCCCGCATCTCTTTTCCAGAGAGAGGGCGTAAGTATATATGTGACCTACAACACCCTTTCAAGGATGATGAGGAGCAATTGCACAAAAAAGTGCTGTATCAAAGAGGATGTTGGAATTAAGGATACTATGGAGGAGTGTGTGAAGGACTAGGGCAGTACTTCGCGATTGGGTACGAAAGTGGATACAGATAACCAGGCACAATGTAATGAATTATTCTTATACGGGCATCATTAGTTTCTTATGTGACTGTCTGCCCAACATGAAATTACTTCCGCTTAATTCCCATGATTACTGGAAAGTCCATCCGCAGCAATGGCATTTACATTCTCTTAAATATAAAAGATCCGAGTATGTAGAAACAATGGCATGATTAATAACGCCTGGGTTACAACGCGCATTCCTATCTACGAAATGTCACTGTAAAATTTGTCGCAAATGGAGACAATCATTGCTTTTACTTAAATGAAGTGAAAAATCTGCGGTAAATTAAGAAATACCGTCGTTATTAGAGAAATATGAATGCATACTTTAGGCCTGTATAAAGGACACCTTCATGTCGTATTTCGCTGCTGGTGCCGTCTTTTGTTAATTTCTTGAGGTCCAGGGCTAGTACCGAGAAATGGGAGTGCTATGTCTGTGGACTCTCATTATCTTTGTCCATATGACTAGAGCGGCCAGTTGAAACAGCAAAATGAAGGTCAATAGCATTCACGATAAGAAAAATAGAATGATCCCTGGACCAATAAGTATTTTTTTGTTCGAACGAAAATAGCATAATCCCTGGACCAATAAATCACTAGTCCACACAATGTACATTGTCCATAACTTTTTGTCGCCTATTAAATCTTGCATATCGCGATACAATTCAGGAAATGACGTCATTGACACTTGAATCAATAAAACGAAAGCAAAGAACTTCAGTGAACACAGACATCACACACGAAATTGTTGAAAGTGTAAGACAAACAAAAGACATACGTGTGTTACTGTGAGCGTAGCACCGAAAGTACTTGTAAAGTAGTAAAGTAGGTATACATAATATTCACCAAAATAAAATATTTCTTAATTTACCGCAGATTTTAGTCTTCATCTGTGTAAGAGCAATTATTATATTCCATTTGTGACAAATTTTACAGTGACATATAGGAATGCGCGACGTAACAAACGCCTGCATCAGGAAATACCGACAATCTACAACGCCCACTGTTGTTGAAGGAACGTGAATCATGTAGTGTACTATTATTATTATTATTATTATTATTATTATTATTATTATTATTATTATTATTATTATTATTATTATTATTATTATTATTATTACAAGTTGCTGTACGTCACACTGACACAGATAGGTCTTACGGCGACGGCGGGATAAAAGAGGGCTAGGAGTGGGGAAAGAAGCGGGCGTGGGCTTAATTAGGGTACAGCCCCAGCATTTGCCTTGTGTGTAAATGGGAAACCATCTTCAGGGCCGCCGACAGTGGGGTTCGAACCCAGTATCTCCCGAATGCGATCTCACAGTGCGCGCCCCTAACCGCACGGCTAATTTGCTCAGTATAATAATAATAATAATAATAATAGTAATAATAATAGTAGTAGTAGTAGTAGTAGTAGTAGTAGTAGCAGTATATCTCCGACATGATGTTAAGATGTTATAGTGATCGAACGTTAAATGGAATACTACAAGACCTGGAGAAGCGCACGCGTATTGTGGAATGAGGATTAGTAAAATAAACATGATGGATGTTTTTCCATCCATAAAGGCAAACTACTAAACGCTTCTCTGAAACGATATTTTAGACTACCACCTTGTATGAAAGATCTGACAGAGTCCATTTATGTACGACTTTTTATGTCTTTATCGAACATGACCATTCAAGCAATTCCTTAAAGTGCCATAGACACGTACCACCACCAGCACGACCACCACGAACAACAACAACAACAACAACAATATAGATATACAGTATGGTGTTTATGTTTAAATCCTCGTTATTGGTAAGAAAATGATGTTCATTCATTGATTATACTCGAGTCATTAGTCGATATCAGTACTTGTGTTGATACAGAAAGAATACAGTCCACACTTAACGTCCTGCCGTACTCAGAACCATCCCCAATCCAGAAGAATGCAGCCACATGACCATAGCCCTACGTAAATCTTCTCTACCGTCGTCATATTACCTACTGGACAAGCCCACCGCCATTGTTACAAAACAGCTTGACTTAGGTGTAATATTCGATACGAATATACAATTCAGGAACAACATAGAAACATATACAACCAAGTCTATGAAATTACTATGAATTCTCTACCGTTTTACAAAAATTTCTGATCCCTCTGCTCTTCGCCATTCCTTCCTCACGATAATTCAACCAATAGTGAACTACTACCCTCCAATTTGGACAACAGCTTTCCTCTCAAATATTAACCAGTTAGACAGAGCAGTGACCTTCTTTGCTGCAATTGTAAGGTATCAAAACCACAAGCTCAGAAATCAGTCTATGCAGAAGAAATTAAGGGCAATTAATGTGTCACAACTGGACATCAGGCGAACCGCAGCTATACTGAGTTACCTTCATGGAATTACCGCTCGGAACATCTTGTCTCACTCTTCTCTCTCCGTGTTCCTTCCAGCTCCACCAGAGTCAAAGAACTTCTCCACATTTTCCACACACAGCACATAATTCTTTAACGATATTTTCGACTCCTTCTCTCAACTATTTTAACACGCGTATCAATCTTAACAAGAGACAAGAGTTTGATATAGCATCAAGTGAAAGAATATTCCAGGGGGGTGTAAACAATATCTTACGAGTGGGGTGTTGTGCAGTGATTATACCGCCATTTTCAACCAAGGCGACATGCCTACGAACATGGACATTCTCATGGTTTTTGATCTCGACAGTTGTTACGAGCGGGTTCTGTACCTAATCTTGTTACTAATTTGTTATGCATGTTATATTTCGTAATGAAAGTTTACTTTTGTTAATGGGTCAGTTGACAGTACACGCAAAATGCGCTCAGTATAGCTGTATCTTATGCTATGTGAATATACCAGGTGGCTCCCGGACGCCGTATTTTCTACTTATAAATGTCCCGCATGCATAAGTGATGTGTGGGGTGTCTACCACCTAATTTTAACAGGGGAACGACTGCCAGCGGGCAGGTTACGTCAGAATATGAAGAGATAAGAAACATAGTCACACTCGCATCATGTTACTCAGCGTTCCCAGTCGAATGCACCGCTTGCATGAGTAAACATCGTTTTCGACCGCAAACTTCTAGGCTGGTGTATGGTACAGCCGCACTATATTTACTGTCTGCTTATCGACCGACAATGGCTAGTGTGTTCAGCAGCGATGAATACACATACATTACTTTTAAGTGTACTGCCAGGTCGGAATGCAACCGAAGCTCCAAACAGACAAATGCCGTCTACACAAGTATTTCAGCGAACAGTACCGTGTATGTTTCATACAAGCAACTCTTTTATCGCGTGGAATGTCTACACGTGTATAAATTAACACGTTATTAAATTTCCTTTTCTGCATCTTTAGCGTGTTACCAAACAGTTGCGGCGATTAGGGGTTGCGGCGAGAAGGGAACGTCGCCCCCGCCCCTCGCCACTTTGTGGAGTAAACATTACATATTCACTTTAGCCACCTGGAACTAGGAATTTTTTTTGCTAATTGCTTTACGTCGCATCGACACAGATAGGATATGGCGACGATGGGATAGGAAAGGCCTAGGAGTTGGAAGGAAGCGGCCGTGGCCTTAATTAAGGTACAGCACCAACATTTTCGTGGTGTGAAGATGGGAAACCACGGAAAACCATCTTCAGGGCTGCCCACAGTGGGATACGAGAATACGAGATAATTGAATTAAGAATTTCGTGCTTGTATCTGTGTGAAAGTGAAAGTTTTCTCAGCTGGCGGAAGCCCAATGCTCTTTTCATAGAGAGAGATTTTTGGCCTTCAGAATGAATGACAAGAGGAGAAGCGCCAGGCCCCACAGGCTGGTTCTGTTAATTCTGTCAACCGCTCATAAGAATCACACAAGATATTTTCCTCATTTCACTGTACTGAATATTCACGTGTCAATAATTTGTTTACAATGACTGCAGTACGTTTCATGATCCGATAGGTGAATTAACCTCCATTTTTCGTATTTAAATAAGAGCGTAGTAGGGATTTTCAGACAGCACCTCGAAGTCAAGCTAGCATTGTTCGATACCCGATTGGTATCGACGTCCTTGAATCGCTACCAGAAGATCTGGAAGGGGTCACAGTTTCATAGAAAGCATTAAAGCGTGTGGATTATGTATTGTGTTTATGTATTTACAGGTTAATACTTCATTTTTATATGTTTTTATATTTTATGTATTATATCAATATATGGTGATTTCTGGTGATTTACTGGATATCAGCGTCACGTGTCCGCTTTGTAAAATATTATAATAAGTTATTACCCCGAAGAAATGCGTGTATGCGATAGTGTGATGTGTAATTAAGGTGACAATGTAGACTTTAACCACAAACGACGACATGATTTTCATAATGGAATAAACATGCGGGACTGTATTTGGTAAAATGCCATAACACAACGACACTAATAAACATTATAGTTTATTCTCACGAGAATGCCATTCTTTTCATATAATCTTTGTGCTGTCGTGTAATAGTATAGTGGATACATACGGATATCAATATTTAGATAAAGCGATAGATCCCTATTGACTGATAATTCAAATTATATGTGCATGTGATTAGATTTGGGAATGCCAGAATGAGGTTAAGAAGTGAAAAAGACTGATAAGTGATATTTAACGGCATTACCCATATGATAAATGCAGTGTTTAAAATTGTCACGTAAGCAATCATATGGCATGTTTCGTGTGTATAGATATTTTCATGCGACTCTATCAGTAATAGAATTTATTTTTTGAATTGGGTACAATGCATTCTTATTATTTTGTAGAGTAGGGTATTCGTCTTATTATAGCGCGCTACTTTCAAATGGCTGAGGAGATTATGTGCCCACTTTCTTTATCGAACAGGACCTTTGACACGTATGTTCTTGAGCGTAGCCGTTGTGCCAGTTGAAAGTAGGGAGGATGGGATTTCGATTCCCGGGTTTGATCTCGGAAGTTCCTAGTCCAGGATATTTCCATCCAACATGATATTTGTGGAATTACATTTTATATTCAGCACTCTGTTGAGCCCTGGACAGGCGCACGTAAGTACGCACATCACGAGAAAATAGCTGAAGAGAACTGAATGAAAATCGATATGTAAAGTGGAGATATGATGCATTACAGTCTATGATATAAATAATTTTATTCACGTCGAGTGAAATGGTAGTTTAGGGGAAGGCCTAAAATATAATTCTCAAATATGTATGTTATTAATGGTGCTATCGATAAATGCTACATAATTAAAGTTGTATATAATTCAATTTTCAATCTGTATATCTTATACTTTTTATCGCACCATCTATGATAACAGCAATGGTCACGAATTTAAACTTTTGTTGCTAACTTCATATCAACGCAGAACCGCAAGAAAATGGTTGAATAGAATTTAATGAAAATCGGTATGTAAAATCTGGGATTAAGGTGATACAGTCTAGGTCAGGGATGGCGAACCTTTTCAGACTAGTGTGTCATTTTTAGTCTGGTTTATTCTTCTGAAGTGTCTACTGTGCCTATTGTTATTTTCGTTTGGCCTAGGCATCACTGAACAAGTGTACTAGGGAAATGAGGAGTGAGGTAGTTTCCTGTTGCTTTCCTCACCGAGCCAGAAATAGCGCTGTAGAAAGTTTCTTCATTGCCGAAAAGAGGCTGTTCCACTGTTCTAGTATTAAGTTCTCCAGCTTCTGGACAGAGTATTCACCATCAACAGCACACTCGATTTTCATCGATGCTTCAACAAGTTGTACGAATTTGTTCAGCCATGTACTGCTTTCTTGAAATTCAGTCAACTCCATTTCTAAACTGTCAATATCTAACCACTCAAAAATTTGTCCGCAATATCAGTCATTTGTGCAATATGAGGTTTTGAAATAAAGTGCGATAATTTCTCCAAATCTCGAAATTGGGATAATCTCTTTGCAACTATTTGTCTTACAAAATTCAAAACAGTACGCAGTTACTCACTAAGAATAATTACACGATGCTGGCAACCACAAACAAGTCAAACTTCACAAATTGACTGATGTGGGTGAGCGAATAGCTTGTCGGCCGCATCTGACATTTATCTCACTTGACTTCCGGACGTATCAGTGCCCTTCCGAAAAGAACTAGAATTTAGATTTTCGGTATTTAGTTCTTAAACATGAAACACTGACTATACGATGCACGAGATATGTTTAGTCTATAGTACAAGACGTACATAAAAACCTTATTATGTGTATGTGGTGTGCCACCGAAATCGTGTTCGCGTGTCACCTAGTGACACGCGTGTCGTAGGTTCGCCATCCCTGGTCTAGGTTATAAATATTTTTTATTTAGGCTGGACGAAATGGTAGTTTAGTGGAAGGCACCTAAAATTTATTGTTTTAAATACTTACGTTATTGGTCCTATCGCAAAGTATTGCATACCGTAACAAATGTTAAAGAGAATAAACGTTCTAATCACTTATGTCTTATGCAGTTTTACCGTATCGAGTATGATAATAGAATTCATGAATTTAAACTTTTGGTGCTTAATTAATGTCAACGCCAAATGTGTTAACTGGCGATGGATTCATTTTTTGTAGTGATTGTCTTGAGGTGTAAAACCACGTGGTCGTCGGTCCGCGTTGACAAGGAAAAATGTGAAGATGATTATTAAAAATTACAAAAAACCTGAAGGAACGATCGCTTGAAGGAGACTTGAGCGAATCATGAAGGAAATGACTGTATTTACATTGGATGCTCTAATATCCTAGTCACAGGAAAACTAAATGTGAAGGCTTTTAATACCTAAATCTCATACAAATGTTCAACAATAGGATTACAGTGACCATTGTTGTAATCTGATTTGCCTTTTCTGCTTCCACTAACTTCCAAAAGATGGCAATACTGCTTCGTCCCGAGTGAAAAAGCATGCCTGAATATTGGTGGAACGTACTGTAACAGTGGACTTAGATAACCTTGCACATTCTATAAGATAAACGTTGCGTACTATAAGTAAAGCAAACTCACCTCCGTACAGGCCATAGAGGCCCTTGGAGGAGTGGAAGGTAAAGGCTTCCACCATTGTTAACCGCGGCACGTGATGGGGTAGAGTGGTTAGCTCTACGCCCGGAGACCTTTGCCCCCAGGAACAAACCTGGTACTCATTTTTGGTGATGAGTCAACCTCAGGGCTATATGCACCTCCGGAAGTTGAAATCTCGTTTCTTAAATTTTACGACTTCCTGACTGGGATTCGAACCCACGTCAATCCGGGTGAAACGAGCACGCTTTAACCGCCTCGGCCAGGCAGCCCCTAAACGTTGGGTACCACAGCAAATAGATAAATAAATAAATAAGTAAATAAATAAATAAATAAATAAATAAATAAATAAATAAATAAATAAATAAATAAATAAATAAATAAATAAATAAATAAATAAATAAATAAATAAATAAATAAATAATAAGCGTGATACTATTTGATAAATTGGCATTCCTACTACCGACCCAGTTATATCTAGGACACGGATTTGTAAACAGTACTATAGAGCTTATATTTCAAAGGGTAAAAGAGGCTGCCCACTCATGGTCCAGCCTACATTATGTAGCGACTTCGCAGAGAGAGGTGTAGCCGTCCTTTAAACTAGTTAAAGCTGAAGATAAAACCAGGGTACATCTATTTATATTTCAAAACCATGATGAGTAATTGTTAACCTATATCACAGTGAACGTTGTCTTGTAAGCTTAAACTGAATATTTAAGAAGTCAATAAACAAGGCAAATACATGCAATTTCCTTATATACGTTCTTATTTACGCAGTAGATTTACTAGGTTCATGGACTGGCCGCCTAGTATCGCTGTGGTGCACTGCAGAGGAGAATATAAACTACACAATGTTGCCGTGACAGTTCTTTGCTAGTCCCAGCAAAAGGCAGTTGCGTGTATGCAATATAAGCAGAACTACGGTTTCTGTTGCGAAGTGTAGTTGAATGTTAGTGGCGAAACTTGAGTATGTCGTAGATTGAGCAATTGACAAATTCCAAGTTCTGCCTAAAATTAGGGAAATCCGTTAGCGAAACATTTTCCACCGAGGTAGACACCTCATTTGCAAATAAAGAGATTTTGATTTGATCAAGTCGAAATCACCCGGATCACCACGATGGAGGAAAGACGCTAAAATTCTTGTCAAGAGACTATGTGATTTTTGAACAGTTAACGCTACTCTATGAATATGTTACTGTAGTACTCACAAACGTGTACAATGCGTTGCCTACACTGCAGGCACAATCCAAACTGTTGACTGTAGTACATGAGTGTACGCCATGTTGCCTACAGTGTATGCGCCAGTACACGAACTTATTGACGACATTGTTATGATGACACAATACGCGATTTTACTTTTACGCTTGGTTAAGAATGGTTTCCAAGAAAATGCTTTTAAATAGTGTACATTGACGTAGACCACACAAGTTTTGTGGTTTAATTTTAATCTTAAAAAGAGCAACTACAGTATTCATGAAAATTTAGTAAGTTCCCGAAGCAGTATACAAAACACAATTATAGCCAGTTATGAAGGTTTTCTATCCATATAAACGTATTTTCCATGAGAATCACCTACACATTGTTGCTAAATATAACAATGTAAATAGTTTAGTTGGTATAACTCTTATTACATCTTTGAAATGACCAAGGAACCAAAAACGCCAAAAACGCTGTTTTATTCCTGGCATCCCAAACAATCGTCTATTTTTATAATCTACAATTCCTATTCATTAACTTGAAGATTCACGAAATTTTTCCTCTCAGGAAGAAGTACAAAGTCCTTAAACAAATGTCTAATTCCATTTTCTGAATGAGATATGTGAGAATAATATTAAGGGCACGGAAATGAAAAATATTAATTAATCTTAACGCGTCTCAGCTGTTTGCACTTTGCACGTAAATTAAATATGAACTTAAATTGCTAACGAGCCATTTTTAGGTACTTTCTTAAACGTGCTACTAAACTAATATCGTAAAATGACTACCTTTTAGGGCAACTTTAGTTGCGCTTCTCAGCTCATTCCAACTGTGAGTTCGATTTTTGCTCAAAATAATCAGTTTGGGATAAAAGAGAGCTTCTCTTATTGATATCATCAGGTAATACATAACAATTCCAAAGATACATGAGGAACGACAGTTGGCTCCCTTCATTAACTAAATAATATTTATAGATTATTAAATTTTAAAATTCATCCAGTAAAATATTCATTCGGTTGACAGTCACGGTTCAAAAACACTTACGCACTTTATATCCCTGTTTAGGAGAATTAGGATTGGGACAATGGAACGAAAGAAGAAGTCGGCTGGTTGAATTCTGCTCTGATCATAATTTAGTCCTTGCCAATACTTGGTTCAAACAGCACAAACGACGGCTTTATACGTGGACGAGACCTGGAGACATTGGAAAGTATCAAATAGACTTCATTATGATTAGGCAGAGATTCAGAAACCAGGTGCTGGATTGCAAAACCTTCCCAGGAGCAGACGTGGACTCTGACCACAACTTGTTGGTCATGAAATGCCACCTGAAGCTGAAGAAATTGAAGAAAGGATAGAATGCAAAAAGATGGGATCTAGACAGTTTGAAAGAAAAGAGCGTGAGGGATTGTTTCAAGGAACATATTACAAAAGGACTAAATGAAAAGGCTGAAGGAAACGCAATAGAGGAAGAGTGGGTGGTCATGAAAAATGAAGTCAGGCGGGCTGCTGAAGAAATGTTAGGAAGGAAGAAAAGATCAACTAAGAATCAGTGGATAACTCAGGAGATACTAGACCTTATTGATGAACGACGAAAATACAAGAATGTTAGAAATGAAGAGGGCAGAAAATAATACAGGCGATTAAAGAATGAAGTGGATAGAAAGTGCAAGGTAACTAAGGAAGAATGGCTGAAGGAGAAGTGCAAGGATGTCGAAGGTTGTATGGTCTTAGGAAAGGTAAATGCTGCATACAGGAAATTCAAGGAAACCTTTGGAGAAACGAAATATAGGTGTATGAATATTAAGAGTTCAGATGGAAAGCCACTTCTAGGGAAAGAAGACAAAGCAGCTAGTTGGCAGGAACATATACAACAGTTGTATCACGGTGAGGATATAGATAATTTTTTTTATGGAACAACAAGAGGCTGTTGATGCTGATGAATTGGGAGACCCAATTTTGAGGTCAGAGTTTGACAGAACTGTGAGAGACTTAAATAGGAACAAGGCACCTGGAATCGATGACATTCCCTCTGAATTACTGACTGCCTTAGAAGAAACCAGCATGGTAAGGATATTCATTTAGTATGTAAGATGTATGAGACAGGAGAAGTCCCATCCGATTTTCAGAAGAATGTTGCTATACCTATTCCCAAGAAAGCCGGTGCTGACACGTGTGAAAACTATCGCACCATTAGTTAAGTATCTCATGCCTGAAAAATTTTAACACGTATTAACAGAAGAATGTAAAAACAAGTTGAAGCTGAGTTGGGAGAAGCTCAATTTGGCTTCAGAAGAAATGTAGGAACACATGAAGCAATCCTGACTTTATGCCTGATGTTAGGGGATCTAATCAAGAAGAACAAGCTCACGTGTAAGGCACTCGTAGATCTAGAAAAGGCATTCGATAATGTTGATTGGACCAAGCTATTTAAGATTCCGAAGGTGATAGGGATCAGAAACCGAGAACGAAGAATTACAGTATCTACAATCTGTATGAATATCAGTTTGCAGTGATAAGAATCGAAGGCTTTGAAAAAGAAGCAGCAATCCAGAAAGGAGTAAGGCAAGGCTGCAGTTTGTCCCCCTCTTTTCAATGTTTACATAGAACAGGCAGTAAAGGATATCAAAGAGGAATTTGGAAAGGGAATCACAATCCAAGGAGAGGAATTCAAAACCTTGAGATTTGCCATGATAACGTTATTTTCTCTGAGACTGCAGAAGATCTCGAGAAGCTGCTGAATGGTATGGACGAAGCCTTTGGTAAGGAGTAGAAGATGAAAATAAATAAGTCCAAAACAAAAGTAATGGAGTGTAGTCGAACGAAGGCAGGTGATGCAGGAAACATTAAATTAGGAAATGAAGTCTTATAGGAAGTAGATGAATATTGTTAATTGGGCAGTAAAATAACTAACGATGGCAGAAGTAAGGAGGACATAAAATTCAGATTAGCACAAGCAAGGAAGAGCTTTCATAAGGAAATAAATTTCATCACTTCAAACATTGATATTGTAATTAGAAATATATTTTTGAAGACTTTCGTGTGGAGCGTGGCATTGCATGGAAGTGAAACATGGACGATAACTATCTCAGAAAGAAAGGAAATGGAAGCTTTTGAAATGTAGTGTTACAGAAGAATGCTGAAGGTGATATGGATAGATCGAATCACAAATGAAGAGATACTGAATCGAATTAGCGAGAGGAGATCAATTTGGCTAAATTTGACGAGAAGAAGAGATAGAATGATAGGACACATCTTAAGACACCCAGGACTTCATCAGTTGGTTTTTGAAGGATGTGTAATTGGTATGAGCGGTATGGGTAGACCAAGGTATGGATATGACAAGCAGATTAGATCAGATGTAGGATGCAGTAGTTACGTAGAAATGAAAAGGTTAGCACAGGATAGGGTGGCATGGAAGGCTGTATCAAACCAGTCTATAGACTTATGACTCAAACAACAACAACAACAACAACAACAACCCTGTTTATTCATGTTCGTACAAGACGGGGTGATCGCGTTTACGAAACATTTATTTCCGTTTTTACCGATTTGTTTTCAAGTAACTCTCCAGAAAAATGTTTCAGAACATTGCCAGTCTGTTCGTTGAAATCAGTCCGTTTGTAGAACCATACGAATTGATTTACTACGTGGATCAGGATCCTTAGACAATGGAAAACATCTTACATATCCCTATAAATTTACTGGAATAACATTTTTGCTTACGCACCCCTGTGCTGCACATCAATCTGGCATGGTTATCACTACAAACACCAGATAGGTAGCACTAAGTTACACTCGCCACTTAGTACCTGCACGACATTATTTGAGCTAGAGTGTATATCCAGTACGTCCGCAAATGAGTATGTCACGGAAAATGACTTCCTAAACAGGGAAATTTCAGGTTCTTTAAACATTCCTTGATTTTTTTTGTTTCCGCAGTGCAATTGATCTGGTCAGTATTTTAACTTCTAACTTTTAACCCGGCACAGAGCACGAGTTTACCAAGGGCGGAAGTGGGGGCGTGATGATATTTCCTTTCACCCATGAAATAAACGAATATAATTATCCGTTTAGTACAGTTTTAAGGTTTAACTGGTTATGCAAAGCTTTCTGTATTTATTTTCATAGGAATTATTGCAGCTTTTCAATATTTCAATTACACATATAGGGTATTCTGCCTTGTTTAATCAGTATCACGAACATTTCTTTCACTTGTGACTCCTTTACGCATTTCTTCCAGTTTGAGATTGGTATAATGCACAATTTACTTTGTAGAGTATTAAGGTAAAACCGCTTATATTGCAGAATTTACATTTCGCGCTTGTTCTCCGGCACTTGGTAGACGTCTCAGGAGATTCTTATGCCTAGTTTTATGTGCCGTGTTTCTGCAGCGTACATCCCACGAGATTCCTTCATCTTTCCCTGTATATAGGGGTCTGCTTTGTACCACCCGGTCAGAATTTGCAACAACAGGTTTTGTATTAATTTCACAAAACTCACTTTTGCTATTTTGTTCAATTTGTTTGAGGTTACCATTGCAATTTTAAATTATATCATCTAAACCTTCTCCTGTTTCTTCTTTCTCGTCATCTCTTTCTCCACTTCATCTATCCATTGTAACACTTAACCTGCAGCCTTGTCGTTCATAGTTCAATATATACAAATATAGTAAATATTCTAAGGGTGGCGTGCACCATCTTGGAGTAAATTACTACGGAAGTAGCGTTTACTAAAGAATTCCATACTACAGAAGTAAATTACTATGGGAGTTATTTACTCCGGAAGTAACGCCGGAGAGTTGAAGTACAATTTACTCTTTTAGTTACTACTATCTAAGTAGCGTTCGTTACTCGAGGAGTAGTGTTGTGTTTGTGTATCTTCTTTTAAAAAATCTAAACGGATAAGGTATTGTGCGATAGGAAACGGGGAAAAACGTAAGCGAAAAAGATAAATGCTTGTTAATAGAGATAATGACGATCTATGCAAAGGATATAGGGTGTAAGAAACACAACATAAAGATGCTGGATAAGAAAAGATATTCATGGAAAGTCGTGACAGAAGAATTCAATGCTTCGAGTGACGGAAAACGCAGTGAAGAACAAGTTAAGATTCTGTAGGACTTAAAAGCGAAGGTGGAAGCAAAGCAGAGAGTCATGGACACGCGGGAAAAATTAAAACTGATGGCGGTTTCTTCATACAGATCGCCTACATCCACAGCGAAATTTTCCCATTTTTACATCAGGCAAATGCTGGTTCTGTAGGCCCTAGCTTAAGGCCACGGCCGCTTCCCAATCCCTAGGCCTGTCCTGCCCTATCTTTGCTATAAGACCTATCTGTGCCGGTGCGACGTTAAGCAAATTGAAAAAAAAAGATAAATACCTTCTCCGATTTCTGACAAGTTCACCGTTGTCACCGAGAGGGCAAAAAATGGGAATATGTGCGCAGTCACAGTCAATTGCACCCACGATGTGTGCAAACCTGCCAACGTGAAGAATATCCTTTTATTTTCCGAACAATCATCATTTGCAGGCGTACCTCCCTCTTAGCCTCAACTAGTGCTTTAACCACGCGATGAATTATACGGCCAGCAGTTGTGCGGTAAACGTTAATTAGATCACCGACAATTGTACTGAAATGCTCCGGTACGAAACACTCGTAGGGCACACAGCCACTGTAATTTGAGATATACAACAAAATTAAGACAAGAATTCAGCTGTAAGTGATCTCCAAGTAGATTTAGGAGGAAAGTAAAGGATTCCTTCCTAAGACCAAAACCGTGTGCACATTATACGGCTCTCGCCTTTCACGCACTGTAGGCCTATGCACTATTACATTTCCCATCGTTTTCTGCGTCGAGATCGTCAATATAATCTACGTAATCCATAAACACGTTTGAAACGTCTTTCCTCTCATATTATCATTAGTCAACAAGTCTAAACCTAGGTTATTCCATGCACGACGTGTGAGTAAATTCTAACCTCTATTCGTACGTTATTTACTTCTTTAGTAATATACTACAAGATGGTGCTCTTCAACATTTTACTCTTGTAGTAATTTAGTCCAGGAGTATCTGAAAGGACTAAAATACTTCGGAAGTAACTTACTCTCGTATGGAAGTCGCCGAATGCTGACTTCAAGAGTACTTTACTACGGAAGTAGAACTTACTCTTGGTTGGTGCACGCCACCCTAAGAGTATTCAACAATGCCAGAAATAATAACGTAACAAGGCCGAATGTAAGGGAAAATCTCACTGAACCGCAGGGATAACAACAATGCATCGCAAACGAAATCAACGAACCTTCACCAACAAACAACAGTTACAGACTGATGTGGAAAATAATGAACTTGGAATACCTAAGATATACACGTGCGCAAGATCGTTGTAGAGTGGGACATGACGAAATCAATGAATGAGGGATTCCTTCACCACGCGCTCTGTGCCGGTTTAACGACACACGTTCGTGTATTTCTAAAGTTCCTTGACATTTTAAAAAGTAATTCTAATTACCTATGATGGAATTTCAATTTTTAGAGCTATCGTTGAATATAAAAAACAAACTGTTTTAGAATACCATTATTTTATGAGAACAGAATGGAGAAGTTTAGCTGGTTGGAAGGAGTGAGTAGTTAGGAGGTGCTGAGGAATGTGAGAAGATTCCCGAAAGTCATAAGAATAAGGAAGACGTATTAGATTGGCACAAAATCCTGCCCGGAGCCTTGAAGAGTTGCTGTACGTGGGGGAGAGGAGATTTACGACGGTGCACAATATCAAGACAGGCAGAAGCCTCGTGAAAATGAAAAGAATAGCAGTAAGCAGGGTAACATGGAAGCAGGTGAAGTCTTCGCCTAAGATGTTGTTGTTTGAGTCATCAATGTATGGACTAGTTTGATGCAGCCCTCCTTGTAAATCTATCTGCGCTAAAATTTTCATTTCTACGCAACTCCTACATCCTACATCTGCTTGTCATATTCATACCTTGTTCTATCCCCGCCTACACTTACCTCAAAAACCAACTGAACAAGTCCTGAGTGCCTTAAAATAGTCCTATCATTCTATTTTTCCTCATCCTAATCAAATTCCATATCTATCTCCTCTCACCAATTCTTTTCAAGTCCCTTCATTCGTGATTCGATCTACTCATCTCACCTTAAGCAATTTCCTGTAACTCCGCATTTCAAAGTCTTCTATTCTTTTCTGAGCTAGTTATCCTCCATGTTTCACTTCCAAATAATGTCATACTCCAAATGAAAGTCTTCAAAAACATCTTTCAGTTCCTATATCAAGGTTCGAAGTGGGCAAATTTCGTTTTTTATAGCCTGCATTTTATGTGCTCCATACTTAGTTATTTTAGTAGCCAAATAACATTCATTTCCTAATCTAATATTTCTTGCATCACTTGAATTCATTCGCCTGACGTCCATTACTTCTGGTTTGGACTTATTAATTTTTATCTTGTACATTTCCAAGAGTGTATCCATACCATTCAGCAATTTATCCACATCTTCTGAAGACTCAGATAAAGCAAAAATATCGTCGGTAAGTCTCTCGGTTTTGATTCCCTCTCTTCGGGTTTTGATTCCCTTTCCAAAATCCTCTTTGATTTCCTTTTACAATCTATTCTATACGAACAATGGAAAGAAAGGGGATCGAACTGCAGCCTGACCTCACTCCCTTCTGCATTGTTGCTTCTTTCTCAGAGCTGTCGTTTCTTATCACTGCAGGCTGCTAAGATCAGACAGCATATTATTATTATTATTATTATTATTATTATTATTATTATTATTATTATTATTTTCTTCGTTATGCCCATTCAAGGATCGCGTTTGAACTTTTTATTTGCCTGATGATTTTCGCCTCATTATCCTCCCAATATTTCTTCGTGAATGTTCTGTGGTCACTTCTTGCCAGGTTACTTTTTGGATTTCTCCACGAATTTGTGCTTGGCTACTATTGTACTAAAGGCTCCACGATCTTCTATGTTGTCCGTGATATTCATTTCTTGGAGGTTCGCATTTGTTTCTTCTAGGCAGTTTATTTTGACCTTCCTTGAGTTGATTACTTTATAATCTTTCGGTGAGTCTGGCGTTGTCCATTCTATACAAATGGCCATAGAATTTCAGGCGTCTCTAACGTACGGCAACCGTAAACCTATCAGTTAATTGGTAGAGGTTCTACTCTTAATCCACATACGATTTCCTCTCGTGGGATCATACATATCCCGAAGAATTTTCCTTTATTGATTTTCAATAATTTTAGATTTATCTCTGTACCAGCTGGTACCGGCAATTATTGGTACAAGTAAGCAAAGACAAGAAATAACACAAACAAGAAAAATATTGAACAGGAAGCGTAGATACTCACCCAGTGCAGACACTGGCCCATTAAACAGAGGCAATTCAGACCGAAACCTAGCGGTTTTTGGGGTGGTAAATATTTGAAGAATGAAAGGAAAACACTGCTTAATTTCCTTTTTCTTAAAAAACTACATTGTTCAATTCTCAAGATTATAAAACAAACTTTAACACATGACAATTAAACATAACCTACAATGACTAGGAAGGTGCACCTCAAAAGTATAGAATGAAATACTTAAAGGTAGGTTAATGAAGAAAATAAACTCTGAACTAAATTGAAAAAACAAACTTATTTAACAAATAGTTTAGATTTGAAAAATTAGTGGATATTTGAATAGAGTGACGTGGTTGGATTTCAAAACAATAAAGGGTAAAATTGAAAGAAAATCAAGACAAGGTAGTTAAAAGTCAAGAATGTTCATGGTCACATCTATTCTGACCGTCAGAAAGCCTCAGGAAGGTACCTTCAATTTTCGCAGATTTACACCAAAATAAATAATTTTCATTTTTAAACTCCTTCTCCGAGAATAATTTGTACATCAGGCAAGGCGAGACCGCGAGATTCTTCTCTGAAACCGGATCACAAACGGATACAAGTAGAAAACTAACACGCCTCAGAAACCATAACCAAATCGGAAGGCGCACGTCAAACCAAATAGACACGAAACAGGGGAAAATGACCCATAAACCACCACACAACAAGAATAAGATAGCCTAAGGTGGATTACATGCGCAATAAAAGAGAAGACAAAGTTAACGGGGTAAGCAACTCAAATCAGAACAGAGTTGGCGCACAATAATCCAAGTGTGCATAATATGCCAGGCAGCAGAGTCCAAAGGATAAGCTCCCAGAATTAAATCACAAATCACAAGGAAGAAGAATAAATAGCCAACAGCACTCAACATAAAACACACACGCCGCCAATTAATTTCCAAAAAAACATCACATCCACATTTTCAATAATAAGGAACAATTGTTTCTATGGGCGACGGTAAACATAGAAACGTAAATAAGACAGAACGTAACCCCTGCAAAAAGGAAATTAACAGTCCCGCAAAAAACAAGGATAGAGAGAAAGAAAAAATTAATTAAGCAGAAAACAGATTCCGATCCACAGAGATAATCTCGCAGTCTCATACAATCTAACATTACATGATTCCCCCTATAAAATTAAATTTACATTACTCCAAAACTTCTCCTACACCACTGAAATAGAAAAGTCTTTAGCATTTAAACTCGTTGTCGAAAGGTTTTATTCGTGCGGAGATGCTGATTTAACTGAGTAGTCCGTAAGCCGAGAATTTATTATGCATGAAATTTCCAAGCGGGCACGAAATGAAGGATTACCAGAATAGGAGATCGTAGAGCGTCGTAATGTCCACAAATTAGGTTTGGATTTGAAAAGATTCAGTCCATTTTCAGTAGAAAATTTAAATAAGATATGTTTGAAAAATATAAATTACAATTTCGTCCATGAAGCCCAGCTAACGCATGGCGTCAGATAGATAAACAGCTACTTACATTCTTGAAGAGCTCAAAACAAGCTAAATAAATAATCCACGTCCACTCATCTGAAGAAGAAAATATTAAATTAGAGGGATAAATCCCTTCAGGGCCGTAGCCCCGTATTATTTACTCGTTACCCAGGCATATTGCGGTGGGTTAAAACTCCTTTGTAGAGCAAACTCTCAAAGCTTACATACAGCATGGCTTCCAAGAACGCACTCACCCACGCCAGGAAGGCGAGGTACACCAACAAAGCATAGGCTCGCAAGCGGACGAAATCAAACTCACTCCAAAGTTGGCCCAAGATCAGACCAGTAGTTAATTTGGAAAAGGAGACGTACAACAAGTTAAACCTTAAAAGTACTCCGCGGACAGACGGGCGGAATACAGATACAGCAAGCGACATAGTCGCACAGTTACTAAATAAAGAGAATAGGAAAAGATTTCCAAGTGACTTAGTTTTCAACGGCATTTTGCCCAGGCCTAAAATGCAGTAGGGAAAGGGCAAAATCGTGTGCCGACCGGCACAATCTCGAAGGGATATGGTTTCTAAGGTGCATAACTCCTCCGGCGCTCATGATTTCATTCTCTTGTGGAATTCTTCTCTGCTTCACATTCCTAATTTTTTTCTCTTCCATGTACTCGGCTGGAAATCATCGGTCGGAGTTCTAGAATACGACCAGTTCGAAGATACGAAAATTACTGCGTTCACTCGAACCTTCTGGCTATGCTTGTCTTCGCCGTATATTACCAAAAAAAATCAAGGATTAAAGGCAATTATCTGATCATTAAGTTCATATTAAACGGGCATATTGCATGAATGTATTAATAAATTCTTTGTGACGTCAAGTAAAATTATCCGTTCACTTTTAACCAACAGAACGAAAGAAGGAGCTGAGTATAGAACTGCTTGTCACAACTCACAGAAAGCGACTACAAGTGATATGAACACTACTAAGCGGTTTAACAATTAACTATCACACCAGCCTGAAACATGAAGTACTTGTCGCCTTTTACCCCGATATTCTTACCAGTTAGAGGGTAATTTTTACCGATGATCTAATCAGTTAGTGAATGAGCGAGTGAGTGATTATTTGAGCTAATTAGCGAATTAATATGTGAGTGAGCCTGTGAGTGAGTGAATGGATGAGTGAATGAATGAGTGATTAAAAGGGCGAATAATTAAGTCAGTGTGTGAGTGACGGACTGATGAATGAATGATTGTTTGAGTTAGTGAGTGAGTGTGTGGGTGAATGTGTGAGCGAATGGGCTGACTGAGTGATTGAGTGAATGAATAAGTGTGTTTGTCACTGAGTTCGTGGTCGTTTGAATGAGCCAGTGAGTGAGTAAATGAATGAATGAATGAATGAGTCAGTGACTGATTTATTGAATGAGTGAGTAAATGGATTGAGCGAAGGAGTGAGTGAACGAACCAGTGAGTAAATGAGTGTTTGGGTGAGTGACTGAGTGAGCGAGTGAGGTATTGATTATCATTGTTTTCATGTAAAATTTTGTTCCTATATATTTTCCTCTTCAATTTATATCTAAATTTGTTTTCATTTAATTTCGTTTCTCTCCATCATATAATCGTCTTCGTAGTATCACGGGAGTGGGGATAGTTTTAGTTATTCTTTGTGTTAGGTGGAAAGTACAACATTGGTATATCTAAAGTACATCACTGTACTACTGCAAGCAGACATTACGGCCAGGATATAGTGGGACTGTCATGTATTTTTAATAATAATAATAATAATAATAATGTGGGCAGTTACTCTGATTCGTAGCTGAAATATTTCCTTTCTACAACTAATTGATTAAATTATAATGTCAATGATATAATTATTTTGTAGTTAACAGCATATCACTGCAATATTTTTACGAATAATCTGACAGACATGAGATTTTCAATGTTTAATTACGAACTCAATTGAAGTATGGAACAGGAATTGAATGAACAAAACAGTTTAGTAAATAATTAATTCGTGTACAAACAAATGGATGAATGGGCATATTTTAACCATTATATTTGTAGAGTACAAAGATAAAAGGCAAAGTATTTGCAAAATATGGCCATATCACTTCACAAGAACAGCTTCACATTCAACAGCCCACTCCATTATACAGGTAACCAACTGTGCTTCTAATTGTTCTGTAAAAAGCTTTATTAATTCCGATATGAGTAAAATATGGGCGCTCTATTGCTAATTAATGTACGTGATACAATGAATCAAGTGACCCTCCAGCCTCGTACTTTCTACCTACGAGTGTCCCGCATGCTCTAATGATGAAAGGGATGCCTAATTGCTGGTTTACAAAGAAGCGCTCTTCAAGCGATCCAAAAACATGGACAATTCGCGTTCACCATGGGGCCAAATAACAAATGTGTCATCGACATATCTCAACCAGATGGAAGGCTTGAGCGTGCAAGATTGAAGAAAACGCTCTTCATATTCTGTCATATAGAAATTACTTCGATTAATCGTAAACCCACCCGTACATATAAATACTTTCATTTGTCCTCTCATCACCATCCTTGCCAAAAGCCTGTTACATTTTACGCCCTTATCAGCCAAGCAAGGTAGGTTTGTGAGGAGGATAAATTAAACGGTGAACTTGAGTTCTTAAGGGGACACATACAGCTCAAACCTATCTAAAATAGGTAACATTCAATTTCAATTTTTACAGCTTCCACAGGGCCTTCTTAGCTAAACATTTTCATGCATGACTAAAATGTCCTTTTAAACCTATATATTTATCAATATTTAGAAAATTAAAATTTTTAAAGATGTTTTTTGGCATTTCAAATTTTGCAGCTTTTTCACACAAGAGTAGCGTTTCCCTCGTATCATCCACAATTTTGGACTGATTCTAATATTTTTTGATTTTATATACTCCCAAATAATTGAGGAACAAACTGAATTAAGTTTCTTCTAAACATTTTATTTTTAAGTAATATTTTTAAAACAATACTTCCTCTCATTCATTTTTATGTCATTTTATTTCAAAAAATATTTTGTTTAAAGATCTGGCTATGATGTTACTACGAAATTAATTAACTTTTTAGAACACTAGAAAGTGATGTAAAGTACAAACATTCATGCTCATATCTTGAAAACTGTTCATGCTATAAGGGAAACCGTTTTGAAAACTCAGGTTGTGGTAAATGAACATTAAAGTTACAACTGAAATGAATGAACTCTAGAACATCCCTGGTGCATACATGATTCCCTCTTGTGAGTTTCTCTGGGACGCTTTTTCCATCCTTAGTCTTCTCCTTACTTTCTTTGCCTCCTTTGTCTATTGTTTAGCTCTTTCAAGGCTGTAAGTGACTCGTTGAGCATTGATATGGCTGAAAGCCTGGAGGCAGTACTCTCCAGAAACAAGTTGTAGCTCTTCAAGAACTTTCAATCTACTCTGCATACCATCATTGAAAGTCATAGCAGCATCATTTAGTGCTATACCTACCACTTTATGCGCTGCAAAGCCATTTTGGGCAAATTAACCAAATTTTGGAGTTTTGGGATTCATCATTGTTCTGGGTGTGGCCTCCTACACACATCTTCAGGAGATCTCTTTTAACTAAATCTTTAAACACAGGTTTGGCAACCTCCATTATAGAAAGAGATATGTTATATTTGTGTTTTTAAGCCTGAACTTGCCCTTCCACCAAGAATTAGGCCCCTTTGGGCAGAAATAATGGTATGGCTTGCCATCTGAGGATGCTTTGTGGTACCATGTAGGCCAAATAGCCTTCCTCATCTCATTTACAGAATTACAGTTTTCCCTGATAGCATTCCCATAGTAAACTGGAATATTTCCCCTTTCCCATGTTTCACTTTAAAACACAACTCGCTAGACAATAGATTTACGTATTAAAAACAGAAGTCACATATGCATATCTGTAAACGGCTGATCTTTTGTAGGCATGGTAACAAACAATAATAAAAGGAAATAGATGTCGCTACCAGTGTCATGGAAGTGTGAGAAAGTGAGCAAGTCATATGACAATCACTCCCCGCGGAAAATATGAATTTTCCTGTAGTAATAACTCGGAAACAAGGCATGAACGCGTTCCGATCTATATGACAGCAGAATGGGGCGTGGTGCCTGCAGAGATTTAAATTACGTTTTAGGCCATACTCAAGAACTGTTGCAGATATTAATGTGATTCTTTCATGGAATTACACAGAAGAGTATAATATAAAATCACATAACAAAATAGAAAAATCAATATTTTTGACCACTTAAGCTGTATGTGCCCCCTTAATGAGAACATTCCTGAGCAATGGCTACTCATGGAAACAGAATGACAAAGTGCTGCATCCTAGGCCAAAAACAAAGATTGTCACGTGATTCTCGTCCTTTGAGTCTGGCCTTCATGCCATACGTACAATCTGTCACGAATAGAATTGGTGATAATCTTTCTCAGGCGGCACAATGTCAACACCATATTCAAGCCGAATATCATCATAGTAAATTGCTTGCAACCTATCAAAGATCCTATTGATTTAAACTGTGCTTGAATATATATGATTTCTCGCTCCAGTGGACCGGTTCTTGTTGGCCAAATATGTAGGAAGGTAGCAAGGAGCGTTAAAGAACATCACAGATACTTATGCCTTTGCCAGCCAGAGAAGTCTGCTGCAGAAGAACATGCCGTACGTAATGGCCACCACATAATTTTTCACGCAACTTCCGTCATTTATAAAGAGAAACATTTTATACCTAGAATCATATGTCAGACGATAGGAATTGCCAAACATCCGAATAATTTTAACAAAGGTGACGGCTATATACTGCGTGGATCATGACTATCCTCCATAGTTAACTCGTCAACATCTTTCTCCTTGACTCTGGAGACCCTGGAATTAATTATATTTCTAACAGGGTCCCTCTATAATTATTCTAGCTACTATAGAGTGGCAGTGACCTATACATTATTTGTTATCGCACTGAAGACGATCCTGGTCGGGGGATCGTTACGCGTAAGCAGATTATTAACATTACGAGACCTAATATCCCCATATTTGGTATTATTATGTCATTTAGAGGTCATGAAAACCTACATTTGCAACAAACACCTCCAATAGAGGCATCTCCCACACCATACAACTGAAGGGCTTTGGACCAGCTGCTGGTTCTGCCGTCCATTTGCAGAAAGAAAAACTGATTAGTCAGTGTCAGACAACTTAATGAGAGATGTTTGGTTCATATAACTATAGAGAAGTGTGCACAACCTTATTTGATACATTTGAATGGCGAATGGGAATTGATATAGAAAATTGTGGTGTTAACGAAACCTCAGCGTTGACACAACATTTCAGGGAGCAACTTTCAAAATATGAAAGCGGTGGAAACAATAATGGTTTAAGTGTTAAGTTTAGGAAAAGTAATAGCTAGGTCAGTGCTACGTGCGCAACTCTATTGTTTATAGGTATCAGTTTGGTGGGATTCTTGTTAGCTCCTAAATTTTGGGCTGTCTTCTCAATTCAGATATAATTTATGCACCTCGGATTAAAGTGAAATGAAATTGAACATCACGTTCAAATCAGAAAGTCCAGGTTTAGCGAACGTAAAATAGGTGTGTGACTGGTGATGTATTATAAAGTACGTGGTTGGGCCATTATGGTATGCAAGTTTCTTCGCGATTTTGAAATTAAAATACGCAGTTATTTCCTAGAATTAATTGTACCACATTATTATTATTATTATTATTAGTAGCAGTAGTAGTAGTATTAGTAGGAGCAAAAATAGTAGCGTGTATGTGTGTAACACTTAATCTTCCAATTCTTGTACATAGAATTTAAGTTTCGTAGTTATAATTTTCATATTGGGATCCGTATCGAATTACGTACTCAACGACTATTCTCCCACCATAACGGGATTCATCTATTTATTCAAATATATCTAACCAAAGAAAGAACCTCCTCTCGACGTGCTCTTTTCTACTCTGTCCACATAGGTCTGCTCCGTCTTAACGATGTATGTAAATAATGCCCAGCTACTATGACATCACAATTTTACAATTTAATGTGATACAATTACAAACATGGTCAACAGTAGCATTTTTTATTCCAACGAAGTTACAAGTTTGTGAAATATGTTTGCAAGCGGACCTGAGTGTTTATAACTTCAACTACCAAAGACGATCAACAAAAAGCGTTATTTTATCCAAATGTTAGGACTTTAACACAAATGTCAAGTTCTACGTGTTTATTTTATTAAATGTTCTGTATTTTCGTGATAGTTCTTTGAATGTCACAAGCCATTTTATATAGTATTTTAAGCATAGCCTTAGGACTAGTTAACCATTTTAATTTGAATATTAAGAAAACACATCTAAAGACGCCTAATAAATTTAGGCCAAACCTGTCTCGTTATTCTATTGTGTAACATCGGTTTCATTTCTCATAAATCACAAAGTGTATTGAAAAGGTGGACTTCTACGAGATAATTCTATCATGACCTTATAGAATTTTATTTCTCTCTGTTTACCACCATACTTTTTATGTGGCACATTATGTATAAGCCTAGTATGTATTCTTTTATGATGTATTGTTTCTCATAACTGATTTATATTTGTCTTTGTTTGATGTGGTTTGCTAACTTTACTTATTATGTAGTTTTCTATTATTATTATTATTATTATTATTATTATTATTATTATTATTATTATTATTATTATTATTATTATTATTATTATTATTATTATTATCTTGTTTACGTATCTAATTCATTGGTAGTATTTATTTGTTATATTGTAATTATGTCGTTAAGTGTAAGACAGGTCCACGAGTGCTAAATTCACCGCTAATAAATAAATAAATAAATAAATAAATAAATAAATAAATAAATAAATAAATAAATAAAAATGGTCTAAATATTTTATAATTAAAGTCCATGGTGTTTGTGAAGGGTAGGAACATAAACTTTCCAGTGTGAAAACTCGTGAGTTATAGTCTACCTTAATTGATTTTGCTATTTTTTTCTGGAAAGACTGTGGACTAGTAGAGGGGTTTAACAGGCCTAGTAAGAATACTTCAGGAGTATGCCATGAGAAGGGCTACGCTAGCCTCGAACCAAAGTTTAACAGAGGAGGGCGCAGTTGTCATGACAACATATCCCCTATAATCCATAAACTATGAGTTGAACAATTGCTCAGTGATTCAACTGATGAGAATTGGAACATTTATCTAGGTGATCCACTGGGTAAGACGAGCATTACTTATGAGATATGAAAATGAAACAGAGAACTCTTTTGCCGAGTGAGTTAGGTCATGGAACTGTGAGGATGCATTTAGAAAGTAGTCGGTTCGAACTGCACTGTCGGCAGTCCAGAAGATGGTTATCCATGGTTTCCCATTTTCATATTGGACAAATAACGGTATGTACCTTAATTAACGCGATGGTCTCTTCACTTCCACTCCTAGCTATTTCCTATTCCAAAATGGCCGTAAAACATGTCTGTGTTGGTGCGCATAAAAGAGGTTGCTTGAACTATGATAGAGAACTATTTTCATAGTGAACCGGAAGTTCACTAATATTTGAAGAGGCAATACTTCACGGAATATTGGTGGTAGATGTGTAATAATTGACACACATGATTGGCATGATATGAGGTTAAAACGATAATATTTTTATCATTTTTGTTATAGGACAAGTATTTTACCCCTATTAATTTATATTAGTGCAATTATTTATTTCACGTCCGAGAGGATTCGTTGTGCTGACCACACGACACCTCGTAATCTGCAGGCCTTCGGGCTGAGGAGCGGTCGGTTGTTATGCCAAGGCCCTTTAAGGACTGTAGTGCCATAGGGTTAGGTTAGGTTTTATTATTTATTTATTTATTTATTTATTTATTTATTTATTTATTTATTTATGTATTTATTTATTTATTTATTTATTTATTTATTTATTTATTTATTTATTTATTTATTTATTTATTTATTTATTTATTTCTTTATTTATGTATTTATTTATTTATTTATTTATTTATTTATTTATTTATTTCGCGAGTCTAAAGGGTGTTCTCCTTAGCTTACAGTATGCATTATGAATTAAATGAATGACGGTATGAATGAATTTCGTGACTGGATTGCATTCATGCGTGCATGAATGGAAGAACACTCCTCTCTCCCAATCACGGATAGCCACCACCTTGGGAGAGAGCGTTCATTATTGAATAATTGAGAGAAGTCCAGCAGATAAGGTGCGAACATTCCATTTCGTTGAATGCATGACTGACAGAATGCATTAGACTTTCTTCCAGTCGCAAATAGTGGTAATCTTAGACATTACGTATCTATCTGGACCTTGAACTTTAAGACGATAAGTGAAGTTCTCCTCCCAGGAGACCATGGACGATGTGGGGCAGCATGTAAGGTAGGTGGCTATATTTTGATCTCTTTTGTGGACTTATTTGCATATGGCGACGGGAAGATACCAGTGTTGTTGCCTAGCATGTAACAGTTAGGGTGTATGTTGCGTTGAACTCTGTTTAAACTTAGAGCTTGTAATATGTCGGTCTCAAGGCTGTCTACGGACGGAGTGTAATCTTCCTAATGGGTATTATCTAATTACATAAGGACGTACGAGTGTGGACCCTTGTTTCCCTTGTTCACTTTGCTTTAAGTGACTAAGTTTCTTTAACTTCTAATTTATTCTATCTCGCAATTCGGTCTTTATTTTTCTCTCTTCCGACTTATTACTATAATCATTATAAATAATAAGATTAACAAATACATTCCAAATGGGAAATATCTCGGTTAGAATAGTCACTTACAGTAATGTAATAATAAAGATAACATAATTACCGAACAAAAACAACAACAAACAAACAAACAAAAAACAAACAAACAACATTAGTACAACAAGCAAATCCATGGAAAGAAAATATTACGAGAATTACTACTATTTTAACATTCTAAATCCAGCATCATCATATACAAATTCGCACACAACTTAAGTATTTCCAGTACTTAACACTACGAATTACAATACTATAGGTTAACATAATACTATCTTAACAATACAAGTGATGATAAAGCCAAGTTAAAAACATAACTACCCAACAACAACAACTCGAATAAAAAAAGCAATTTAAAAATTATTACAAGAAATACTACTAGTTTAACATTCTAAATCCAGCATCATCGTAGAGTTTCATACAGAACTTAATGATTTCCAATACTTAACACTATGGCTTACGATACTATAATTTCAACTTACTAATAGCATAACATTACAAGTAATAATAAAGTAAAGTTAAAACATTGGTAATTGCCCAACAACAACGTGAGTACAACAAGAAATTCCCTGGAAAGATAATACCACAAGAAAACGTAGTTTCACAATCTAAACTAAGCAGAAAATCACAAATTCATTGACCGTAATTTACAACTTTTACTTTTCATTTTACACTAGCACTAATGGTGTCCTTAAATGACTTGATACAGGAAGGGAATCTATCAAAGACTGCTGCAGGTAATTTATTTCAAACCCTTATGGTCCTGTTAATGAAGGAAGACTTGCTCACGCCCGTATACTGGTTTCTGGCCCTAATTGTATGCTTATGATCATTTCTCGACAAGTATAAGGGAGGTTCCAACCTATTCCTAATACTACTCCAAGAAGCCCTTCCCGTATAGCTCGTATAAAGACCACACAGGCGAGCTCTAGTTCTTCTAGATTCAGGACTTTCCCAACTAATGGTATTCATCCTATTCCCGGTTATGAAACGCATCGCTCTTCCTTGAAATTTTTCTAGAGAATTTATTAAACCCATCCTGTACGGATCCCAGTACGCAGATCCATATTCTAGAATCGGTCTTACCAAGCATTTATAAGCTTTACTTTTGGGACCATAATTAGCATTCTAGAGACTCTGCATAATAAAATATAACGATCTCAAGGACTTCTTAACTACATTTTCCACATGCTTTTCTAATAGTAACATCTAAGTACTTACAACTATCAACTTCAACAGCACCTTATCCTCCAATTTCGTAATCCCTCTTTCCTATCATATTCTTTTTACTGAAACACAATTTCTTGCTTTTTCCGCTGAAGGTTTTTCATTCGATTTTTACACGCCCATCTTTCAATCGTATCTAAATCCTGCTGAAGCAATAGTTCGTCCTCCGATATGTGACGCAATCACCAGCGAAGTGTCGCACTTCCGATTTTATCGAATCAGGCATATCATTCATGAAAAGTATGAAAGGAATTGGCCCGATAACTCTACCCTGAGCCACACCAGACGTTACACTTATTGGAGAAGATGGCGTTTCTCCCACGCACACCCTCTGAGTTCTTCCATTGAGGAGTATTCGTACCCATTTCACAACTTTGACGTCGATGCCCGTACTCACTAACTTGTGAAGTAGGGTGTCATGTGGCACAAGATCGAATGCCTTAGTAAAATCAATTACTATTGCGCCAATCTTTGATCCACTGTCGAGCTTATCCTATATATCAGGGCCGCATGCGGCTCTTGAGTCAGTCTTGTGCGGCTCTTGACACCAACCTCAGAGAAAAATTAAATGATATAATTAATGGAATCTAACGACATCTCGCGGCCGGTGACAGTCAGTAGCAGCGATGTGCGGCTTAACGTTATTAGCGCTGTACGTCAGTGGTAAGACATTGGAGGTGAATATAGTTCCGGCGCCTTCTCTTAGTGCTTTGAGCGGGAGAGTGTGTCAGTGAGTCAGTGTCGTGAGGTGAAGCCAGTCGCGTTCACGTATAGGCAGTAGCGAGTGCCGATACTTTTCTGTGTGCAGTTGTTGTGTGCTGTTTGAGTACAGTTGTGGCCTGGTGTCCGAACAGTTACGATGCTGTCTAAGCGTAAATATGAAGATGAGTATCGAGCTTTTAATACGGACTGGGAGGAAGAATTCGTTTTTGTAGAAACAAAACGGTAAGCCAATGTCTCTTTTGTGTCAAATAACTTTGTCACAGTTCAAGGCCAGTAATCTAAAACACCATCATGACATTAACCACGGCGGTTTCAACAAAGATTTTCCTGTTGGCTCTCAGTTAAGGAAAACCAAACTGAAATCACTAAAGGAAAAACTTTATGGTCAGAGAAGCTGGCTTCATCTTGCCTTTTAATATTGCAAAAACAAAAAAGCCTTACACAGAGGTGGAGTTTATTGAGAAGAACATGGCACAAGTTATTTCTGTCTTAGAACCCGAAAATAAGAAACTGCAGAAACTGATCAGTCCGCCTCTGTGGTGTAGTGGTTAGTGTGATTAGCTGCCACTCCCCGGAGGTCCGGGTTCGATTCCCGGCTCTGCCACGAAATTTGAAAGTGGTACGAGGGCTGGAACGGGGTCCACTCAGCCTCGGGAGGTCAACTGAGTAGAGGTGGGTTCGATTCCCACCTCAGCCATCCTGGAAGTGGTTTTCCGTGGTTTCCCACTTCTCCTCCAGGCAAATGCCGGGATGGTACCTAACTTAAGGCCACGGCCGCTTCCTTCCCTCTTCCTTGTCTATCCCTTCCAATCTTCCCATCCCCCGCAAGGCCCTTGTTCAGCATAGCAGGTGAGGCCGCCTGGGCGAGGTACTGGTCATCCTCCCCAGTTGTATCCCCTGACCCAGAGTCTGAAGCTCCAGGACACTGCCCTTGAGGCGGTAGAGGTGGGATCCCTCGCTGAGTCCGAGGTAAAAGCCAACCCTGGAGGGTAAGCAGATTAAGAAAGAAAGAAACTAATCAACGAAATGCCCTCTGCTAGACACACAATAGAGAGGCGAGTTTCTGTTATTAGTGCGGATATTTTAAATAATTTACAAAAAATCTAAGCGAGTACTCAGCAGTAATTCTGGCTCTGGACGAGTCTACTGATAAAAAAGATAAACCACAACTAGCCATATTTGTGAGGTATGTGTCAAAGGACTTGGAGGTGGTGGAAGAACTTTTAGACCTGGTTACTTTGAAGGATACTACTCATGGTGGTGACATTATGAAGCCCTGGATGGTGTTTTACAGAAAAACTCAGTGCCTATCGGTAATATTGTCAGCATTGCTACCGATGGTGCACCATCTATGACTGACACGAAACAAGGGCTTATTGGGGTTTTAAATGCTGACACATCGTTTCCCGATTTCCTACCTGTACATTGTATTATGTACAGAGAGCTTTTAGCAGCAAAATATTTTCAGTACTCGCTTATTATGCAAGTAGTTCTAAAAATTGTGAACTGTATTCGCTCATGTGCCAAAACACACCGACAGTTAAAATTTTTATAGAAAATATGAACAATGATAAGCTTCCTGATGATGTATCTTGGTACTGCTTAATAAGATGGCTATCAGTAAGCAATGTTCTTGACAGATAGTTTTGAATTACTTGATCCAATCAAACAGTTTATGGAAATAAAATCATTCCCTGAACTTAGTGATCCTCAGTGGTTGTTGGATTTGGCTTTTTTACAGATGTGGTCCAGCATTTAAAAACGCTAAACATATCTTTGCAAGGAAGAGAAAAACTTTTCTGAATTGGCCCAGACTGAATTTATCTTTCATAGCAAGTTGAAGCTTTCTGGGAAAGACCTTCAGAATAAAATATACTCACAACTTCAAATGTTTGAAGAAAATTACTGAAAGCCTTGTTGACGTTCAGGTGGAAACTGAAGATTACGTGAGTAAAATGTCTGGCCTTGCTGAAGAAATCAATGGCAGATTTAATGATTTGAGATCACATAAACCTTCATTTTCACTCCTGGAAAATCCTTTTTTCTGTTGATGTTGTGGGTGATGGCTGTCCTGTTTCATCATTAATAACAAAGGATACAGCAGCTGTAGAGCTGGAGCTACTAGGACTGCAAGAGGACGAAGGACTAAAAGGAATCAAACGAAGTGGCGTTTCTACCATAGAATTTTGGAAGAATGTTCCAGAAGAAACATACCCACTAACAAAACAGTGTGCCAAGAGACTAATCTCAAACTTTGGGACTACTTATGTGTGTGAATCACTGTACTCACCGCTCAAATTTATTATATCTAAATATAGATCTGAACTAACTGATCAACATTTAAGTGAACTTGTGCGAACTGCGCTTACCAATTATCAGCAGATTTAAAAAAAAACTAACAGCAAAAATGAACGCTCAAAAAGCACTTCTCATAAGTGAAATCTTATTCCTTGATGTGTACCTGAAAAATAATGTTGTGTGTAGTTTAGAAAATAAATATTCCTTCATTTGTTATAAAATGAAAAGCCTGCCTTCATTTTATAAACCATTTTTTAAACATGCTCCCAATTTTTGTCTCCTAAATTTGCCGCTCCCAGAAGTAAGATTAGTGGCCACCCCTGCTATATATCTTGGAATACTGAACAGAGCTGACTTTAACAGGAGAAGCCTTCGTTAAAACCATGTTGCCCCTTAAATATCATTCCAGAAGTGTCCCATTTTAACCTCAAATAATCTACTATTAATTGGTCCATTTGTTTGCATACGATTGACGTCAAACTTACCGGTCTGTGGTTATTCAAGTCGCTTTTGTCGCCCCTTTGTGAATGGGAACTACAATAACCGATTTACAATCTTCTGGAACCTTGTTATTGTTCAGTGATGTATTAAAGATTCTTATTAAATATGGTAGGATCGCTTCACCCCCGATTTTAAGTACCTCTCCAGAAATAGAATCTGGCCCACAATATTTACTACTTCTGAGTTTAGAAAAACCTTTACGCAATAATGAAGCTTTAATTTGGAAATCATTATTAATTTTCGAAAAATTGCCCCTGAATAACTGCACCGCCGGATTAAGAACATTTCCGTAGTGATTATTTATTACTTCCGCTTTATCTACATACCTGTTGTCGCCAATAAATAGCCTCCTATACAAAGAGAAGGAACTGACTTGTCCTCTCCATTCAATCTTCGTATATGTACATATTTAAAGAAAGGGTTCGAGGAATTCCGATTTTCATTTAGGACAATGTCAAGATATTTCTCTTTAGCCGTTTTCTTTTCTGTTAGCAAAAGCTTCACCATACGTCTATACTTCGCTTTTCACGCATCGTTATTATTTCATCTGTTGAACGCCCTCCTAGTCCTAGGTTTAAGCTTCCTACTAGTCGTGGTGTAGTACGGCGGATCTGATTTTTCCCTAATTATCATTTTGGGAAGGAATTTATTCAGTCCAGTATTTAAAATGGTTTTGAAGTTCTCTCAAATGTCGTCCATGCACTTGCCCTTGGTTAGAGAGATCGAGTATCACTGCACTGTGGTCACTAATCCCCTGAATTACGTCACAAGGTATAACTGCATCATCCGGTCTGACTAGAAAAACTCTAGAATGCTCGTTTACGTGTGTTCTTTGTAACGACTTGGGAAAAGCCATTATTCCACACTAATAGGTTAACTGCTTCCTGTGATAGGCCCAGTTGACCCAGCCCAGCTTACTGACGGTAGATTTAGATCCCCTTCGATTATAGTTCTTTTCCCGTAGCTTATATTTCCACATGTCAATTCTGAAAGACGAGTGATGGGGTTTAAACCGGATTTAGGCTCCAATAATGACTATATTTTGTTTATTGGATGCATTATTTACCTCCACCCCAATTATTTCGCAGTCATCGATAACCCATTTTAACGTACTGCTTATTTCTGACTTAACACAAATGAAAATTCCACCTCCTTTAGACCCTCAACCCCGTCTAAACGTTAGAAATTTTGACCTGAATATTTCTGAATTATATATAATATCCGAAAACCAACCTTCCCTTCCCACAGTTATATCAGGGTCATTCGCATCAACTAAGTTTCCCAATTTTGTGATTTTATTGCCAATACTTCCGCAGTTTCCCTGCAACAATCTAAGAAACTTACCCGATCCGGTACCACTGCCTCTCACAATGTCCTGTTGATGGCCCTGATGTCGTTGTAGCTGCATTGAATCTGCTCTCGTAGTGGATCATCATTCGGCTGCCCGTTCTGCGCTGTCATCCGTTTGGGTGGAAAAGGACTCGGTAATCCTCGAAGAGAGTTCACCAAGTCTCGCCACTCCTCGCTGATTCAGAAAAAGTCCATCTCTAATAAAGTCCTTGTCGTCGATTCAACTGTTGCCGTCTACAAATAGTGATCCGGAACTTTCGGCAACCCACTGAAGGTCTTCGTTCAATCGGCCGATCTCCTTCCATGATACATGTGGTCTCTTCAGTATACCACTAATTACATTTGACTTCGGGAAATTTTCCTTAGTCGAGTTCACTAGATCATGAATGTGAATTACATATTCAGTACGTTGCCTTTTTAAGTCATAAGTTCCTACGTGGAGAATTACTGCTTCCTAATTCCCGCGGCATCCGTCGTTTATTTTCCTGTTCAAATGTTCCACTCGAATTCCCGGCATGCTCTTCCCATTCACTTACCTATTTTCCTGTCCTATATGACGCACGATTGAATCGCCTGTCACCACATAATTTACAGGTTTCATATTATCCACAGATGAATGAGTGCCTGCATTTCACATATACACTTCCTGTAACTTCTTTTCTAGCTCTGCAATAATGATATTTGCTTCATTTAATTCCCGTTGTAGTTCGTCAATTTTTGCTTTGTCGCTAGTCGCATTCCCAGTCACTAACGTAGTATAGCTTATCCTAGGTGTCACCGGGCCTTCTGCCCCATTCGGTTTCATGGCAAGTCATATCATGGGATTGCTTGAGTGAGTTCAACATCCTGATATATTTTGGTCTCTGCCTTTCTGTTAACCTTTTGTTTGTCTCTTTCTTGGCCGTATAGTATGAGGCTTGGCTCCTGATTTTTCTGGACCCTTCCGATCCATGGGACGTGTGGGATATTCTCTGAATAACGGACAACTACTGTAGTGCCACGTGGTGTAAAAACTGCTAAGCTTTTCAGTGTATTACGACGTATCCTCATGTGGATTCTTTGTCCGTTCAGTCAATGAAATTTGAAATTGAAGTTCAAGGTTCGAGACTGCTCTGATATGTTACATTTGTCTTGGAATTTCTAGCCTCTTGGGAACTAATTAAAGCTATTTGTTTTACGTCGCACCGACACAGATAAGTATTATGGCGAGAATGTGGGAGGAACGGCTTAAGAATGGGAAGGAAGCGGCCGTGGCCCTAATTAAGGTACAGCCCCAGCATTTTCCTGATGTAAAAATGGGAGACCACGGAAAACCATCTTCAGGGCTGCCGACAGTGGGCTTCCGACCCGCGATCTCCCGGATGCAAGCTCACAGCTGCGCTTCCCTAACCGCACGGCCGGTGCTAATTAAAGCAAAGTATTTTGTCGAGCCAAAGACTGTCTAAGACTAACGAGTCTTGTCTTGATAAATGTGATCTGCTTATTCCCTGCTAATTATTGTTGATCAAGCTCTAAAACTTACGGTTGTAAATATCCTTTTCTAAATTGTTATTGCGTATTTTATTGTTTCTTAAACTGTTGTTCTTGCCTTGAAAATATATTTTAACAAAAAGAAAATAACTTTATTTAATACCTTCAAGCTTTAAATTATTGTGTTCCTTTTATGATAATAAAACAAGTAACAATAATAACATAAACTTGTATCGTTTTCAGGTATTTCGACGCAAATTAAGCTACCTGCGTATTAATTCTGAAAATGTGTTTTACTCCACTTGATGGCGTAGAGACCGGTCTGTTGGGAGAAATTCAATTAATTTTGTTCAGTAAACACAAAATGTGAAATTATAGATCTTTTACACGCCGACATCGTAAGACATAGAGTGCTTTCAAAATTCTGACTAGATCTACTGGTTTCGTACTCACGATGTAGGGACCGACACTCTACCACATAACTACATATTTATATTATTTTATGTCGCGTGCCCTGATTACGTTTTATGGTTTTCAACGCTATAATGTGCCGGAATATCGTGTACGGTACCAGCATTTTTTTAATCTAATGGTAAATATACCCATATGAAGCTGGCGTGTTTGAGTACCTTCATTTGGCATTAGACTGAGCCGAGATTAATTCCCCCAGTACGGGCTCAGAAGACCAGCGCTTCTGTCCTCTGAGGCACTTGCACCGGACTAAGGAGATTCGGGAAATGCATGAGAAATAATGATTCCGTCGGACGTAAACGGATTGGAAAGGGTTACTCTTTTCAGGTTAAATTCACAGCTCTTCTGTTGTCTTTGTAAGTCATGTGTTATGTTTTGTAGTTCTTCTTACGTTTCCTTCCTCTCTTGAGAACAAACGCTTAACAGACGAACATCGCAATCCACTCGCTTTTCTGTACTTTGTAGCTTTAAATGCTCGTATAAACAGAGCAGTGGCACATCGTTGTTGTGGGTCTGGGCCAGAGCACTGCTGTCTACTTTATAGCACTATAACAACTCTGTCCTCGCCAACATGTTGAAGGCTCGTCACCAGAAGCATTCCTTTAATTTAGCTGTAATTAACACACCTTGAGACAATATATTCAGGCATTAACATGCTATTGAACAACTAAGTAAAAAGGGTGGGATTTCTGGGTGATAGCAAAGGGCAGATGCTTGCATTAAATCAGGTTGAATTCTAAACCAGGTCAGGGAATTCTACCTCTTTCTCACTCGTTTCCACTCAACCTACGTGAAAACAGTTCATGAGATATCTGACGGTGAGATAGCGACCCCGATCTAGAAAACAAACAGTGAAAGGCCCAGAGGATTCGTCACGTTTACCACGCATAGCCTCGTAATCTGCAGGTCTTCATGCTGAGCATCGGTCTCTTGGAAGGCCAACGAACATCACAAACATAATCTATAAACTGACCTGATGCATCTCGCCATGCCACCCTACGCAGTCCAAACCTATTCAATTCTGCATCGTACATCAGGTCTAATGTGTTTGTTATATTCATGCCTTGGTCTACCACTTTTATGAAAACTAACCGGAAAATTTCTGGGTGTCTTTAAACTGTGTCCTATCATTATATCCCTTCTTCTGGTGAAATTTCGTTAAATCGTTTTACTCTCACCAGTTCAGTACCTCTTCATTCATGATTCGATCTACACATCTCACCTTCAGCGTTCTTCTCTAACACCACATTTCAAAATCTGCTGATCTCTTTCTGACCTGCTTATTGTCCATGTCTGACTTCCATACGATGCCATGTTTCAGACCAAAGTCTTCAAAATACAGGAATTATTCTAAATTGGTTATCAGAGTGTAATAGTAAATATCTCCGTATACATAGTTAACTTATATCGAATATTATTCATTCTAAAGAGTGTCAAGATTTGTTTGCAATGTTTTACACATGTTTAATGTCACTCGGCATCCCACCTGTACGAAAGGTCATACCATGTATTCGAGAGAATGACCGCCTCTACCCGAGCAAGCGCATCGTCGGTCCGTTGACAAATCTCATGGCGAGTGTAACGGACTCCTCACTTCACCGGTAACTACAGTTATGAACTTCGCCACGCACATAACCTTTTTCTACTATTAATATGGACTTACCCTCATCATGATATAAACCGCATTTTCTCTCCAACTGGAACTTACATACTTATGTGAACTCTGCTCTATCCACCTTTACGATCTACGATAAACTAACTTCCTTTCCGCCGGTTGACGTCATGTGACATCGCCTGGTTTGTCGCGCATGCTCCACTAACCTCTGGAATCTTCCAGACATATTTCTCATTATTTCCCCTCTACTCCACACTATAAGTACCTGGCCTTCCTCGGAATATTTTGAGATGGACTTTGGCCTGTGTGGAGGGAGCAGCATCCAACGTCAACTCCGTCCTTAGGGACATGTGCCCAGAAGTCTCCATTTTCGGGCAGTTGGTACAATTTGGTTCATGATGAGGTATGACAAACTGATTTCTTTACTGTAAATCCCTTTAGTTGCATTGGGAGATACTTTCCTTGCAAATTCTGACTGGGAGCATGGCATTTCCAGGCCGAAATTTCACTTGTCTTTTTTGTATTTAAACTCTTCATTGACGAACCTAGTAACGACTTTCTTTCTAAATGTGCGTGTGGTGTATTGGCAACTGTGCGACTCCTACTGTACACACACTTCTACCCGTTCAGTGCTTCGCCATTTGAGTTTCTGAATGTTGTGAAACTGGTTCACTTGAAGTATATTGTGATTATTCTCCTGTAGAACTACGTTATTTTGTGTCAATCGAGTGATAACGGAAGTGGTTGTGACTTGCATATAGCATTTAGATTTTGCTCAGAAGATTTCCTGCTGGTATACTCGAATTTGGTAACTGTGAACATCCTCCTTTTCTCGTTGTTCTGGGTTTCTCCTTTTACAGCCATATTTATCCTTTCTTTGTTCGTCCCTTTCCATTCCTGCGTTATTCTCTCTCGTTTGCTTTCTTTCTCTTTGATATCTGACTTTACTATAATGAATCTGTATTTTGTATATGTGGTTGGGAAAATTTCATATTTGTATAGTTCTCCTTTCATGTAAATTGCTAGAGTTTTTGATTTATTATTCTAATATATGTTTTCAAATTTTATCTTGGTTTCTCATTTATTTTCACCCGTCATGTCCCTTATTTCTCCTCACATTCTCCTTTAATTTTCTATCCACTGCGCTATGTGTTGTTACTCTGGAATGCTTTTTGGAGATTTTGATTACCGCGGCCTCTGTTCTCAATTCGGCATTTTCTTTACGGAGTGAATATTTCAACCTACTGATTACTAACTATTTGGTGTCATCGATACCTTGAGATCCTCCCTTGGCACTATCATATACTGTATATATATATATATATATAATATATGCATATAACCACCATAATGGGTTATATGAGTTGCAGTAATGTACACGTAACCTTTAACGTACCCCGCAGAGAAAAATCCGGCGGCGTAAAGTCAGGAGATTGTGGTAGCCAAACAATGTTCCCACTACGTTCCATCTAAACAGGAACAAAGCGTCATAGGTACGCTCTGACCTCGTGGTGGTAATGCTGGGATGCCCTATCCTGCTGAAAAACGTTTTCTACCGTATCCTTTTTCAGGTGATGAATCGTGTAGATTTCAACGTATCTATACGATACCAGTTACAAACTTTCTATAAGAAAGAATGGCCCATACCCTTTCACGGAACTTCATATACGAATGACATTCAGTTTTGATGAGTCACGTGTATGTTCCAGGTTTGTGTATGACCCATATCCGTACATTATGATGCTTAGTGGTACTGCTACAGTAAAAATTTGCCTCATCTTCACATTCCATCCTATTCATCATTTCCACACAGAGCTCATACCGGTTCTTGCTTGTCACCAGTACTCAACGCTCAACGCGGTTGCAATTTGTACGTGTCACTCCGGTGGTCGTCGTAAAGTTCTCCATTCCGTAGGCTGATGGACTCCTAGCTCCAAGCATGCTCTAGGACAGGGCCGCTCAAACTTTCTTGTATGGAAGGTCAGTAGTTATGAAAAGAGCAGTTCGCGGGTCACCGACTAGTGATAAGTGTGGAACTGTTTTTTTTTTAGAGAACAAAGTACTGATGTTCGGTTTATGTTCAGTAGTGCTGAGCAGTACCACGTCTTGTAGACGACCATAACTCAGCGCCGATCTCAATCTTGATTTCCGGATCTTCAACTTGGCGAATGTTTGCTCCCAATATGAGAAGAAACCTTGGAGATCACACTAAGAAATCAGGGTGAAAAACCGAACTATGTAGCGAAGGTAACGTAAAGATACTGATACGAAGATGAAGTAAGTGATATTTCTGAGAATGTGTGCTTGGGCAGGGAGAGGGTGTTATAAAAATAGTTTCCTTTCCACTTATCCCCACTGTCATGCATTGCTCGGAGCAGCATTCTATAAGCAATTCTTATGATTACGATTGTTAAAATTTTTTACTTAAAGCCAAGACAATATTTGCAGCCCCTATGTGCTGTATGTGTGAAGAATACTACCAGATATTGAACTAAAATAACTAGAAATGTATTTCTTTTTAAATACTGAATACCTACGAGGGCTACTGAAAGTCACTGGCAAGCCGGATATAGCCCGAGAACCGTAGTTAGGCCGGTCCTGCTCTAGGCGTAGACTACTTTGGACTTCGTGCATCGATGATAAAATGCTTTGATATTTTCACATGTTACGGAACTTTCTGTTCTGTGCTATGAAACGTCTTTGTGCGGTAGTTTGTTATTTAGTTTCATATCACTGCACGCGGTCAATTTCATACCTCCATGGGGATTGCGTCACGAATCCTGCTGAACGAGTGAGTAGAGTGTGTGGAGCGAAGTTTGCCGGCTAAGCTTTAAACTTAATGATATGGCACGAAGTTTGGCAAACATCAGAATAAATTTTGCTCTGTAACTAGCGAGTAAATCACTGATACTACGAGGGCTGTAAAAAAAATGTAGTGACAAGGTAGTCCAGACACTCGCAGGAGATCGGGCATGCGCAAATAGGACATGGGATCGGTCAGGTGGCGCTGTTGTCGAGGTGTAGAATGCATTTCACTGGCATCCATTTGGGAATGTTGTTGCTGTGTGGCGTTGAAGTGAAGTAGTTAGATGCAGGGTCGGTCTCGACCCTTAAGTGTCCACGGCTGGTCCGTGGTTCCAACAGCTCTGCACTCCGACCAGCCAGCCGAGCAGAGGAGGGGTGGCCACGATTCTACCGCGGCTCTACGCCTCTGTATTTACGAGACGGAAAAGGGCTGGACCTCACGGCTGGCCCCAACCGTTGGCTGTCCTCAGAATGGTTTTCCATTCTCCTACACTAAGGCGAATGCTGGAACAGTTCCTAGTATAGGCTCCGGCCGCCAATCCCCTCCCCATCTCCGAGCATCTCCTTCACCGTAACAAATCTCCCAGCCTGACACACGGCGTCACCCTCTTAGAAGCCCGCCTTCAGGGGAAGAACGAAAACAGTTTAGTTGTAGTAGTAGTAGTAGTAGTAGTAGTAGTAGTAGTAGTAGTAGTAGTAGTAGTAGTAGTAGTATTAGTAGTTGTAGTAGTAGTAGTTGAAGTGATGAGTGTCGATTTCACCTATCTAAAGCATGTTTTCAAAAGGTGAACAGCGTTAGTGGATTAAAATCGACTATGCCCGTGGCAAAAATGCATCAGAATGTCATTGAGGGTTACGTGAAACCTGCAGTGAGAATATATTACCAAATAGGACGATTGAACAGTTGGTCAAGGCGTTTCGTGCGGCTTGGAATGAGAGGGCGGATTTACACCACACAGGTTGGCCGTCCATTCCTCAAGATTAGATTGACATCGAGAGTGGTTTCCGTAGAAACTCCATAGAGGTTGATCTCAGTCATCAAAACGGTATGGCAGATACTGATGAAATGTCTTAACATGAGGAATACTGCGTCTCTTTGTGTTCCACATCAACTCACCGATGTACGGAAATGGCACCGGCATGCACTGGCTGACATCCACCTGGACAGATATCGCAATTCCTACAGTGTATTGTCACCATTGATGAGACGTGAACACGAGAATACGAGCCTCAATTAAAGAGTCAGTCGAATGAATGGCGTCACCCAGGCTCGCCACGATCACATAAATATCGGCAGGAACCCAGTCGGGTGAAGCTTATGTTGTGATTGTGGCATACGACTAATCATGCTGTGCTGAGGGAGAAATCGTGAACAGGGACTACTATTGCCGATATATAGAGCGACATATGCGTCTGGGTATGTGCGCCAAACGAGCACGTTTATTGTGAGACGATTGCCCTATCGTGTACGTCACAAACAATGTCAAGCTCTTATTGCATGAAACGGTGCATGAGTCCTTGTGACTTCCACCTGTTTCCGAAGTTGAAGAAACCCCTCCGAGGCCACCGATTTCCTGATGATGCATCTGTACTGTCGCTATCATCAACCGAGAACACCTCGCCAGTGATCCCCAACGGCTTGCCGTCTTTTGAAATAAGGTAATAGATTTTCACGGGCAACTGCACTGAAGGGATATAATTCAATTGTACTCGTTAGTTCCTTAAATATTGCCACTATTTTATTTGCAACCCTCGCAATTTAGGATATATTTTATTAACTGGCAATTAGAAATTACATTTGTATTAGTAAATTTTAATTGATTGTCTCTTTTGTATCCTTGATGAATACCATCATCTTGACGCAAAACTGAAAGTACAAATAATAAATATTAACGTGTGTCTTTAAAGATAAGGTAATAAGACATAACAATGCCTTGTGACTATTACAGCCCAGTGGAGCAGTTGTAAGCTGAACCCTAAGAGGAGAATGGACCAGAATGCTGAGCATGAGATAAAACTGAGTCATTTGGTGTGCTGCGAAATGTTGTGCGTGAGTTTCAGGAAATTTCGAGAAACTGCACATACATAGCCCTCAGGCATCAATCATTTAAATACACACTAATTATCCTTTTCTCGAAACGAACGTGTTCTGAAAATCTAATCCCTTCTTACAGAATAGCCGTATTTTGCGCCAATTGATTAGTCAGCAGACCCATTCTTCCTGCAATTAATTTTAAGTTTTTAAGAATCATTTTACTGGGACATGTTTAAAATTCTACCGCCGATTCATCCAACATCCATTACTAGGAAAAACGAGGATATTTCAGAGAGTGTAAATTAATGGTCATTACAGATGTCACAAATTTAGATGTGACCGTGGTGGTGCTGCTAGCTGTGGTGACAGTTGTATTGATTGTACTAAATATCAGACCAATGAAATTAATAGCTCCGTGAACATTAACATAAGAAGAAAGGTTTTCAACGATTTGAAGAATCTTCGTCGTATTCCTTCCACACACTGAGTGACGACTACTACACATCGCTCATTTCAACAACAACAACAACTAAATACTCTCTGCTGTATCCATATAATATACTGCAGGATGGCACTCTTATATTTGAGAATGGATGAGTTATGAGTGGCTACTTACAAAGTCTTTTTCTCTTTAGAGCAGAGCGCGATCTTAGGTATTTACATGGAATGTCGATCCCTTCCGTAAGTTCTGATTGTCCGCTCACCTTTTACTTCACTGCCCAAGCTCAATCACTCCACTCAGCCGTTTCACGGACGCAGATTGGAACACACTGCTCCACACAGTGAACTACTCACTCGGCAAGGCAATAACACATCACCATTATATAACGCAATCACTCTCCGCCGTACTCCTCCAATACACAGAGCGAATACAACTATAGCTCATCACTTCATCAACATCCACTGCTACTACACTGACTCCAATGAGACACCCACCACACCAACTCTGGGGGCGGCCTGCCCTTCTATTTACAGTTTGCTTTTACGTCGCACCGACACAGATAGGTCTTATGGTGACGATGGGATAGGAATGACCTTGGAACGGGAAACAAGCGGCAACGACCTTAATTAAGGTACAGCCCCAGCGTTCGCCTGGTGTGAAAATGGGATACCACGGAAATCTATATTCAGGGCTGCCGACAGTGGGCGAACACATCCAGCACTAATGCTGCACTTGTTTGCAGGTTACCTCTTTTGTATCCCCCGTTCTCGCGGGTTTGCCGGAATGGAGATATTCTCGATTCATGATCTAGAAGGTGCACGGGGAAACCAGGTTAAGGGAAATGTGGAGGGAAAGGGCTGTCACTGTGCTCACAGCCTGGAAGCTCCCAGCTGACTCCCTAGTTCCTTCCTGGAAATAACGAACGGGGCTACAGATAGGGGGCGATGACTCATATGTTAGACCCATTTTAAAAAAACAGTCATCACCGTCATTATGGGTAGAGTGTTGGCACGTAACGATACAAAAAATGAAATGATGTATGGAGCTTAGTAACGGGAGAAACCGAGGACAAGTTCGGTTCTCCAGATGCAAGTCTTCTGATTTGTCGCCGGTAGGCGACCTGCGCGCCGTAATGATGATGAAATGATGATGAAGACGACACATACACCCAGTCCCCTTGCCAGCGGAATTAACCAATTATGGTAAACGTTCCCGACCCTGCGGGGAATCGAACCCGGGAACCCTGTGACCGAAGTCCAGCACGCTAAACATTTAGCCATGGAGACAGACCACTTAATTCAACTGAGTGACTAAGCCTTACGAAGCGCTGGCCTTCTGACAAGAGAACTGCTTGGGTTGGAGCAGAGTGATTGCAGTGAAGCATTGTAGGATGATCGCATTAATACATGAGAACACCGCCACATACCAGCCATTGTTGCATAGACCTTGCACAACGTGACAAAAAGAGTTTATCTTGAAGAGCAATCCGGAAGTTTCCTCGTTTGTGCTAACGAAAATATATGTTAACTGTATGCACGTATATGCATCGATGGAGATAACCTAGATTTCATGCATCATGATATTTTATCATCCACTACAAACGATATTCAAACATTTAAAATGAAATATTTTTTATATAATGAAACATAATACGTGCGGGTGAAATCGTTTTCAGAGCGTGAAATTCTGCACACGTTGTAAAAATCTCATAAGAAGTGTTTAATTTAACCTCAAAATAGAACTCCGGGAGCATATTTAACTGCTCCGAGCTGCTCAGCTTGTTTTCAGCAAGCATTTAGAACTCTAGTTTCACCTCTGTGATGTAGTAGTCAGTGTGACTAGCTGCCACCCCCGGAGGGCCAGGTTCGAGTTCTGGCTGTGCCACGGAATTTGAATAGTGGTACTACGACCGGAACCCGGTCCACTCAGCCTCAGGAGGTCAGTTGAGTATAGCGGGTTCGAATCTCACCTCAACCATCCTCGAAGTGGTTTTCCGTGGTTTCCCACTTCTCCTCCGGACAAATGCCGGGATGGTACCTAACTTAAGGCCACGGCCACGGCCACTTCCTTCACTATTCCCTGCCTATCCCTTCCAATCTTCCCATCTCACGCAAGCCCCTGTTGAACATAGTAGGTGAGGCCACCTGGGTGAGGTACTGGTGCTCATTCTCAGTTGTATCCCTGACCGAACGTCTCACTCTCCAGAACACTGTCCTTGAGGTGGTAGAGGTGAGATCCTTCGCTGATTCCGTTTGAAAACCAACCGTGGAGGGTAAACGAATTAAGGAGAAGAAAAAGAAAAAGAACTAGATGCTGGATTTTTAGGTGGAAATAGATTAGCATGGAAACTAATTTGAGTAGTAGAAAGAGTCGACTAGAGCCTCCGTGGCTCAGACGGCAGCGCGTCGGCCTCTCACCGCTGGATACCGTGGTTCAAATCCCGGTCACTCCATGTGAGATTTGTGCTGGACAAAGCGGCGACCCCATCGTACTAACAGCCTATATATGCTTCATTCATTACATTCCATACCCGGTCTATGACTGGAAAACAGGTTGTAGGTTTTCATTTTTTTTTTTTCAAAGAGTCGACTACTCCGCTCTTCCGTAACGTAGCTAGAGTAACATAGTTTCCAGGGGTTCTTATAGGCAGTACCCTAATTTTTATGCACATTTTATAGCAGAGCTGTTGTCTGGGCTGGAGCATAGGCCTAATTGTTACTCACTAAAGTAAGTTAACATCCGTGTTCTAATTATAGCACTAACGTTGATTTTGCGGCAAGGTTATTTTTAAAATTATATTTAGAATGTATTAATTCATCCTGATCACTCCACGATAAAACAGTAAAAGTGTACACTGCGGAAAGAAGCCCCGCAAGTGCAAAGTACGTTACCGTACGTCCTAACGACAGGGGTGAAACATACAACGTACAATAGAACGCCTCCACGAAGAGGGAATCGTGATGGTCATCTTTTGATCACTCAGGGAAGTAGCAAGACAGGTTCCGTATAAATATTAAGACGTTCGCATGAAGTGATGGTCTTGGAAGACATCACGGAACACACAGTGAAAAGGACACACGAGTGTAAAGTATACTATTGAGAATTTCCACGTTGGTAGAAGCTCTAGAACTTAAAAGACCCCTCCATAAGCATTCTTAACAGAAGCTAAGTGAGAACGAATGGTGCAGGGGTACGCTTTAACAAAGAAGGAATCTCAACCCTCCCGGGGAAAAGTTGTACAAATTTCGAATAATGTAGTAATATGTTTAACGAATTTTTATCTCGAAATAGACCACTTCACCGACACGAGCTGAGACTACACAAGTGTAAAACATGCAGTAATGTGTTCTCACGGAAAAAACTAGGAAATAACCCTTATGATAATGCTCGTCAGGACGTGCTCACCTGATAAGTTAAACCGAGTATTGTCCCTTCATTGTAGAGGCCATAGTCCTTAGGGTAGTTTCAAGGCTATTTATTTACAATTAATCACTACCCCAAGTTTCATTGAAATTTGTCTTGCAAAATTCAAATAGTTTTCAGTGAGCACAATATGACTGTTTGAGGAGACAATGGATTCATGTGAAAATGATATAGGTAGCATAATCTAGCGTCACGTATATCGGAAAACCAGTAGTGTTATGTAGCACAGCCGAGTGTGAAAGATACCGTCGAGCACGTTGGCTCCCTTCTGTCGGCGACGAACGTTTGGTTGTTCTTAATAATTATAAAAGTGTGGCTGCAAATGAAGTAACAAATTGATTGTCGTGCCTGCCCCCAGAATTGAACACCAGGCAGTCATTCTCTCCGAGGATCGACCTATTAGCTAGGAATGTGAGAGGAATGATGTCACTGAGTTCTAATTGGGAACAGGCTATAACAAAAGGTTAAACAGAACCAGATAATACAAAATAGGTAAATTGTAGGATATGATAATACATGTTTATTTATTTATTTATTTATTTATTTATTTATTTATTTATTTATTTATTTATTTATTTATTTATTTATTTATTTATTTATTTATTTATTTATTTATTTATTTATTTATTTATTTATTTCAAACATAGGAGGTCATGAATTACCATGTTCACGACAATTGTTACTTAGATTTACTGACACGTGAAAGATCTCCTCTGGGACTAAATTCCCGCAACTTGGCGTCTCCTAAAACCGTATAAAATGTAGTTAGTCGGACTTAAAACAAATGACTTTATTAACAATACATCCACGGTGTCGCCTGGCTGTCCTAAGAGGGGAATAGAAGCGGGTAAATGGATGCTCAGCTTCAGAGCGTTTGTTGACGACCTAGGGTTCCCTGGCTGAGTTCACATTACTTCCACGTACTTGTGCCAGGCTCCCCACTTTCAAATATCCTATCCGACCTTCCTAGGTCAAGTTTTGTATTTTTCCGACCACAATCGTATTAGGTTTACGAATCCTAGGGAGTCTTTCATTTTCACGTCCTTCATGGCCCTTATCTTCCTTTAGCCATTATTTACGTTCTTCCATTTTACTTCTAATAGTGTCAATAGAGGATAGTTACAATGTAGTACCTACTTCGCCTGGAATTGGAAGATCAGATTGGCTTCAGGAGAAATGTAGGAACACATGAAGCAATCTGACCTTAGAGGACCGAATTAAAAAGACTAACACCGAGCTAGATACCTGCAGTCGCTTAAGTGCGGCCAGTATCCAGTAATCGGGAGATAGTGGGCTCGAACCCCACTGTCGGCAGCCCTGAAGATGGTTTTCCGTGGTTTCCCATTTTCACACCAGGCAAATGCTGGGGCTGTACCTTAATTAAGGCCACGGCCGCTTCCTTCCCATTCCTAGGCCTTTCCTATCCCATCGTCGCCATAAGACATAGCTGTGTCGGTGCGACGTAAAGCAAATAGAACATAAAAGACTAACTCACGTGCATGGAATTCGTAGATCTAGAAAAGACAGTCAATAATGTTGATTGGAGCAAGCTATTTGAGATTCTAAAGTTTTGGATCACATGCCAAGAAATGATTATCTACAATCGATACAAAAATCAGTCTGCAGCGATAAGAATCGTGGGCTATGAAAAAGAAGCAGCATTCCAAAAACGAGTGAGGTAAGGCTATAGATTGCCCCCCCCCCCCACCACCACCACCACCACCACCACCTCCACTTTTTAAACGTTTATATACAACAGGCGATAAAGGAAAAAAAAAGAGGAATTTGGAAAGGGAATCACAAACAAAGGAAAGGAAACCAAAACTTTGAGACTGGCCGATGTTAATTTGTCTGAGTTTGCAAAAGATCTGGAAAAATTGCGGAATTTTATGGACAAATTCTTGGGGAAGGAGTACAAGACGAAAATAAATAAGTCCAAGGAAATAATGGCGTGCAGTCGAATGAAGTCGGATGATGCAAGAAATATTAGATTATGAAATTAATTCTTAAAGGAAGTAGATTAATGTTGTTACTTGTGTAGTATAGTAACTAATGATGACGGAAGTAAGGAGGACATAAATTGCAGGCTAGCAAAAGCAAGGAAGGCACTTGCTCACTTCGAACAATGATATAGGAATTAGAAAGATGTTTTCGAAGACTTTCGTCTGGAGCGTAGCATAGCATGGAAGTGAAAAATGGACCATAGCTAGCTCAGAAAGGAAGAACATTGAAACTTTTGAAATATGGTGTTGGAGAAGAATGCTGAAGGTGAGATGGAGAGATCGAATCACGAATGAAGAGGTGAAGAAAACGATTTGGCTAAACTTGATCAGAAGAAGTGATTGAATGATAGGACACATCTTAAGACACCCAGGACTGCTCAGTTGGTTTGGAGCGAAGTGTAAGAAGAATGTTAGACCAAGTGTTGAATATGACAAACAGATTAGAGAGGATGTAGGATGGATCAGTTACGCAGAAATGAAAATTTTGGCACAGGATAGGTTGGCATGGAGGGCTACTTCAAAACAGTCTATGGACTGATGACTCAAATAACAAGAATAAAAGACATTGGTTACCAATTAGTACTTTCTCTAAAGCCGGGCTTAGCTCGGCTGGTTCGATTCTGGCTCAGTTCGGTTGTATTTGTAGGTGCTCAAATACTTCAACCTCGTATCGGTAGATTTACTGTGACGTGAGAGAACACCTGTGGGACTAAATTTTGGCACCTGGCGTCTCCGAAAAAGCATAATATGCAGTTAATGGGACGTAAAAGCAAATATAATTATTACAACATTATTGATTTTCTACAAAAGTGTAGCGTTACGAAAATGTTACAAAGCTTGGGCTGGGAGGACTTGGGAGAAACGAGACGATGTTCTCGACTAAGTGATATGTTCCGAGCTGTCAGGAGAGAGTTGGCGTGGAATGACATTAGAAGACGAATAAATTTCAGTGGTGTTTTAAAAGTAGGAAAGATTACAATATGAAGATAATGTTGGAATTCAAGAGGAAATATTGGGGCAAATGTTCATTTATATGAACAGGAGTTAAGGATTGGTATAATTTACCAAGGGCGATGATCAATAAATATATAAATTTTTTGTAATTATTTAAGAAAGGACTGAATAAACATCGGATACGGAATCTGCCATCTGGCAGATTGTCCTAATTGCAGATCAGTGGTGATTGATTGATTGATTGATTGATTGATTGATCGATTGATCGATCGATTGATTGATTGATTGATTGATTGATTGATTGATTGATTGATTGATTGATTGATTGATTGATTGATTGATTGATTGATTGATTGATTGATTGATTGATTGATTGATTGATTGATTGATTGATTCGTAACGGGAATGACATCGAGTTGTAAAACTGCGCTAACTCCGCAGGTAATTGGGGAAAGGCTAGGAAGAACTAGACGAAGAAGAACAGCACATATTTCGGCCTATTTTCGGGAATGAACATCGAAGAGGAGATTTTTCTCCCCCGCGATGGGCTGATGAATGGGACAGCGAGCCGAGGGGGGCCGAGGGGTGGCGACAAGCGCTCGGTACTGGAGCTGCTGCATATCTCTCTCGTCAGTCCGCGGTCGGCTTCCCTACCAGCCGGGCTATCTGTGAGTCAGTGTGTTAGTGAGTGTGTCGTGCTTCTTTGGTGACTTCCTCTGGCGCCGCCCCCCACTCACAGTAAGTGGACACTCAGCTGTCAGTTACCGATCCCCATATCTTCTCTATTTTTACTGCATGTTGCAATTAACTTGACAAATAAAATTAATCCATCCCATATTTTGCGAACTATTTCACCACAATGAATGTTTGTAATATGTTTTGGCTGTCATGTCTTTGAGGTAGACTCATTTGATATTTCTGCATCGGAAGTTCTCTTTTCTTTTTTCCCTTCTGCTCGTGAGAACGGTGTTGAAAGTGAAAGAGGTGAAGGTTATACTCAACGTGCACATTCCTTGCAAAGAGCAGGCGGGAATTTCATGCACCGATTAAATTCTCCTTCTTTATATATCTTCTTCAAAACTGTCACCTTAAGAAATCAGTTTTCCGAAAATAATACGTAATGAACACCGATATATTTCTTATGGGTTGTCAGAGATTTATGTCCTATTTTATGTGCTCCTTTATCAATTAGCCAGAACCTGGCATTACCTTCCTTTACTTTGCATCATATTCCACTCTTAGATCACTGACAATCCTTCCTCTCCTCTGCTGTAGACAATTTCAGGTCTGAAAGAACCGGGGAGTTTCACGTTTTCCCGCCATTCATAGACCTTTATTTTTCTTACTGTTTCTTCTTTGACTGTCCGAGTCAAATTAAATCCGATTTTAAATTAAGATTAATATTGTACGGTTTAAGAGTGTCTGCTAGAAATTTCGGAGTGGTTTTTCTGGCTCATATGATAAATCCTTCAACTTTGACGTTCCCACTAACAGTTTATTCTTGAGATAGGGACTTTTGAGTATCCCTTCTGTGGATTAATCCTATTAAATTTCCCTTACTTCTTACGCCTGGGATAATTATATATTTATATTACACAACATTGCTCGTCTTATTTGGTAAGATCTGCCTTGGATAAACTGTGTCTCAAGGAATTTCTGTTTCGTTCACACAACATAAACAATAACATTCATGGTTAATATCTATGATTTTGAACATAATGGCCACCAATGATCCGTACTGACTTAAATCACAGTTATTTGTTATTTAAATATCCACCTTGCCAATACACCAACACGCCACGACAATATTTGATGTCGCAAATCAGCTTAATATTAATACCATAAAACATGGACTCTCACACGATATTTACGGCACCAGACTGGACGTAACATGAATGATATTCATGTTTGAACATTTATCGATTTATTTTATTGTTTATTACATGTCTATTACATGCATGTGATTTTAATCTGTAAGCTGAAGAACAGAATATTAATGGATTCTATGGATTCTCGAAACATGTACTTTTATATATATTTGTGCATTTGATGTTTTATCAAATACACTAGGCTTTGAATAGTATTGACAGGGCGGGTCTTTAAATAACAAGTAACAGTTCCTACTAAATGGTGCGTACTTTTCCAATACAGTTCTTAAGAATTCGTAACGGTTGTTGTGGTTTGATTAACTATTGCTCAAATGATACTTCTTGTTTCACGTAAGTATATAAATTAACTGACACTTAACACTTAAAGCCTCCTTCCTTTTCCCAATAGTTCCCCAGAACTCTACAGCAAACCACGCGTTTTACTAATAACTATGTTTATATTTTATTAATTTGCATTCGAAACAGGAGTATACTGTAGTTGGGGGGGGGGGGAAGTTGAATTTTTTTCGACTTCCCCTGACCGGAGGTTGTCAGTTTCTGAAAATTATGTAAATTGAAAGTAAACAGTTCAGCACTGATTCACTAATGCCGGTATTATAAATTTAACGTTAATGATATTGAACCTTTCCATGTGGATATAACTAAATCTGATTTTAAATTAAGATTAATCTTGTACGATTTAAAAGTATCCGCTACAAATTTTAGAATAGTTTTTTCTGGCACATGTCATCAATCCTTCAACTTCGACGTTCCCTCCAACACTTCTTTTCTGGACTGCCCTCGGACTCAGCATGAAATCTCACCTCTACCGCCTCAAGAGCAATGCCCTGGAGCGTGAGACTTTGGGTCGGGGGGGAAAAATTTGGGAGGAAGACCAGTACGTCGCCCAGGCGACCTCACTTGCTATGCTGAACGTGGCAGCCGAGTGGCTTCTCACCAGCTTGGCTGCTGTTCAAATCCCAGTAAATGTATGTAGGATTTTTAAAATGGGAAATCACCTCCGTTTGGTTCAGATTCCACATAAAAGAGAATGAACTGAGCGACATCAAGATACTGTTCTTCTTGTACAGATTATACAATATTTTTGAATGAAGTAAACTCCACGTCGTTTTGTCAATAATCTCCTTTCCCTTTTGACTTCCTTACTTCCAATTGAACATTCAAAAGGCGGTGATTAGTCAAGGAACTACAGAATTATTTTTTTTTTGCTAGGGGCTTTACGTCGCACCGACACAGATAGGTCTTATGGCGACGATGGGATAGGAAAGGCCTAGGAGTTGGAAGGAAGCGGCCGTGGCCTTAATTAAGGTACAGCCCCAGCATTTGCCTGGTGTGAAAATGGGAAACCACGGAAAACCATTTTCAGGGCTGCCGATAGTGGGATTCGAACCTACTATCTCCCGGATGCAAGCTCACAGCCGCGCGCCTCTACACGCACGGCTAACTCGCCCGGTGAACTACTGAATTACAAGATGTAATGTAGAGAAGCTGCGTGTATTACAAGCAGATTACGATTTACATGATTACGATCAATATTAACATAAGTTTTCATAGAATCCGCGCCACATGACCATAATCTTCATTTTTGCTAATTTTCGCGATTCTGTTTCGAAGGTCGTCTGGTTTCATGGAAATCTAACAATAATAAAATTCGCACTTGAATATTTTCTTCGCTACACGTAAAAAGTATAGCATCATGGATATGGTTTTGGACTTAGAAGACAAGGGAGCGAATTCGTATCCACAATACAGTGATTTCCCGAGTATTGAAGAAAATGTCCGAGTGCAAAGTGCGAGTGTCTGATGTTCAATTAAGTATTTAAAATACTGATGTGGTGGTGGTGGTGGTGATTATTGCTTTTAAGATGAAGTATAACTAGGCAACCATTCTCTACATAACACTAATCAGAGAAAAAAAATGGAAGGGATCCGACACTTCGAAAACGAAGGTATCGGCCAAAGAAAGACAAGGGCCTCGAAGGGCGAAAAATTAAAGACTCCCTAACCCTCGAATGTTCCAATAGTGTCGGAGTCAGAAAATAGCAAGAGCTGACCAAGGAAGGTGAGATAGGCTAGATGAAACTGAGGAGCCTGGCACAAGTAAGTGGAAGCAATGCCAGGACTCAGCTGAGGGCTCCATGGTCGTCAGCCCACGCTCCCAAGTTGAGAGCTCCTGGGGCCTCTTTTAGTCGCTTCTTATGGTCGGGCCGGGCTGAGTGGCTCAGACGGTTAAGGCGCTGGCCTTCTGACCCCAACTTGGCAGGTTCGATCCTGGCTCAGTCCGGTGCTATTTGAAGGTGCTCAGATACGTCAGCCTCGTGTCGGTAGATTTACTGGCACGTAAAAGAACTCCTGCGGAACTAAATTCCGGCACCTCGGCGTCTCCGAAAACCGTAAAAGTAGTTAGTGGGACGTAAAGCAAATAACATTATTATTATTATTATTATTATTATTATTATTATTATTATTATTATTATTATTATTATTATCTTATTGTCGGCAGGGGATACCGTGGGTGTTATTCTAAAATACTGATGGAATGAAACAAAAACGTATTTACACATTAATGTACATACATAAGTTTGGATACGTTAGTTATAATTAGTAATGGACGGTGATAGTAAAAGTACTGCTGGGCTGTTTAGTGGTTTACGTGGCTAGCCTAACGAACGCAGCAACAGTGCACGTACTAGTCGCAGTGGAAGTGGCTGGGGCGGTATTTAATTCGAGGGCGAACGTGTGATGTAAATAAAGAGAGAAACACTTAAGGAGGAGCTGACTTAAGATCGATCGACCAACAAGTAAGATAAGGACTAAGTGGTGCTTGTTCTCACGAAGCTTGCGATCTTATAGCAATGCATAGATGACGAACAATTGATTGCCATGGTTACGATGGTTTCGTAACAAATACATCGCAATCAGGAAATATCCCGATGGCATGTTCACTTACTGTAGTGTGATAATAAAATAAAGTCAAAGCATAATTACCCAACAACAACAACAACAACAACAACAACAACTACTACAACAAGCGATTCCATGGAAATAATATATTACAAGAAATACTACTAGTATAATATTCTAGCATCATCATATACAAATACACATACAACTAAAGTATTTCCACTGCTTAACACTACGGCTTACAATACTGTAAATTGATTTTACTACTGTCCGGCTCCATGGCTAAATGGTTAGCATGCTGGCCTATGGTCACAGGGGTCCCGTGTTCGATTCCCGGCCGCGTCGAGATTTTAACCTTAAATGGTTAATTCCATTGGCCCGGGAGCTGGGTGTTTGTGATGTCCCCAACATCACTGCAACTCACACACCACACTTAACACTATCCTCCACCACAATAACACGCAGTTACCTACACGTGGCAGATGCCGCCCACCCTCATCGGAGGGTCTGTCTTACAAGGGCTGCACTCGGCTAGAAATAGTCACACGAAATTAATTAATTAAGCTTACTACTAGCTTAGCATTACACGTGATAAGTACAGCTGTCCGCCTCTGTGGTGTAGTGGTTAGTGTGATTAGCTGCCACCTACGGAGGCCTGGGTTCGATTCCCGACTCTCCCACGAAATTTGAAAAGTGGTACGAGGGCTGGAACGGGCTCCACTCAGCCTCGGGAGGTCAAATGAGTAGAGGTGGGTTCTATTCCCTATTCCCATCTCAGCCATCCTGGAAGTGGTTTTCCGTGGTTTCCCACTTCTTGTCCAGACAAGTGCCGGGATGGTACCTAACATAAGGCCACGGCCGCTTCCTTCCCTCTTCCTGGTCTATCCCTTCCACTCTTCCCATCTCCCTGCAAGCCCCTCGTTCATCATAGCAGGTGAGGCCACCTGGGTGAGGTACTGGTCATCTTCCCCCGTTGTATCCCCTTACCCAGAGTCTGAAGCTCCAGGACACTGCGCTAGAGGCGGTAGAGGTGGGGTCCCTCGCTGAGTCCGAGGGAAAAACCAACCAGGGAAGGTAAACAGATTAAGAAAGGAAGAATAAAGAAAAGCTAAAATATAATGACCCATTAGCTACAACAACAAAAAGAGTACAACAAGCAATTCTATGGAAAGAACATGTCACAAAGAATACTACTAGTTTAATATTCTAAATCCAGCATCATCATATACAAATTCACACACAACTTAAATATTTTCGGTGCTTAACACTACGGTTTACAATACTATATGTTGAGTTTACTATTTGCTTAACATTACAGCACCGTCATATACAAATTCACACGTGCCTTAAGTATTTGAACATTTTACACTATGACGTACAGACGCTAATTGCAGATAGAACCCCAGTCCAAAAATAGATTCATGTTAATATCACATGTGGAAAATATAATTGTATGTACAATTTATAAAGTTATCGCACTTAAACTACGTAATCACAAGCCATAATTGCACATTGTCCGCCTCTGTAGCGTAACGGTTAGTGTGATTAGCTGCCGTCCTCGGGGGACCGGGTTCGATTCCCGATATTGCCAGAAATTTAAGAATGGCAGGAGGGCTGGTATGTGATTGAAATGGTATATGCAGCTCACATCCATTGGGGGTGTGCCTGAAAAGAGCTGCACTACCTCTGGATGAGGACACGAGTTTACCTTTGTCCGACTCGCTGGCTGAATGGTCAGCGTACTTTTAACTTTCATTGGTTAATTCCATTGGCCCGGGGGCTGGGTGTTTGTGCTGTCCCCAACATCCCTGCAATTCATACACCACATATAACACTATCCTCCACCACAATAACACGTAGTTACCTACACATGGCAGATGCCGCCCACTCTCATCGGTGGGTCTGCCTTACAAGGGCTTCACCCGGCTAGAAATAGCCACACGAAATTAAAAATTTGCACATTATACATTTAAACGATCTGCTAACTGAAGTCTCAACAACTATTATTAATACAGTCTGCATTCTCAGTTTAATGGTCAGTGAGACAGCTTTCAGTTGAGGGGAGGTTACGCTCAATTCGCGGCGGGGCAGGGGGTATTAGCTGCCTCTGGTAAATTCCTTTGGTTGCTGGAGTTGTGGTGGTGGTGGGGGGCGGGAGTTCTGTTCGCCTTTATACACAGCCATTCCTTTACACACTACTATTTTTATTTATATAGCGTATGATGCTACAGTTGGCAATCGACTACGTACAAGTTCTTAACAGGCATAAAAATATACAATTGAATTTCTCTCCCTCTGCCCAATATTTTCGCACCATTCATAACAGGGACTGGCTGCATAGAGAATGGCATTACTGGCATCACTCATACCTCAGCCACTTTCATGTTATCAAAGCCAAGGTTGAGACTGAGACAAGTGAATGAAAGTAACACATTTGTTCTAGCCCATACCAGAATACGTAGTGCAGTGTAAACACTACCCTACACCTTGAAAGGGCTTTGGCCTGCCCAGCGACCGCTGCTCAGCCCGGGGGCCTGCAGATTACGAAGAGCCGTGTGGTCGGCACGACGCATACTCTCGGCCGTTATTCTGGGCTTTCGAGACCAGGGCCGCGATCTCTTCGTCGTATAGCTCCTCAATTCTAATCACGTAGGCTGAGTGGACATCGAACCAGCCATCATGTTGAGAGAAAAATCCCTAACCTGGCCGGGAATAGAACCGGGGGCCACCGGGCGAGAGACAGGCAGCTACCCCTACACCACGGGGCCGGCTGTTTAAACACTAGGTCTTGAACAAATAAATTAGGGAGGATCATTTTCACCGACATAGGTTACTATAAACAGTAACATAACTCAAAAATGATCGAAAATTATCAAAATTATAGTTCGGAGTAGGATATGATAATTCATTTTCATCGATTGAGAAAACTGTAGTCCGCCCCTGTGGAGTAGTGGTTAGTGTGGTTAGCTGCCACCCCCAGAGGCCCAAGTTCGATTTCCGGCTCTGCCACGAAAATTTGAAAAGTGGTACGAGGGCTGGAACGGGGTCCACTCAGCCTCGGGAGGTCAACTGAGTAGAGGTGTGTTCGATTCCCACCTCGACCATCCTGGAAGTGGTTTTTCCTCCAGACAAATGCCGGGAAGGTATCTAACTTAAAGCCACGGCCGCTTCCTTCCCTCTTCCTTGTCTATCCCTTCCAATCTCCCAATCCCCCACCAAGGCCCCTGTTCAGCATAGCAGGTGAGGCCGCCTGGGCGAGGTACTGGTCATTCTCCCCAGTCGTATCCCTCACCCAGAGCCTGAAGCTCCAGGACACTGCCCTTGAGGCGGTAGAGGTGGGATCCCTCGCTGAGTCCGAGGGAGAAACCAAACCTGGACGGTAAGCAGATTAAGAAAGAAAAGAAAGAGAAAACTGTATAGGAACCACTTGCTTTGGACTTTTCAATAGTGACATTTCAGGCGTTGTGTCCCGATGAAGCTTTGGGCTCTAGAGTAAAATAATAATAATAATAATAATAATAATAATAATAATAATAATAATAATAATAATAATAATAATAATAATAATAATAATAATAATAATAATAATAATAATAATAATAATAATAATAATAATAATAATAATGATAATGATAATAATAAGTGAACCAATTTAAATATTTGGGAGAATTTATTCAGCCCTCTGGTTTAAACTGCGAAGCAAATAAAGAAAGAATTTCCAAATTACAGAAAGCATACAGGATCACTTGGAACAGGTATAATAAAAAAACATCTCGGAATGCAAAACTTAGACACTATAATACAGTGATCAAACCTGAAGCGTTATATGCCTCAGAAACCTTAATCATTGGTGGTGGATCTCTAACCAAAGACATTGAGAAACAAGAAATGGAAATTTTTCGAAAAGTTCTTTGCCCAGTTTGTATAGATGGAATATGGAGAAAAAAATCATCCCGGAAGATATATTGTCATTCTGAAAAAATTTCTCACACTTTTCGGAAAAGACGATTGAAATTTTATGGACACATTATCAGAATGAACACTAACAGGCTAACTAAAAGAATTTGCAACCTGGCCCTTTCATCTAAAACCAAGAACAGCTGGCTTCGTGAAATTGAAACAGATCTCCAGGAAATCAACATCTCAAAAGACATTGTACAGGACAGATGTAAATTCAGAACCAAAATCGACAATCACCACTTTGAAGACAAACCCAACACCAGAGCTACTATAACTTGGACAGAAGAACGAAGGAAGAAGCTCAGCGAGAGAATGAAGAGATTTTGGGAGGAAAAGAAGGCCAACACATCAGCTAAGCAAGTTCAACCGTGCTCCTGAGTAGGGCATAACGATGTAAATAATAATAATAATAATAATAATAATAATAATAATAATAATAATAATAATAATAATAATAATAATAATAATAATAATCATAATCATAATAATATGGCCTCAGAAACTGGGTCCAAACATTTCGACTTGAAGCCATTTCGGCTGCTAAGGTTTCCGAAAAGGCTGAAATAGCTAGAGCGTTCAAAATATCGTAAATTAGTGTATACGCCCTTTAATCGCAGAGAAATAAATGTATAATTTGGAGTGATTGTCCGACTCCTTGGATGATTGGTCAGCGTTGAGGCCTTCGGTTCATAGGTTCCGGGTTCGATTCCTGGTCGGGTCGGGGATTTTAATCCCGTCAGATTAATTCTTGTCCCAACACTTTCCTCTTCATATTCACACAACACATTACAGTACCAACCACCACAAAAACACGCAATAGTGATTACTTCCTTACACATAGGGTTGGCGTCAGGAAGGGCATCCGGCCATAAAACAGGGCCAAATTCACATGTACGAAGCAGTACGCACCCATGACCCCACATTTGTTGGAAAAGTGGCAGAAGAGAATAATAATAATAAGAAGAAGAATAAGAAATTGGAGTGTTTAGGACAGACATAGGCCTACCCGTTTGTTTTTTATTGACGTTTAAACTCAAGGACATATATCTTTTAATCCAACAGTGGACCTTTCTCAAAAGCAGGGAATATAGACATGCCTACTTAATAACAGTATCACTCAAAGAGTATCCATGGAAAATGCTCTCCATGCGTGGTCTAATGAGAACGGCTGATGAGGGAACGCTAACATTCAATAGAATCGCCGAGCTTGTCGATAACGGGACACTGGTGAATAGTGAACCATGTTTAACGTCTGATCACTGACCTATTTCCATAGAGCAGCCACTAACAATAAGAAACCAATATCCATCACGACTGTGTCATGTAAATCAGTGACTGGTGGTAATAACCGTCCCATTACGAGTGGAGCAGCTCCAGACAGCCGTTAAAAGCTTATTTGAATGTAACACCTAGAACAAGCCAATGAACATGCACATCCACCGGAGCAAACGTAGCAGTCCATTCGCCGTAATGACAGCTATGGTTCCCACAACTACATAGGCAAATAGGCAAACTTCACAACGAAACAAATTGATGTTCTAAGTTATCGAAAAAACAGAATATCCGAAGAATAAGAGCAATAATTCATTAGCTGGTCTGAGTAGCTGTGACTATAGATCGTCGGCCTTCCAGGCTCAAGGTAGCGGGTACGATAGCAGCTCAGTTCGGTGGTATTTGCAGGTACCATCCCACAGTGAGTGAACTCCTACGAGACAAAATTCTGGCACCGTCGCATCTCTGGAAACCGTAAAACTGGATAGAGGAAGACGAAACCCATGACATCAAGAATATAATAAATTAACAATGATGAGCTTCAAAATGGTGTGAGATTGGGTTACAATAACATGAAACTTTCAGTTGATTACTCAGTATTTGCAGACGATCTAGCAGTTTTCTCTGATTCTTTAGATATGGTTACAAAGCAAATTAATCAGTTCAAGACACAGGTGGAAGAAACAGGCCTCCAGATCTCCTTGTAGACAACGCAATTCATGGCTAATATCAGGCCAGCACTAAGGGAGCTAAAAGTAAACAAGGGGGCAATCAAACGGACAGATAAGTTTAAATATCTTGGTGAGCGGATAGAACCAAATATCCCTCAAAAAGGAAACTTTTGCGTCGTGCATGACTAAAATGGAAATGGCTTATCAACCGACCAAAGATGTTTATAATAAAAAGTCCATGTCCTTGAATGCAAAACTCAGACTTTATTGCACTCAGTATGCAACGAAATGCCTTGCTATGATCAAGAAAGACCTGACAGAAAAAAATGGAAATTAAAGAAAGAAATAGAGAAAGAAAGAAAGAAAGTTCTTCAGAAAAATTCTTGGCCCAATTAAGGACGAAGATGAATATAGACGTCGGAAAAACTGTGAGCTGTATACTCATGTCCAGAATATCTCTGATGCCATGCGGAGAAGGAGAATTGAATTTTAGAGTTAATGGCTAGGAATGAAACCCACACGATTATAGAACCAGATCTTTACCTATTTTAAAGATAAGAAGACCAACCATCTTGATTCGAGAAGGTGGAAAGTCACCTACAGGAGTTGGGGATCATTTATGAAGACATATAAGAACGCAACCCACTCAGAAACAAACTAAAAGGCCAGCAGGGTTTTCAAGAACAGTCAAAGTTAAAGACGGGACGAAAGAAAGAAAAGGGCAACACCGGCAACGAATGAAGGAGTAGTGGTCAAAGATCAAAGCCCAGAGAAGACCGCTGAAATAGCGTGGACCTTAGTAGGCCGATAGAAACATAGAATAATTAATTCCTTCATCTGAATCAGTGGTACAGACTTGGCTCTGGATTTCAGGATCGCATCTTTGGCGTACGATGTCGGGATGTAAAAGATCACTTGTAAAAATTTGGTGTTTACATGACAAATGACATAAAAATCAACTATAGATCACCTAGCAGTGTTCCATTTCATCTGCTGACTATGGCAGGAAAACGGACCGTGGGAGGTGACATGCCGTAGCCTAGATAAAATCAAATCAAAGAGAAGTCATACGATTATCATTATTATTGTTACGGAGTTATCCGTGGAAGGCATAGGTGAAAGAAGGTGCGGGCTGGAATGGGTCTAACTACAAGTTCGAAAGATGAATTAAAATTTCAACAAAGGTTATATTTTCAAAACTTAACAATGGTAACATACAATTTGTAAACTTAACAAGTCAACAACAAGCCAAAATCAGATACAGAGAAATTACAAGTGTTAGGGGATTATTACAAGGTCTGGGCTTCGAGCCCCACAACCACAATCCTTGAGCTATTAGCCCAACTTTACCAAGGTACAAAATTGAACAAAGGGGCAGAAAACCCCATCATGCCAAGGAGCACTTGCTCCTAATTACAATGTTAAGCCTCCCAGAGGCACACAGAGATCAAATTTAGGAAAGAGCAGACCCGCTCTCAAAGTTCAAGCCTATCAGGAGGCCATAAGCAGACTTCACACTAACTGCCCTCAAGGCACACATATAATGGTACAGGGGTACCTCGTACTCAATCTACTGGGCCTTCTGAGGAAGGAAAACAAAACGAGTTAAATAAATGGCCCAAAATACAAAATTGAGTGGAGGCGATTACTTGCACTCCTATACTGAAGTTTTTTTAAAAAAACCTATGTGGCGCTAGGCCGATAACACAGGGGCTAATCCCAAGCTAGGGAGGTGACTCGTATGAGAGAACATTAATACATTAAGGAAGAGAAGAAACGGTAATGAAAACGTAGTCACCTCAATTTCAAAATGAAGGGGAGCTCGAGAGGGAAAAGCACTCTCTATCCCCGCTTTGTAGTAAAAGAAATTTGTAGATTTTACATAGACAGAAAAGGAATTTACATTTTAAAAAGATGGGTTACATATTAAAGGATTCGAACCCTCCCCGAGAGTTAGACTGCTGAGCTAGCAAGAAATAAAGATGTTAAAAGGCCATTACCTTGTAGAAGAACTGCTGTCTGAAGAACGAAACGCTTCCCGCTCCCTGCTACATATCCACACACTAAGCTAGATGTTACTGAAGTGGCACCGAGACAAGAAAATCAGCAGTTTTTATTCTCTCGTGGAAAATTCGAGACCTTTCAGGAATGAGTAGACACGCCGCCCCCCCCCCCCAATTTTATTTGTATACAAATAATTACACATGTAAATTCGAAGAAGAAAGCAATGATTGGAGGAAAATTAATTACAGAAATTAGTGATTGGTTAAATTCAAAACAGGCGGAAAGAAAGGATTAATGTTGCCAACCCACAAACCACAGCACAAAATTTAGTAAAAACAAAACTCAGCAATAGAAAATTTCTTCAGGAGAGTACATTCCATTACACCAGAGTGTATTACCATAGTTTTTGGTAGAGACATCTGTTAAGGAATGTCCACGCTTCTTGATCCATAAAAACAAAAGCAAATCAAAAACACTCAGTGACATCTTCTGATAACCCGTAGAATTAGTTCAGTTGTAAAGTTCAGAGCTTCTCCTGTAGAGGACTTTCAATTGGCGCAAGATTTGAACTTGCCCGGTACAGACCGCCCCCCGAAAAAAAGTCCTTCCAGGGGGTGACACAGAAAAAAAAAAAAATTTAAGGCAAACTCCATGTTTGTTGCTGAGTAGTTGAAGAATAATTTAGCAGAGAAAATACAATTTTCCAGTAGTCGGAGGTTTCTTAATTGGTTTGATATTGATGGGTAAGAAAATATTCACGGAACATTAATAGATGAAAAGGTACTTTTTGCTGAATAGCCGAGGAATCTTGGAGAAAGAAAAAAAATCAAATTATTTTGTGGTTATTAATTTAAATTCCAATTTAGAGATAGGTGAAACCACTACACGCTGCTAATGCTTGACGGCCAGACCTGCCGCCGCAGCCGATGTTCGTACGAGTCGCCCGGACTCCTGTACCCTGAGATACCGCTCTCCCGCACTATGAGAGGGGTAGTCGTGGTGAAGCACGCCGCAGATGCGAAGTTTGTTTGCAGTCCTCGAGTAGCTTGCGGTTGGTGCGCCGCACATCAGCCTTTGCCGGGAGCTGAACTCCGGCTCGCCGTTCTTAGAGAGTCTTCACGGGAACGAAGGAGGCGCAGATTCCGTTCAAGTTGCTGCGCGGCGGTTGATGGCTGAGGGGGCACTGAAACAGTAAGATCTCTGCGACAGACTTTTTGTTGGAAATTTTGCTTTGCGGTACTATCATATTGGTAAGGCTGAGGGGCCAGCGGCGTGGAAATTTTATTTGCCATTGGTGCGGTTTAGCAGGAGGTGGGGGCTTGGTAATGGCCGTTGGGCAAGGACAGCAGAGTAACCATGGGGAAGGTTTTACATAGTTGTACAAGGTAGATGGACAAACACAGGGCAGAAGGCCTTAAAAATAAAACCCAAAAATATAACCTTTAGGGTTCTTACAAGGAGTTAAAGATCCAATGAGCAAGTAATTTACACAGGTTTCACCTGAGACAGGTGAACCCTAAAGATCCTCTCGGTGGCTGGGTTACTTACTAAGAATGTAACAAGTGTCAAAAAAAAAATGACACACGGCCCATGAAATCTGGGGGCAAGCTTGCCCGCGGGAACACACCATTTAAACCAGAATTGATCTCCGACATTTAAATGGGTGGACATCCGTTAATGCTCATATCTAGTTTATTACCAGGGTACAAAAAGAAGAAAGAGCAACTCAGTTTACGATGTAAAAACACAGAATCCAAAAATAGGGGGACACGGAAATTCGGTAACATTCTATGAGGAAAGACTATTATGATACACTCCCGAAAGAATTTAACGGAAGAAAATGAATGGCACCTACTTCCCAGGAGGAATTCTTGAGATGGTAGAATAAATTTTTTTTAAAAAATATCGAGAACGTCGTAGGGATGAACCTCAAATTAACGATCCAGATTGTTTACTACCGTATAAGAGCCTTTCCCGAAGAAAATACAACTCCCAGGAGTAATTAATGTGTAGAACCTCATCGATAAATCCGAAGGCCGAAACACGCCTCATACCGATATAAACGTCCTACCGGGGATAATCACTCAGGGATGACTTAGTTACACCCATGTTAAAAGACAAAAGACACAATACAAATTACACAAGAAAAGAGGTAACACCATGACCTCACAATACCGACAAGAAATACCACGAAAGGACGCATCAATACCCAAAAGGAGCAACATACTCCCAATACATCCTCCCATTCTCTTACATCATTAATACCCTAATTCACAAAAGAGAAAATGTAAATCCAAAAGGAGCCTATAACTCCCATACAAGATCCCTTATTACACAAAAATATGACCCTACAAAGCATCAAAATACAAAAGACATCATGGGTGAACTTGAGCAAGAGGACTAGATAGCGGGTCGAAAAAGTAGAAACACATCTCAAATGAAAGCAAAATTCCTCAACTGAGTAGGCACTGCCAAAAATAGAGAAGTGAGACCGAGAAATGTAAATGTCGTGAGGACGAAAACAGGGAAGATCAATAAACATGACGGAGACCACTTTAAGTATGTTGGAAGTTTTACCCCATCTGACCCATCACCAACGGGAGGGATATATAAGGTGAAGACACAACAGAATGTTGAGCGAAAGGAACACATACTTCGTTTGCCTACCTCGCAATCACGTAACCTTACCAACCAATACGTGCCACAACATTAGAGTACCCTACGATCAAGCCTAGGGAATAGACGATATACAGGTCCTACCTAGTGAAGGCTACAGGTCCCATGGAAATTAGATTTATTACAGAGAACTAGGACGAAAGCGACACCTGACCGCCACAAAGCTCATTCGATACACGGGAAGAATTGGGCAGAGGAATGCCCGACCCAGGAAGAAAAATAAGACGTGTAAATAAAATATACACATTTTACCATAGCAGACAAACTTTAGACGTGACATCCAGCAAGGCTTAATAGGAGAGATAAGGAGAGGTTAGCCTGAGGGCATAGTGCCTATACAATGAGAGTAGGTCTATCGCAAAGAATTTAGCCCATGAACATACCCAACGACCTCGCTCAAAAACTACATCTAAAAGGAGCAACCGGTAGGAAAAGTGCAGATAAGAAGCACTCGAAACAAATGACAAGGTTGATGTCACACGACCAAAGCAATGATCATCACTCAAAAGAAACCACATGAAAGGGGCAACCCGACGGGACCTTAAGTTTCACAATCCCTTGAACAAGCATGCCACTAGATTCGACCTTCGTAATGGGGAGTTTATAGAAAAATTCCTCCTTGCGCAAATGGCCGGGATGGAGGACATCGCGACGGCTGGACATGATGAGAGAACTTTACAAATTTAGAAAAATCGAAAAAATTCCAGCGACTGAGAAAATGGTTAGAGTTCACAGTAAGGCAATGTTTAGCCGTCAAAAGGGGCTAAATGAGACCCATTCAACCACGCTCTGCTACCACTTGTTACGGAGTTACCCGTGGAAGGCATAGGTGAAAGAAGGTGCGGGCTGGAATGGGTCTAACTACAAGTTCGAAAGATGAATTAAAATTTCAACAAAGGTTATATTTTCAAAAATTCACAATGGTAACATACAATTTGAAAACTTAACAAGTCAACAACAAGCCAAAATCAGATACAAAGAAATTACAAGTGTTAGGGGATTATTGCAAGGTCTGGGCTTCGAGCCCCACAACTACAATCCTTGAGCTATTAGCCCAACTTTACCAAGGTACAAAATTGAACGAAGGGGCAGAAAACCCCATCATGCCAAGGAGCACTTGCTCCTAATTACAATGTTAAGCCTTCTAGAGGCACACAGAGATCAAATTTAGGAAAGAGCAGACCCGCTCTCAAAGTTCAAGCCTATCAGGAGGCCATAAGCAGACTTCACACTAACTGCCCTCAAGGCACACATAAAATGGTACAGGGGTACGTCGTAACCCAATCTACTGGGCCTTCTCAGGAAGGAAAACAAAACGAGTTAAATAAATGGTCCAAAATACAAAATTGAATGGAGGCGATTACTTGCACTCCTACACTAAATTTTTTTAAAAACCTATGTGGCGCTAGGCCGATAACACAGGGGCTAATCCCAAGCTAGGGAGGTGACTCGTATGAGAGAACATTAATACATTAAGGAATAGAAGAAACGGTAATGAAAACGTAGTCACCTCAATTTCAAAATGAAGGGGAGCTCGAGAGGGAAAAGCACTCTCTATCCCCGCTTTACAGTAAAAGAAGTTTGTAGATTTTACATAAACAGAAAAGGAATTTACATTTTAAAAAGATGGGTTACATATTAAAGGATTCGAACCCTCCCCGAGAGTTAGACTGCTGAGCTAGCAAGAAATAAAGATGTTAAAAGGCCATTACCTTGTAGAAGAACTGCTGTCTGAAGAACGAGGCGCTTCCCGCCCCCTGCTACATATCCACACACTAAGCTAGATGTTACTGAAGTGGCACCGAGACAAGAAAATCAGCAGTTTTTATACTCTCGTGGAAAATTCGAGACCTTTCAGGAATGAGTAGACCCCCCCCCCCAATTTTATTTGTAGATAAATAATTACACATGGAAATTCGAAGAAGAAAGCAATGATTGGAGGAAAATTAATTACAGAAATTAGTGATTGGTTAAATTCAAAACAGGCGGAAAGAAAGGATTAATGTTGCCAACCCACAAACCACAGCACAAAATTTAGCAAAAACAAAACTCAGCAATAGAAAATTTCTTCAGGAGAGTACATTCCATTACACCAGAGTGTATTACCATAGTTTTTGGTAGAGACATCTGTTAAGGAATGTCCACGCTTCTTGATCCATAAAAACAAAAGCAAATCAAAAACACTCAGTGACATCTTCTGATAACCCGTAGAATTAGTTCAGTTGTAAAGTTCAGAGCTTCTCCTGTAGAGGACTTTCAATTGGCGCAAGGTTTGAACTTGCGCCGTAGAGGTGCACCGCCCGGTACAATTATTATTATTATTTTATTCACAATACTTCACAATATTTCAGTTGTTATTGCTTCATCTCTATGGTATCCGACACAACGAAGAGGCACTGTATAAAATTATGTACCTCATATAAATATTTACATTCAAATTATTTAAAACACTACTGATCATTCACAAGGTAGAGTCATGCAGTTGGTGTTCCATATCCAAAATCTTCCGGACAAGGTAACAGGTGGCTAATATGACTGAATTTTAAAGATGTGGCTGAGTGGGTGTAGACTGAGAATGTTGCTGCTATGCAATGTATTTGCGCGCTATGATTATTGGTCCTGTGATAACATTCTTTGCTCTCCATGCTGCTTTAATTTCCACGACAAATCTGTACGCTTGGATATCTTCTCTGCGTGTGTTGCCTGCATATTTTGTGAACTAAGGCATGCAAATTATACGATGTCATAGGTTTCCTTGATCCTATCAACTAGCATGGTATCAGGTCTATTGATGGTATCGTGTTGTCAGTAATGATATTTCTATCTCCATAAAGTGTACACTACTCATTTTCAAGGACTGTCACTGGTATATACGTCGAGTACAGTATTGAAAACTCGATGAGTTGGTAATGATAAGACAATTGTTGATCGATTATTTTTTCTACTTGATCATTCCTATACCTCTAGTCCACGTTTGCCAAAAATTGGCATCCACAGTTGATGTGTTGAATTGCCTCACTCTTCCGAGTGCTCCTACAGTATGTACAGTACTTTCTGTAGTTCGTAGTTGTAACAACTAGGTCCTGAATAGCAAACATCGAGCCGTCTGTTTCCGAGTACACAACTGAATGTGTCAGCCAGGCGGCCTACGGCTGATACAACTCATTCGGGTACCACCCGTGCAGAGCCTTCTGTTTCTATTGTGATATTGTCTATCTATAACAGTGACCTGATGTCAGGAGTTCTCTGTAGCACCGTGATTGACTGGCTACGGTTATTTCTACACTGTGTAGTTGTGAAGTTTCGTTATTATTATTATTATTATTATTATTATTATTATTATTATTATTATTATTATTATTATTATTATTATTATTATTATTATTATTATTATTATTATTATTATTATTATTATTATCCTCTGCGAACCATGTGACCTTGCCGTGGTGGGGAGGCTTGCGTGTCCCAATGATGCAGATAGCCGAGCCGCAGGTGCAACCATATCGCATGGGTATCTGTTGAGAGACCAGACTAACGAATGGGTCATCGAAAGGGGGGTAGCAGCCTTTCGGTAGTTGCAAGGGCGGCAGTCTAGACGATTGACTGATACGGCCTTGTAATAATACTCAACATGGCTTAGCTGTGTTGATACTGCTACACGGCTGAAAGCAACGGGAAACTACAGCCGTAACTACCTCCCGAGGACATGCAGCTCTCTCTGTATGAAGGATGTACTGATGATGGCTTCCACCCGGGTAAAATATTCCGGAGGTAAACTAGTCCCCCATTCGGATCTCCGGGTCGGGACTACACGAGAGGGGGCGATCATCAGGAAGATGGATACTGACATTCTGCGAGCCGGAGCGTGGAATGTTAGAAGTTTGAATCGTTGTAGTAGGTTAGAGAATCTGAAAAGGGAGATGGATAGGCTAAAGTTAGATGTAGTTGGTATAAGTGAAGTACGTTGGCAGGAAGAACAGGATTTTTGGTCAGGCGACTACCGAATTATCAACACGAAATCAAACAGGGGAAATGCAGGAGTTGGTTTAATAATGAATAAGAAAATAGGGCAGCGGATAAGCTACTACGACCAGCATAGAGAAAGAATTATTGTCGCCAAGATAGACACCAAACCAATGCCCACCACAATAGTGCAGGTCTATATGCCTACTAGCTCAGCGGATGATGAAGAAATTGAAAGAATATATGAGGAGATAGAAGATTTAATACAATATGTCAAAGGTGACGATAATCTAATTGTGATGGGAGACTGGAATGCAGTGGTAGGCCAAGGAAGGGAAGGTAGCACAGTAGGAGAATTTGGATTGGGACAAAGGAACGAAAGAGGATGTCGGCTGGTTGAATTCTGCACTGATCATAATTTAGTCCTCGCCAATACCTGGTTCAAACACCACAACCGACGGCTTTATACGTGGGCGAGACCTGGAGACACTGGAAGGTATCAAACAGACTTCATTATGATTAGGCAGAGATTCAGAAACCAGGTGTTGGATTGTAAAACTTTCCCAGGAGCAGACGTGGACTCTGACCACAACGTGTTGGTCATGAAATGCCATCTGAAGTTGAAGAAATTGAAGAAAGGAAAGAATGGAAAAAATAGGATCTAGACAAGTTGAAAGAAAAGTGCGTGAGGGATTGTTTCAAGGAACATGTTGCACAAGGATTAAATGAAAAGGCCGAAGGAAACACAGTAGAGGAAGGGTGGAGAGTCATGAAAAATGCAGTAGGGCTGCTGAAGAAATGTTAGGAAGGAAGAAAATATCAACTAAGAATCAGTGGATAACTCAGGAGATACTAGACCTGATTGATGAACGACGAAAATATAAGAATGCTAGAAATGAAGAGGGCAGAAAAGAATACAGGCGATTAAAGAATGAAGTGGATAGAAAGTGCAAGGTAGCTAAGGAAGAATGGCTGAAGGAGAAGTGCAAGGATGTCGAAGGCTGTATGGTCCTGGAAAAGGTAGATGCTGCGTACAGGAAAATCAAGGAAACCATTGGAGAAAGGAAATCTAGGTGCATGAATATTAAGAGCTCAGATGGAAAGCCACTTCTAGGGAAAGAAGACAAAGCAGAAAGATGGCAGGAGCATATCCAACAGTTGTATCAAGGTAACGATGTAGATAATTTTTTTTCTGGAACATGAAGAGGCTGTTGATGCTGATGAAATGGGAGACCCAATTTTGAGGTCAGAGTTTGACAGAGCTGTGAGTGACCTAAATAGGAACAAGGCACCTGGAATTGATGATATTCCCTCTGCATTACTGACTGCCTTAGGAGAAACCAGCATGGTAAGGTTATGTCATTTAGTGTGCAAGATGTATGAGACAGGAGAAGTTCCATCCGATTTTCGGCAGAATGTTGTTATACCTATTCCCAAGAAAGCCGCTGCTGACAGGTGTGGAAACTACCGCACCATTAGTTTAGTATCTCATGCCTGCAAAATTTTAACACGTATTATATAGAGAAGAATGGAAAAACAAGTTGAAGCTGAGTTGGGGGAAGATCAATTTGGCTTCAGAAGAAATGTAGGAACACGTGAAGCAATCCTGACTTTACGCCTGATCTTAGAGGATCGAATCAAGAAGGACAAGCCCACGTACATGACATTCGTAGATCTAGAAAAGGCATTCGATAATGTTGATTGGACCAGGCTATTTATGATTCTGAAGATGATAGGGATCAGATACCGAGAACGAAGAATTATCTACATCCTGTATAAAAATCAGTCTGCAGTGATAAGAATCGAGGGCTTTGAAAAAGAAGCAGCAATCCAGAAAGGAGTGAGGCAAGGCTGCATTTTTCCCCTCTCCTTTTCAATGTTTACATAGAACAGGCAGTAAAGGAAATCAAAGAGAAATTTGGAAAGGGAATCACAGTCCAAGGAGAGGAAATCAAAAACTTGAGATTTGCCGATGATATTGGTATTTTATCTGAGACTGCAGAAGATCTCGAAAAGTTGCTGAATGGTATGGATGAAGTCTTAGGTAAGGAGTACAAGATGAAAATAAATAAGTCCAAAACAAAAGCAATGGAGTGCAGTCGAACGAAGGCAGGTGATGTAGGAAATATTAGATTAGGAAACGAAGTCTTAAAGGAAGTAGATGAATATTGTTACTTGGGTAGTAAAATAACTAACGATGGCAGAAGTAAGGAGGACATAAAATGCAGACTAGCACAAGCAAGGAAGAGCTTTCTTAAGAAAAGAAATTTGCACACTTCAAACATTGGTATCGGAATTAGAAAGATGTTTTTGAAGACTTTTGTGTGGAGCGTGGCATTGTATGGAAGTGAAACATGGACGATAACTAGCTCAGAAAGAAAGAGAATAGAAGCTTTTGAAATGTGGTGTTACAGAAGAATGCTGAAGGTGAGATGGATAGATCGAATCACGAATGAAGAGATACTGAATCGAATTGGTGAGAGGAGATTGTTTTGGCTAAATTTGACGAGAAGAAGAGATAGAATGATAGGACACATCTTAAGACACCCAGGACTTGTTCAGTTGGTTTTTGAAGGAAGTGTAGTTGGCAAGAACGGTAGGGGTAGACCAAGGTATGAATATGACAAACAGATTAGAGCAGATGTAGGATGCAATAGTTACGTAGGAATGAAAAGGTTAGCACAGGATAGGCTGGCATGGAGAGCTGCATCAAACCAGTCTATGGACTGATGACTCAAACACACATTATTATTATCGTCATTATTATTATTATTTACATAAATATATCTTAGATTTGGGGGTCATCCAAATATTTTTGTAACGAAATAGTGTCACGTAACAAAATGTGTGACGGAAATGTAACCAAGAAACCATGCAGGCTGTGATGTGAGGTATGGATAGATGGCCAGGCAATATCCTCTAGCAACCATGCAGGCTATATCTTATGGCTGGCGCTCATCTGAAATGAGCAATCGTTGATGAATTGGCATGACCGAGAGACATATTATTGATCGTTAGATTTTGACATAGGGAAGTATGACACAATTTTCAACACGATTTTTACTTCACTTAAGCCCTTTACTATGACGTTCCGAATGAAGAAATAGTGAAGTAGATAATACGGCAGAGAACAGTATGAGTTCTAACATTGCACATAAGCACGTGAGAAAAAACAACAATCTGCCCACCACCTCCTTCACTGTCTCCTGCGTGTGTTACGGAACTCTAGAACAATAGGCTGAGGACCTCGCGTCCTTGAACTATGTTAATCTTCACTGGCTCATATCTTCCAAGTGGACTCCGAGGAGTCAGGACCCTATTAAGAATCTCGTCTATTTTCTAGAACTCGTTCTCTCACCTTTTAGTTCTGTGTTGGAAGAAAATGATCTACAACATAAAAATGTGATGTTGCCGATGTAAACAGAATTAAATATTTGTCTGCACGTCTCACATGTTTGACTCATACTCACGTAGTTCTTATCCCGGTTTTGATGTACACAAGTTGATAACAGGTTCGGTAAATATGTTTGTTTGTTTGTTTGTTTGTTTGTTTGTTTGTTTGTTTGTCGCTACGTCTCGGTAAAATGGCTCACCACATTTCAAAAGCATATATCCATTCTGAGCTAGTTATTGTCCATGCTTCACTTCCAGACGAAAGTCTTCACAAGCATCTTTCTAATTCCTGTACCACTGTTCGAAGTGAACAAATTTATTTTCTTAAGAAAGGTCTTCCTTGCTTGTGGTAGTTTGTATTTTATGTTCTCTTTACTCCTGTCATCGTTAATTATTCTACAATATTCATCTACTTCCTTCAAGACTCAATTTCCTAATTTGATATTTCCTGTATCACCTGACTTAGTTCGACTGCACTCCATTACTGCAAGCCTCATATGTAGGACAATGCAGTGACGGTGCACTAGGGGAAGAATCTGCGTCCAATTGCATAAATGTCTGCCTCAGCTCGCGGTTAAGTCCCGTCTGTGAGGTTAGTCTCGCCTACTTTTTCAAATTCCGCGCCCACGTGGTTATGATGGCGGCGGTGAGGTTAGGACCTGTCAAGATAGCAGCAGTGAGGTTAGCGACGTTCACTTGTTCAACAAGTGCAAGTGGCTAGGACCTGTTAAGATGGCAGCTTTTAAATTCCGCACGCTACGTAGTTAAGATGACAGCAGTGAGGTTAATGTCTATCAAGATTGCAACAGCGAGGTTATTTACTGCGATACTTTTTACAAACTTGCAAAATATTACTTGCATCTAAAAACCGTACATAACAATCATGATAAATGGATATCAATAATTAAGCTCCCAGAAGAAAAACACTACTTAAAATGTTCAAGCTCTTTCTTGGTTAACCGTGAAATTGACCAGCGTTTCCGTCAGTGTAGCAGTGTGTTCATCAGTTAGATTGCTGGCGGCTATGCGCCGTTGTGACACTACTGCAAGCATCCTAGGTAGGACAATGCAGACTCATAAATATTCATCGTACGAGCTAAAGAAGATACCGACATTCTCTAACTCAGTCCATCAATGACAAACATTGCTGATATGGTAAGGAGTTCACAGGCGATGGTGGTGGTCCTTAAAAGTGAAAAGCCAAGTAGACCTATGTTATGATGAAAGGTATGAAATGGGAAGAAGGACATGACGTAATTATCGCTGAAGAATGAGGCAGGTAATAAGAATGGCTTGTAAGAATGGTGTCATGTCTATGATGAACTTTAATGTTCAAAACGGCACATACATCGTGTCCCTGAGCCAGAAGATTTAACCAAAGAAGGTTAACCTTAAATGCACAGCACTGCATATGTGCAAAACTTGCTTGTTATTTCTGCTTAACAATTTTACAAGTGTGCATTGAAATGAAATGAAATGGTGTATGGCTTTTAGTGCCGGGAGTTTCCTTGCCAGATGCAGGTCTTTTGATTTGACTCCCGTAGGTGACCTGCGCGTCATGATGAGGATGAAATGATGCTGAAGACGACACATACACCCAGCCCCCGTGTCAGCGAAATTAACCAATTAAGGTTAAAATTCCCGACCCTGCCGGGAATCGAACCCGGGACCCCTGTGGCCAAAGGCCAGCGAGGTAACCATTTAGTCATGGAGCCGGACACAAGTGTGCATTTACTTCTACCTTGCAGACGAAATCACTAGGTGTCGCTAGTGTAGCAAAAAATGAATAATCTTCTATTTTATGATTTTTATTGCTAATCTGAAGTGTAAACTTGAAACAAATACGGCAATTAATATTTTGTTTAATTCAGATAATTCGTGAGCAAATATTTTCCTAAGACTGAAATATGGCAGTAGCTATAGTAATCGTAACATCTTTACATATACCGGTACGTAAAAACGTTTTAATATTTGGCCTAATCCAAATAAATAAATAAATAAATAAATAAATAAATAAATAAATAAATAAATAAATAAATAAATAAATAAATAAATAAATAAATAAATAAATAAATAAATATCTCATATTATTATTATTATTATTATTATTAATATTATTATTATTATTATTATTATTATTATTATTATTATTATTATTACTTTCGGAATGAAAACCCATAATATTTGAAAGAAATAATAATTGCACATTTAAGTGTTAAAATATCCACCCTGTCGGAAATTGAACCTGGAACCCTCTTGGAACAAAGGCCAGCACGCTAACGATTTAACCACTGAGCAGGACAGGGGGAAAGAAGATAAAACACACCCTAGGACCGAGATGCCCTAATATTACCGGCCCCGAAGGAACAAAAATATGTTGGCCTAAAATGTTATAAGCTCCTATACATAACATAAAGCTATTTTGTTTGTTAGGAAGGAAGCCATACTTTCCAGTAACGACTCAGTTAAATGTATTTTAAAAGCTGTGCATACTGTTGAACACACAGGTTAATGTAAATATTATACTACAACATAACTGGCAGGTTCGATCCTGGCTCAGTCCGGTAGTATTTGAAGGTACTCAAATAGGTCAGCCTCGTGTCGATTGATTTATTGGCACGTAGAAGAACTCCTGCAGGACTATATTCCGGCAACTCGGCGTCTCCGAAATTCGTAAAATATAGTTAGTGGGACGTAAAATAAATAACAACATCACTAAGTGAAAGTATTACTAGATTTGTACAGTCGCTCGAAATAAAGAAGGAAAAATAAAACAATAAATTCATGATACAGAATAGCCTAATTGATAGATAGATAGATTTTAATTTCTGTAATGTTTACAAGTTGCTTTAAGTCGCACCGACACGGACGGGTCTTATGGCGACGATGGCAAAGAAAAGGGCTAGAAGTGAAAAGGAAGTGGCCGTGGCCTTAATTAAGATACAGCCTGCCTGGTGTGAAAATGGGAAACCACTGAAAACCATCTTCAGGGCTGCGGACAGTGGGGTTCGTACTCATTATCTCCCGAGCTCGATTGATTGATTGATTGATTGATTGATTGATTGATTGATTGATTGATTGATTGATTGATTGATTGATTGATTGATTGATTGATTGATTGATTGATTGATTGATTGATTGATTGATTGATTGATTGATTTTTGTGTGTCCTCCGGAGCGACCTGGTGCGGATCTCTCTATTCGACACTCCTGGGCGACCTGCAAACCTGGAAGTGGGGTGATGATGATCATGAGCTAGGTAGAGAGTGAAATCCGGTGCCAGCATATAGCCTGCTTCTGTCGGATACTGTAATACCAAGGTGTCTGAGCAAGGCTTGATGTCACCATTTCACCAACGAATCACCATCAAAAGCGTCGTATTTTCTCACTACATACCATCACTCGGGGGAGAAGTCAGGAGTTGAATGCAGGCTTTTATCATGAAATCTAATGATTATAAATTGTATACCACTATTTCTCTTACCCTGCTGACCAATACTGTCTCCTCTTGCAACATAACCGCACTATCGGTTGCACAGAAGCTGTTTCCCCTTACAACGTTGAGATAACATTTCTCTGCAATTACTTGCTATTTTACAGCTATTAACAGTCCTCTGTTTGCGATGTGACTAGTACACTCAGGAGGAAGATCAGTTGTACTCCGAACGTCAGTAGGGCGCCGGGTTGAGTGGCTCAGACGGTTGAGGCGCTTGCCTTCTGACCCCAGCTGACCCCAACTTGGCATGTTCGATCCTGGCTCAATCCGGCGGTAATTGAAGGTGCTCAAATACGTCAGCCTCGTGTCGGTAGATTTACAGGTATGTAAAAGAACTCCTGCAGGTCTAAATTCCGGCACAACTGCGTCTCAGAAAACCACAAAAGTAGTTAGTGGGGCGTAAAAGCAAATAACATTATTATTAATGCCATAATTGAGAGTGAGACTGCAGTGGAAGCTACAATTTACAGCGCTCTCGTGTAGTAGTACAAGGATTTTAATTATGGACTGGGGGCTTGAACATGACTCTCTCTGCATCCATTGACGAGCTGATGAGCTAGCTGATACGAGAAATTGGTAGAGTTGACAAAACGTTAGGCTGAGCATGCCGTCACATTGACCACGTACATTCCAACACCTGCAAGCGACCTGGCTTGCCCACAGTCATCCTGACATGTCAAAGTCGTCAATTATCTGTAAGCTGAAGCAAAACCGAGACAATAACACAATATGCATCAAGCAATAATTAACATATAAAGCAAAGCAAAGTTATCTCCGTACAGGCCATGAAGGCCCCTGGAGTGGTGGAACGTAAGTGCTTCCACTGTCCTTAACCTCGGTACTATGTTGGGTGGGATGGTTAGCCCTACGCCCGAGCGCCTTTGCACCCAGGAATTAACTTGGTACTCAGTTTTGGTGTACGCTGAGTGAACCTTAGGGCCATGTGCATCTCCGGAAGTGGAAGTCTCTTTCTTAAATTTTTCGACTTCCTGATGGGGAATCGATCCTACGTCCTTCCGGGTAAACCGAACACACAATAATTAACATACAATCGATATAATTCTTAGAGCAAGAGCAATGATCGGCTTCTGGATATCCAATAAAATATGGCAAAGAGTAGAAAATGCTTCGAACTGACACTTTCGTATTCGTCCTGCAAGAAAGCGTAATTATGCTTATACAAATCGGAGATGGATATTGTCCACGCTGAATCGTTCATCCCATCGTACTGTCCATTAACAGCAGACAAGTAGGTCGAGCCAGAGTGCAAGCGGTCAGTTTGCAAGGCCAGATGTGACAACTCCTTGCGCTTGCTCAGTGCGATGGTGATTGGTTCGGATTATTTTACTAGTGAAGTTGAGACAATTCTCATGTAGAGTGAAAACCAAGTTATCTCCATACAGGCCAAAGGCCACTACCCGTAGCACAGATTATCTCTATTAGCCTATGTGGTGGTATAGGTGGTGGTGGTGTTTATTGTGTTAAGGGGAAGTACAACTTGGCAACCATTCTCTATGTAACACTACTCTATACAAACTGCAAACTGAAGAGATTAGACACATCGAAAATTGAAGATATCGGCCAATGAAAGGTAACGGCCATAAAGGGCGTTAAAATGAAATACTCCCTTGACCTCGTAAAAATAATGACGTCAGGGTCGGAAAAGAACAAGGGTTGATCAAGCGAGGTGGTGGATGCGATGAACGAAACTGAGGAGCTTGGTATAAATAAGTGAAGCATTGCCAGGACTCAGCTACACGCGCCCAAGGTGGTGAACTTACGCTACCAAGTTAAGAGACTGTGGGTCCCTTCAGTCACTTCTTATGAAAGGCAGGGGTTACCGCGGATTTTATTATATTGCTTTTGTCCACAGGGGTTTCATTGGGAGGAGATGAAACATACACACACACACACACACACACACACACACGGAGAGAGAGAGAGAGAGAGAGAGAGAGAAACGTGCTACCCAAGGCAGAGAGGCTGACTAGGCAGTCAGAGAAATGAAATTTCAAGGAGTTGAGGATAGAGAAGGTACAGTAGAAGTAGGAACAAAGAAAAAAGCCCAGAGACCTCTCAGGCAACTCAGGGACACCATAGTTCTCGGCAGTAGCGGCGATTGGGAATTAAAAGTGCGGGGGCAAAAAAATATACAGACAACAAACAGCACCCGGGTTTGTGGCATATAGCGGCCAGGGGGTGGAGAGTTTATACATAAAAACTAATAAAGGCCACAAAATGGTAAGCTTTTGATGCTCTCCCAGCGAATTTCGACAGGGAGGTGAGGATTTACATTTTACCAACTTAAATGCGGTAATAATAGTTTTTTGAGATTTTGATTCAACAATGTACAATAAAACTTCCGGCAAAGGAACAATATTTCACATTTATTACAATTCAAAAGAAATATGGCGTGATTATACAATTAATACCATTCAGTATTTGACTATACACTAAAAGACTAACAGACACTAAAGAGACCACCAGACCGACGAAAGCACGTGGTAAGGTGGTGAATATGACCTTAGCAAAAAAATATATGTAAAGCCCTGGTACCGTTCCTCATAGCACAGGCAAAGTCTCCACTATGTGCTGTGGCAGTATACAAATCGGTTAGCCGGGACGAAGAACATTTTGTGCGTTTTTTTCGCTTATAATTTTTGGTAAAGATTAAAGAAAAAATTATCTGATAAGACAACAGCCGGGCTGAGTGGCTCAGACGGTTGAGGCGCTGGCCTTCTCACCCCAACTTGGCAGGTTCGATCCTGGCTCAGTCCGGTGGTATTTGAAGTGCTCAAATACGTCAGCCCCGTGTCGGTAGATTTACTGGCACGTAAAAGAACTCCTGCGGGACTAAATTCCGGCACCTCGGCCTCTTCGAAAACCGTAAAAGAATAGTTAGTGGGACGAAAAACAAATAACATTATTATAAGACAACAGGGCTTGTACAAGTAGCCTTTTTTAATAATTCCTATAATTCCTAGTAGGCCTATCAGTCGGCTAAAATGGAATAAAAATATAATATTTTCTCCAAAAATTTGATGATGATTGTTGTTTAAAAGGGTCTAACATCTAAGGTCTTCGGCCTTCTGCAAAAAGAGGAGGGGCGACCGCTCCCCATCGCCCCCCCCCCCAGTCGCCGCTACTGGTTCTCGGGCTGTACTCCAAGGCCAATCCAGTATAGGTAGCCCTGAGCTGACAGTCGTTGGGATGAACAAAAGTACACCGATATCAAGGTCTTCGTGACTCTAGAGGGGGTGAAATGTAATGGGTACTAACGTAAGTGGGATACACGGACCATCTCCGTCATGTCCTCGGGAATTAACCTGGTGTAGGCTGAGAGGCATCGTACTACATCAATGAAATCGGTCTTTGACGCAAGAAAATAAGTCATATTTTCTCGCTTTTAGACGAAGGAATAGACTCTTTTTTCCACAAAATTACCTTCCTCTGCCAAAATGACAATCGTTTTGAATAAAATATTGCGGAACATGTCTTCAGAAACAGGATTCTTAAAAAGACATGCCTGACTCTAAACTTAATCCTAAAAACGAACTCTCCCCATCCCCTATTCCTGATAATAACAAAAAGATGCGTAGCTCGTAAACGATCGACGGAAGGGCATTTTCTTGTTTTGCGGTGCAGTATCCACCTCTGATTACTGCCCACATGTTTGGCAACACGCTGTGCATCATCGTAAGATTCCATTAATTTGGAGGCCGCAGAAAGACGAAGTATACTTCATAGCAACTGAAAGTGCGTATTGGGATAACAAGGAAAACCATTTTATTTAATTTTAAAGAAAATAAGCGAAGGTGATTTCTTAAAATACATATTGACGATTTTATGGGGAAAGCGCAATGTCACTCATCAAAGTTGGCCGTGCGGTTAGGAACGCACGGCAGTGAGCTTGCATCCGGGGGATAGTGGGTTCGATTCCCACTGTTGCCAGCCCTGAAGATGGTTTTCTGTGGTTTTTCATTTTCACACCAGGCAAATGCTGGGGCCGAACCTTAATTAAGTCCACGGCCGCTTCCTTCCAACTCCTAGGCCTTTCCTACCCCATCGTTGCCATAAGACCTATCTGTGTCGGTGCGAAGAAAAGCCATTAGCAAAACAAAAAAGAAAAGATTTTTGGTAGGTGGAGTATATTGCAGAACTCAACGATTATTTTCGGTACTGTGCTCCTACTCCCGATCCGAAAGCCTATGACTTCGATATCATCTTAAACTGTATGCTTGTTTGTAGAATGAATTTGTGAGCTCATATGTTCCATTCTTCTCACGTCAACATCGTTAAGAGCCCCATACACCTACAGTTTATGGGAGCGAAAAACTGAACAAAAAACTGTAGTGAGTGTGTGGGTCTGCTTAATATTTTTCGTCAGTTCCTTAAGTTTTAATGCCAGTTCTGGTAGATTTCGTTGTGAATGCGTTTGCGATTGAAGAAATGAGCCAGTACGCGGTAGTAGGTTGCTGTATGTTGAATGGTCGTTTACATGTCCGATAGACTTCGATCAGGAGTTTCTTCGTCAGACAGGAAGAGGTCATTATAGTACCACAGTGACGGAACGTAGACGTCGTCACAGGAAGCTCCAGACCGTTTGTAGGCCTTTACTTTCTTTAACTCTTTTCTGAACGTAGAACGAAGTTTATTCACTTTTTAACTACCATACACTTTCTTTCGTTGCATTAGGTTCAGCTGGTCGCAGTTTTTCAATGAAGCTCTCATACGCCGCGGTCTTCTACACTCCGTTGGCGTGAAAACGATTTTCGATGTCCCAAAGCTCGGGCAACGAATGGTAAGCCACTATGAAAATTATAGGTACCTCTTTCTTTGTAAGCTCGGTTTTTTTCATGGTGGCGAACAGACGATAACCGACTGACTGACAGATCCGTCAGATTATCAATCAATCAATCAATCAATCAATCAATCAATCAATCAATCAATCAATCAATCAATCAATCACTGCCGATCTGCATTTAGGGCAGTCGCTCACGTGGCAGATTCCCTATCTGTTGTTTTCCTAGCCTTTCCTTAAATGATCGCAAAGAAATTGAAAATTTATTGAACATCTTCCCTTGGTAAGTTATTCCAATCCCTAACTCCCCTGCCTACAAACGAATATTTGCCGCAATTCTTCCTCTTGAATTTCAGCAATATCTTCATATTGTGACCTTTCCTACTTTAAAGACGCAACTTAAACCTATTCTTCTACTAATGCCATTCCACGCCATCTCTCCGCTGACAGCTCGGAACATAACACTTAGTTGAGCAGCTCGTCTACTTTCTCCCAAGTCTTCCCAGCCGAAACTTTCCAACATTTTTGTAACGCTACTGTTTTGTCGCCAACGGCCGTAGCCGTGTTGAAACACCGAATCCCGTAAGATCTCCGAAGTTAAGCAACATTGGCCGTGGTCAGGAGTTGGATGGGTTGCCACGCTCTGTTGGTGGGGGTAAGGGAATGGAGGAGCGGACAGGAACTGGCCACCCTACCGCACGTAAACTCCGGCTCAGGAACACCTCTGCGGAGGTTCGGACGTGCCTTCGGGCAGAATAATCCTTACCTTACCTACTCTTTTGTCGGAAATCACCCAGAACCAGTCAAGCTGCATTTCTTTGGATTTCTTCCAGTTCTTGAATCAGGTAATACTGGTGAGGATTCCATGCACTGGAACCATACTCTAGTTGGGGTCATGCCCGAGACTTATATTCCCTCTCCTTTACATCCTTACTACAACCCCTAAACACCCTCATAACCCTGTGCAGAGGTCTGTACCTTTTATTTACAATCCCATTTGTGTGATTACCCTAGTGAAGATCTTTCCTTACGGTATATTAACGTATAGATACTTACAATGATCCCCAAAACGAACTTTCACCCCGTCAACGCAGTAATTAAAACTAAGAGGACTTTTCCTATTTGTGAAACTCACAACCTGACTTTTAACACCGTTTATCAACATACGATTGCCTGCTGTCCATCTCACAACATTATCGAGGTCACGTTGCAGTTGCTCACAATCTTGTAACTTATTTATTACTATATTCAGAATAACATCATCCGCAAAAAGCCTTACCTCTGATTCCACTCCTTTACTCATATCATTTATATATATATAAGAAAACATAAAGATCCAATAATACTGCCCTGAGGAATTCCCCTCTTAATTATTACAGGGTCAGATAAAGCCGCCTACTCAAATTCTCTGAGATCTATTTTCTAGAAAGATAGCAACACATTCAGTCACTCGTTTTTCTAGTCCAATTGCACTCATTTCTGCCAACAGTCTCCCATGATCAACCCTATCAAATGCTTTAGACAGGTCAATGGCGATACAGTCCATTTGACCTCCTGAATCCAAGACGGTTCGCCGTCAGGAAGTCGTAAAATTTAAGAAACGAAATTTCCACTTCCGGAGGTGCATATTACCCTGAGATTCACTCAGCCTACACAAAAATTGAGTACCAGGTTAATTCCTAGGGGCAAAGGCTGCCGGGCCTAGAGCTAACCACTCTACCCCATCCTGTGCCGAGGTTAACAATGGTGGAAGCCTTTACCTTCCACTCCTCCAAGGGCCTTCATGGCCTGTACGGAGGTGACTTTGCTTTGCTTTTGAATATCTCACAACCACATCTTCTGTACTTTTTGAAAAAAAATACGTTTCTGTCAGCGAACTCGTTTTAGCGTATTCGCCATGATGACGTAGGTACACAGCTATATCTATCGGCAAGATGTCGAACTTTGTTCATCCTGGCTTCTATTGTCTTCCACAGATATATTTGAGAGACTTACGCTGCTACCAGTTATGGGTGACAAGAACAATGCAATGATGACCGTCATAACTGAACTGATGAGTGTAAAATACTGTATTTCGGTTAAATGAATGGTTTTCTATCATCATCATCATCATCATCATCATCATCAGTTTACCCTCCAGGGTCGGCTTTTCCCTCGGACACAGCGAGGGATCCCACCTCTACCGCCTCAAGGGCAGTGTCCTGGAGCTTCAGACTCTTGGTCGGGGATACAACTGGGGAGAATGACCAGTACCTCGCCCAGGCGGCCTCACCTGCTATGCTGAACAGGGGCCTTGTGGTGGGATGGGAAGATTGGAAGGGATAGACAAGGAAGAGGGAAGGAAGCGGCCGTGGCCTTATGTTAGGTACCATCCCGGCATTCGCCTGGAGGAGAAGTGGGAAACCTCGGAAAACCACTTCCAGGATGGCTGAGATGGGAATCGAACCCACCTCTACTCAGTTGACCTCCCGAGGCTGAATGGACCCCGTTCCAGCCCTCATACCACTTTTCAAATTTCGTGGCAGAGCCGGGAATGGAACCCGGGCCTCCGGGGCTGGCAGCTAATCACGCTAACCACTACACCACAGAGGCGGACATGGTTTTCTATACTGGGCTTTATCTATGTGGTCGTTGACACTTCAAGTTTAGTTTTCTGCGGTCTGACATTCTGGTTATTCAGTTCGAGTCGCTTACGTTAAAAAATGTTTATCATCAGATTGTTGGTCGTCGGGGTAGGGGAGGTGGTGTTGTACAATTTCTAATCACTAGAATGCGTTGACGAAAGCTTGGATTAAATTCCAAACCTCTCCGCAGTGCTCATATGCAGTGAGGGAATATGATGCTGTTGATGGCGATCGTTTTGGACAGTCGTACGTTATGTAGTTTTCTCGAGAGTATGCAGATCCATAGACACAACTGCATTCAATATAGTTTGTAAGAAAGTACTACAATACCGGTTTTGATTCCATTCGAATGCCCTATAAAACTTAAAAATAATTTTTATTCATGTAATATATCAATAGCCCATTTAGAATTTCCTGTTACTTTATAGACAGCAATTTCGAATGTCAAAGACAGGCTTATGTACTACTATTTCTATAATTCTCGTGATGATCCTGTTTTCTGGTATCCTGAGTAGATATTCAAAGAAAGGGATTCGTTTCTTCCTGATTGTGCTCATCATCGATTAATATTTTCATTATTATTAATCTATTCTTATTCTTAGTGCTTATCTCGCACGCAGCTGTGCATGCCAGCTACCACTTCAGTCAGTTACGAGGAGAAACATTGGTGTCTCGCATGTCTTCATTCAGTCGATCAATCCATTGCCGATGTCCGCCAGGGTTGGGACACAGGGCGGTCTTTACGATTGCTCATCACTGTGCGTGCCATGACACCCATCATCGCTCGGGCGTTACTGTTCTTGATATGACCAAGTTGCGACAGACCCATAGCCCAGCGAAGCAAACGCATCTCCATCACGAGCAGCGCTTGTTCATGTTTAACGGATGCTGGCCACCATTCAGAACCATAGAGAGGGACTGAGTGTCCGATGCTCTTGGAAACTTGGCCTTCAGGTGGATGGGAGTCCTGCGACCAAAGAGGATTCCACTGACTTGCCTCCACTTCAGCCATCTCGTTCCAATACGAACACTGAGATCAGGTAGCGTGTCACCTTCCGAACAAACCAGGGAGCCAAGGTATCCCTAGCGCTCACCTTTTTTGAGATCGCGGTTATCCACACGGACGGTCACTGGTGTCGGCGATTCGTACTCCATCGTGTTCATCCATAGTCCATTTACTGTCAACAATCTATTACAATTAAGAAAAGACGAGTAGGCTTATGTTGTTGTACATTAACTCAATACTATGATATTTATCCTCAGCAAACTATTTTTTGCGTGTTATAATAATTACAATAAAATTACAGTTAATGAAACTATACTTATTTGCCGGGCTGAGTAACTCGGACGGTACAGAGATAAGAAAAACTCGACAGGTTTGAACCTGACAAAGCAAAGTTTTCTCCGTACACGCCATGAAGGCTCTTGGAGGGGTGGAAGGTAAAGGCTTCCACTATCCGTAACCTCGGCCCTTGATGGGGTAGAGTTGTTAGCTCTATGCCCGGCCGCCTTTGCCCCCAGGAATTAAACTGGTACTCGTTTTTGGTGTAGGCTGAGTGAACCTCAGGGCTTGAATCTGGCTCAGTCCGGGCATATTTGAAGGTGTCGGTATATTTACTGGCACGTACAATACCTGCTGCGGGACAAAATTCCGACATCTTGGTGTCTCCTAGAACCGTGAATTAGTTACTTCGACGTAAAACTATTATTATTATTATTATTATTATTATTATTATTATTATTATTATTATTATTATTATTATTATTGTTATTATTATTTACAACTTTATAACGGTTAAAGCTGTTCCAAATAACGCCACGTTTAATTTTATAGCCGAATTTTTGAATACTAGCTGAGCTGCCCGTCAATGATGGCAAGGGACAGATTTCAACACAATACAGCTGAAATGGATATAAATTCAGAGCATGTCATTCGCCACCCTGAAATCGAGAGCTCAACTTTAAATACCTCTGCCATTGTTTCGAAGTTCTTTACAGTTCGATTCCCGTTCGTACGTTTCCAAGACATGAAGGATATATATTAACAGCATGTCTATAATGTTGATTTTTTCCTGTAATGCAATCTCCTGTATTTCGAGTGTATCACGGTTACAACTGACAGTGTAAAACTGTACAATATCCAACATCTGAGCGTTCTACAAACTGCTGCGACTGTATTGTGTGTCGAGGAAACACAATACTGTCAGGCTGTCGAACTGTCAAATATTTCCAATCATTTCTCGTCTGCGAGATCGTAGAATTCCGATGAGATAGCATATAAACGTCCATAGAGATTCTGTTCGTGGATCGACAGGGAAAAAAGAAAGGCCGACTGTGTCATATTATGTCCCAGCAGAGCAAACCCTCCAGCGTCCTTCGTATATGCCGAGACCTCCGTGGCACATGTGCACAAACTGAAAGCTCTGTATCATTAGGTTTTACTAACAATTCAGCGCTAATTTTCTTATCGACTGTTAGTATCTGGTCCTCGAGCCAAGACAGTACAGGCAAACCTCACATCTGCCACTCAACTGAGGACATTCATTAGGAAGTAGGTAGGAGATTTCAATTTCAAGTAAAATTCACGTGATATAATGTCGCGACCATTAATGCGTGACTGACTTCGCTCATTGTGTTCATTGTAATTGTAATGTAAAGGTCACAATAGGAATATTTACGCATGCAAAATATTGAGTTCATGCATAGAGAGATTCTTCGGGGAAACTGCTTGAAGAGGAAGCGCTGTCGTTTTGATCCAGGATATCTTTAAGGCGGAGATAGTTTTCAGCTCTTCTGGTGAGTTCTTAAGTCTCTTTCTTCGCGAACGTGTCCACCCAGAATTGATTTTACAGTTGACGAAATAAGTGCTGTAGCTGAACTTCTCTGATAAGAAGAGAAAGGGAAGTGCATTTTCTTTACAGGGGTCTTTCGTTATCCGGAAACCCTCGCTTGAATTGTGCCTTCCATACAAACAACACGACTACTTTGTAATCTTACTCACGGCCTTTACAGTAGTTTACGGGGAAATCCGTGCACAATGTAGAACACCGTAGCGAAGCACGGATACATTTGCTAGTTATGAAATACTTTTCTGACGAACACATATCCAATTTGTCGTTTTTAATCATTCGGACTGGGTCGACTGAAATGGCCAGTGGACACTTGATGCTGGAAGAACTAAAGCAGAGTATTTCAGTCTAGAACATCCTAATATAACATATACTATACTTAGAAATGATGTAGCTTTTGTTGATTTTCGGTAGATTATTTTTCTTCCTTTGGCTAAAAGACTACTCAGTAGTCCAATTACATGAGTAGTCGCCCTTTACTAGGCACGTTTGAGCTAGGCCACTTGTACGACTTAATATCCTCCCTTCCAAGTACCCCTGCATAACCGGGGTAAATTTTGTATATTCATTTGTCCATTTGACTAGTATTTTGAATGAAGCGTACCTCGTGGTGGTGATTACTATTTTAAGAGTAAGTACGACTGAGCAACCATTCTACCTTAACACTAATCTGGGCACGAACGGAAGTGGCTCCAGAAAGTGGGGGGTCTTGCCGAAACAAAGAGAAGAACCATGAAGGGCGTGAAAATGAAAGGTCTCGATATTCGGGGGCGTCTATGGCTGAGATTTAATGAATTTTGTCGGGTAAACACCAAATGTGTCACCAGAGATCTTTTACATGTCGACATGGAGTGTCGAATGGAATTTTTTCCGCCCTTTAAAAATCCGACTACCTCTGCCAGGTTTTAACCCGCTATCTTAGGATCCGGAACACTACCGCTGGTCCACAGAGGCAGCTTACTAGCAAATGTACCCGTGCTTCGCTACGGTATTCTACATTGTATAAGGATATCTCCGCAAATTACTGTAAAGGCCATTGAGTAGGACTGTATTAAATTGCATTTCTCTCGCTATCCGAGATACGTTATATCCGATGTAAGGAAGGCTATTGGGGAAGTATTGTTGACAATTTCCTACTGCCAATCACAATCGAGTTTCGGAGTTTCTACTAAAACGGCAGGCTCACTTGGCAACCGGCATACACAGTAGAGACTGAGAGTTTTCATTATAAAAAGAGGCCCCCTTTCCTAATGCCAGTCACAATCGAGCTGGAGAGATTTTATTATAATCGAGAGATGCAGGGCTATCTAACGTATCAACAATCGACACACGACAACAAGTCATAGGCCCAAAGTTGTAGATCTCTCCAAATTGAACGGCTATCTGGTTTGCAATAAGACTTACCGTTTAGCCACCAGCTACCCCGAAACGGAGGTCTGCACCTTCATTAAAATGCATCCATATTTCGAAATTTTTCGGGGCCAGAAGTAATACATTTGAACAGCTTGGAATTCTTCCTCGAAGAAAAGAGTTTTCAGGTTTCGGGATTAGCACTTGCATGCATACAGAGTAATTAAGGAAGAAAGTAATACAGTTAAGGAAGTTAAAATAAATATGAAATAGGATTATAACTGAGGACAGCCGTATAGAACAAATATGTAAATACCAAGTGGATGTATTTGAAACTAAATTGCCTCTCAATATATTGTGATGCTGTGAGTTACGGTTTTAAGAAGCCGGTAACAGAGGAGAAAGATAAACAGATAAGAAGATGACTTATGGTGTCATTACTTAAGCCTAATGAGGCAAAGCATAGGCAAGAAATTAAAGTATAATACAGAAGTAGAACAGAAATACAGTAAAAATTATAGCAAATGCCAGAAAACACATTACGGTGTGAAATAATAGGCTACACTCCGCTGTACTGTTCAAAAATTAACAACGCCCCTTAGTGCTATTCAAGGATGATAGTAACCTACGACGGCATTATGCCAGTATACCGCAGAATGGCCGATTGACGTCTCTCTTGCATTCTACACAAGGAACAACCACGAGTTTACAGGAATGATGACGAAAATATCAATACGTTACTTCCTGCTGGCAAGCAGTCAGGGGCATTGCTATGGTAACCTGTCGGTTCGTTGTCGGTCTGTTGGTCACTCAATTCACAGCATGAGATAATAGTAATTTTCTCCGTCATTTGAAGAGTAGGCCAAACTATATACGTAAGAACAGTTGTTTATAATGAAGGGACGTTTAACGTATAGTCCACGGATTTTACACTAAGAGAAAACGGAAGAAAACCATTCTGCTTTTCCTATAAACCCCTCGTATATACAAAGATTTGTAAACAATACGTATGCATACCAAACCTTCCCCGTTATGAATATACTCTAAATATGAAATTCGGTCGAGATCTATCCAGCCGTTTCGTCGTGATGGTGGAACAAACAGACATACAGGCACGAAAAATAAAAACCACTGATACGGTCTTGAGTTGACCTGAAACGGATAAATATCTGAAAATTTGGCAAAACGAACGAAATTACAGACAGCGGACCCCTACAGCTTTATTTATGTAGAAAACTTCTCCTTGTCGCTAGAAATCGCAGTGAAACAATTAACCTTTCTTCAGCACTGATGGTATATCTCATGTGAGTCTCTTGTTTCTCAATGTTTGGCCGAATTAATTCCAACAAATCGGAAAAAATGTTGTTGTCCATACTCAGAAATTTCTTGTAATCTGCAGGCTCTTTTTCGTGCAGAGATCTTAAGAGATTAACATGAGAAAATCGCGGTTTATCTCTCAACCATTCTTTCATCCATACGCGTCTCTTCGTTTCTTGAACAACACACAATATCAGCTACAGCCAGTTTAGAATGTTCTGATTTGGCCATAATTAAAACCTAGGCAATGCATAACTTACACTATTTTCAAGTCGTAGCGAACTTCCCAGATTGGGATATACTTACAGGCTGGAGGACCGGTGCGCCAGCCGGTTCACTCGTGTATGGTAACAGTCGAGCCTGTTGGTTTCGAATTTAATAGGCGCCTTTAAAAAGGATGGGATTCCAGTGGACTTAAATACCGGCACTGCACTCTAAAGGTAGTTATTCTAAAACTAGTAATGTAAACGCAGACGAGATTCAGCTTTGAGGCCCAAGCTTCAAGTTCCGTCACAATGCCAAAACATTCACACTAGCAATGTTGGTATCACATCCAAGAAGAGTAGATTTAGTGCATAATATAGCCAAAATATGATCCTAAACAACTAAGGTGACCGATATAATAAAAATGGTGAAATATGCATTTACAGTATATTGCCTGTAAGAAAAATAGGCTAAATGCGTTCAGAAACATCCAATTCGTGCCTAATTCCAACAAACAGCCGAAGTGGACGACGGGAGACAAATATGACATTTACCGAACACCCGAACCTTATGATAACATGTTGACTAAATTATATATGTAACTAGGTAACCACGGTTAAGAAGGATGATTCTGACAATAATTTTAAAACATGTAACTTGTAATGTAGTATGCACCATTGGTTCTAGAGTTACCGAAGGATCCGAACTATCTACATGACTTAGAGCAAGTATGAATTAAAGGAAGTACTATATTACGGTGGATACTGTCCAGATCCTGAGTGGAATTTCAGCGCAGTAGCTTGTTCAGAGGTCCCCGTGTTCGATTCCCGACCGAGCTGTAGATTTTAGCACCATGTGGCTATTCATGGGTTTATGGAGCAGCTGTTTACTTTCATCTTAATGCTCATTTCAACTGCACACAATACAACTTACTATAACAAACACTCAATAGTGCAAATACCCTCCACATGGGGTTAATGTCAGGAAGGGCAGCCTACCGTAAAACTGGATAAAAATCACACGCATTGTCGACCCCAACACTCTGGAAAAAAGGCCAAAAAGAAGTACTATGGTTGTTGCTGTCAGTTGCTGGGGACGGTGGCCGTTCTAGAGACATAAGAATGTTTTGGTAAGAACACAATATGGTTCCAGTATCCACACCAGGACTGCCAGATACAAGAACTGAAAAAGATCCAAAGGAAAACAGCACCATTTTCCCCGCATTTCTTCTGAAAAAGGTAGTCTTACGAAAATGTTGCTAATTTTGGTGGTGGTAGTGGTGATGGTGGTTATTGTTTTAAGAGGAAGTACAACTTCTGAGCAACGTTCCTGTGTTGATGGGTTGTCTGTAAGTACCTAGATGTTAATAATTTATAAGGAAAGATCTTCGTTAGGGTAATCACGTAAACGGGATTGTAAATAAAGGTTACAGATCTCTGGACGTGGTTATGAGGGTATTTAGAGGTTATGGTAAGGACGCAAAGCCGGCCTTGTCGTCTGGGGGCAGTGTGTCTACCTCCCATCCGGAGGCCCCAGGTTCGATTCTCGGCCTAATGAGGGATTTTTACCTGGTCCTGAAGGACTGACCCGTGGGCCAGTCATCCAACGTGATTACGATTGAAGCGCTATCTAACAGTGAGATATCGGATCCAGTCTAAAAGCCAAAAATAACGGCCAAAATAACACGTCACACTGACCATGCTTCACTGCGTCATCTGCCAGCCTTCGGACTGAGCAGCGGTCCTTGGTAGGCAAAGGCCCTTCAGAGCTGTACTGCTATGGGTTTTGTTGGTAAGGATGTAAAGGAGAGGGCGTATAGGTCAGTGGTAAGACACTAATTACAGTATGGTTGTAGTATATGGGACCCACGCTTGACACAAGAACTGGAAAAGATTCCAAAGAAAGTAGGACGATTTTTTCTGGGTGGTTTCAGTCACAAGATTAATGTCACGAAACTGTAGCAAACTGTTGACTGTGAAGACTAGGAAATAAAGATACGAACAGCTGGACTAAGCGTGATGTTCCGAGTTGTCAGTGCAAAACTAGCGTAGAATGATGTTAGCAGTTTGAGCGGAGTTTTGAAAGTAGGAAAAATCACAAAATGAAGATAAAGTTGGAATTCAAGAGGAAAAATTGGGGCAAATACTCGTGTAGGGTGAGGAATTAGCAACTGGAATAATGGCGACGCCGAAAATCTTTGCTGTTAGCGGAACATTATATCACTAGCAACATTAAATAAATAAAGAACATTTATACCGCCGCAGTGAGTTGGGGTCAAGGCCGCCAACTTAAACTCACAAACCCGGCGCGTCCGATAGGCGACGCTGTTAATAGTTATGATGGCAGAAGCTATTTTATATATTACTGGAATGTTTATCAAAGTGCTGACCCATGTAAACTACGGATGTTTATTACAGGGTACACGAAAAAAAAGCTCCAAAAACGTGTTGAATACACCCCAGTTATATCTGTCTTTACTTGTACACGAGCTGGATGTTGTGTAATGTTCTATGGAACATTCTGTATCCTTTTGAAGCGTGCCTGTCAAAGTCATGAATGCGTTATTGGAAACAGTCCGGAGCGACCAGATCCTCGTCCATCATTAACATACTATATAATTTAAATAATTAGTTCTGCGAATAGAACGGCCCAAAAATGGACAAAACATAAATTAGCAGAATTCAATTATTGTAGAATGGCGAGAATACAATTGTTGTTTCAAACTGTACGTTGATTGGCAATTCGAATTAATTTTAATATTCGTGTGATTAATTTAATGAGAATGCAGTTTTATTATGAACTATGTTAAAGAGGACGCTTACCTACTGATTATTACATTTTAAATGTTTTTTTTAAATATTCGATGTTTTATAGTTGTTTAATTATGATACTTATTGTTAATTACCTGAATCAGAAGAAGACCTTGAAGAAAATGCTGAAAGGTATGGACAGAGACTTGAGGAAGGAGTAAAAGATGAAAATAAATAGGCCTAGTCCAAAACGAATGTAATGGATTGCAGTCGAACGAAGTCAAGTGACGCAGGAAATATTAGATTAGGATCATCATCATCATGATCATCATCATCAACATCATCATAGGCATTTATTCGTCAACGAATATATAGTACATGAATACAATGTCATTTGGACGTATTGATAGTGTCGTCTCAGATGGCTGAACAGTCCGATTTTGGATGCACAGATTTTATTGCAGTGACAGCACACACTAGTTGTTGCAGCAAGTGGTTGTGCAAGAACACCATCTGTCGCATTCGCTCGTTCCTTCCTGCGGTTTCTTATCTCAGCTTCTAATCTTCCCCTATCTTGTTCTAGATGTTCAACTCAGTTGTATACAATGCTACGGCATTTGGGCCTATCCTCGGCTGTAGTTTCCCAGTTGACCGTATCAATATGAGAAGCTGCCCTCCATGGTTTCGCTGGCCATTCTTTAATTGGGAGTACATGATTTTATTTGGGACCACATGACCAGCCCAGCGTAGCAGATGCCTGACTATCTTTGCCTCTATGCTTGTAGTGTTGGCTTCCTCGAGGATACTAATGTTCATTCGAAGATCTTGCCATTTAACTTTCAGTATTCTCCGAAAGCATCGTTGATGGTATTTTTCCAGGCATTTTAGGTTTCTCCTGTAAATTGTCCAGGTCTCGCAACCATAGCTAAGAGTAGGAATTACAACAGCATTTTAAAGGTACAGTTTGGTTCTCACACTGATATCATGATTGTCAAACACTCTTCTTAGGATACGACAGAAAGCCGCACTAGCACATCTCAAACGATATTGGATTTCTGCATCAATGTTTTCACATATTGAGAAATGGCTTGAACGGTAAGGGAAATGATGTATGTTCTGCAGAGACTGGCCATTTGTTTGTAATAGCCGGAGTTTTCTTATTGGTATTTGGTGCCGGCTGGTAAAGGATCTTAGTCTTATTAACACGGGAGAGGTCGCACCCGCGGCAGTTTGCCGCACTTTTTAAATATTTGTTGAAAATTACCTTGCTAGCCGCTGCAGGGCTTAGGGTGCTCGTTTCATCCCTCCCCTCCCTCACTCCCGCCTGACGTTGATTCTCTTCTCCGGACCACCTTTTGAACAGACTAAAGCGGAAGTAACGTCATTGCCAAATGAACCGGCGCGTGATTCGAAGTTGTACTCCAGCACTATAATACAGCACTTTATTTAATGTCGGTAGATCGTTCTCCCTGTACAAGACGTGTATTTTTCTCCTTATTGCCGCTCGAGTAAAGGAATCATACTTCTAAAGACGAGTTACTTTCCTTTCTGTTCCTCTATGTTTCCGAGGTGTCTCCAACCCTTTTCCGGTTTTATAATCTGCTTTCACCTTGAGCACGGTTGTATATGAAGCTCCCACAGCCTCTGCTGTCTGTCTCGCTGCTTCATGAACAGTAGTAATTCCGCCGTCAGTAGTTTTCGCTCGGAAATGCTTATAAACAGACCGAATCATGTTTCTCTCGCCGGACGTAAAAATCTCGCGTTTCTTCTTCAACTGATAACAGTCTGGTGAATTTTTGTTCAGATCCATTGCACAATAATATCAATAACCAATAATAAGAAACCTACAAACGTACAAGACTCTTCAAGAATTATGAATTAGCACACAATACGCACATGCACTCTTTTCGTAAAAGCGAAGCACACTGATAAAATTATCTCACTACTGTTTTAAACAGACTACGATTGGAACTGCACCCACGTGTTCAAGACATCCACTGAGTAAGTAAGCATGGCAGCTCCGCCCTGACGGCACCACTGCCAAAACTCGCGCTGAGTAGCGCGCCCCTTGCCCCCCTCGCCTACCATGTGACAACACCGTAGGCGCTGCCCCTGTCACCCGCGCCATCCCCTGGTCCATACACTCACTTCCGCTTTAGTCTGCTCAAAAGGTGGTCCGGAGAATCGTCAGTGCATTGCCTGCTGCGTTCCGGAGTAGTTTAAGTTTTCTTTCGCTCTCGCCAAATTGCCTTCGTGCGACCCCTCGCGTAGTGCATTCTTACATGACTGCATTTCCAAGAAAGTTTCTTAAGTAAAGTTCATGAGGTTTATGGTGACTTTCAGTGAAGTGTGGTGCTGTAGTTTTATCCTGAATTGTGACCAAATCATGCATTAAAATGTACAAATGCAAACGTTGAGCAATTTGCTCACGAGCGACCTCTTGCAACCTTTAAAAACTCTCGTAATTTTACCAGATTTTGCAAATAATCATTAATTTTTTTATATTGAGAAAATACTTTTACTGGGTATGTTAGTACTAGTTGAAAGGCAGTTAAATAGGGTACATATTTATATTTTTATCAGAGCATTCACTGCAAAAGGAAAATACCAGCTCATTAAAATATTAAGCGTGAGCAATGTGCCTTCGCGCAACCTCTCGCGTTCTAAAACGTCGCGTGTTAATATTAATTTCCAGTCGGATATTTTCATATGCTTGATTAAAAGCATTGAGGATTGATTTCAGATCTTCCTCTGTGTTGGCTAAAATAACATTGTCATCTGCGTACTGAAGCTCTATAACTGACACCGAGGACACCTTGGTCTTAGAAAATGAAGTCTTAAAGGAAGAAGATGAATATTGTTACTTGTAATAACTAACAATAGCAGAAGTAAGTGGAACGTAAAAATTGCAGACTAGTACAAGCAGGAAAGGCCTTTCGTAAGAAAAACAAATTTGCTCATTTCGAACATTGTTTTAGGAATTAGGAAGAAGTTTTTGAAGACTTTCTTCTGGAGCGTGACGCTGAATGGAAGTGAAACATGAAGAACTAGCTCAGAAAGAAGAAGAATAGGCGGTTTTGAAATGTGGTGTTACATAAGAATGCTGATGATGACATGGCTACATCGAACCACGAATGAACGGATACTGACTCGAATTGGTGAGAGGAGATCGATTTGGCTAAATTTGACCAGAAGGACAGATAGAACGATAGGACACATCTTTAGACACCCAGGAATTGTTCACTTGGGGTTTGATGGAAGTTTAGGCGGTAAGAAATGAAGGGGTAGACCGAGGCCCGGGTTCGATTCCCGGCTCTGCCACGAAATTGGAAAAGTGGTACGAGGGCTGAAACGGGGTCCACTCAGCCTCGGAAGGTCAATTAAGTAGAAGTGGGTTCGATTCCCACCTCAGTCATCCTGGAAGTAGTTTTCCGTGGTTCCCCACTTCTCCTCCAGGCAAATGCCGGGATGGTACCTAACTTAAGGCCATGGCCGCTTCCTTCCCTCTTCCTTGTCTATCCCTTCCAGGCTTCCCACCCCCCACCAAGGCCCCTGTTCAGCATAGCAGGTGATGCCGCCTGGGCGAGGTACTGGTCATTATCCTCAGTTGTATCCCTCGACCCAGAGTCTGAAGCTCCAGGACACTGCCCTTGAGGCGGTAGAGGTGGGATCCCTCGCTGAGTCCGAGGGAAAAGCCAACCCTGGAGGGTAAGCAGATTAAGAAGAAGAAGAAGACTGAAGAATCTAATAGTTATTTTTTAAAATCCGTAAGTAAGAAGCTAGGTACGACGTATCTCTTCAGAATGTTCACCATCGATAAGTCTAAACCTCTGACCGCGACGACACATCTCTGTCCGCAATTTCGTGGCAGGCAACCAGGCTTGAACACAACTTTGAGACTGCTCTCACCACTCAGGAATCCTGGTGTCAGAAGTGGAGAATTCAAAATTTATGTTGGTCATTACTTGAGTATGTCATGTTTGGCTGAATGGTCAGAACTGAGGCCTTAGGTTGTGATGGACCCGAGTTCGATTCCCGATTTTAATCGCATCTGATTAATCCTTCTGTCTGGGGGAATGGGAGTTTTTGTTTGCCAACACTTCCACTTCATATTCAGACAACCCACCACCCTACCAACCATCACATAATAATAATAATAATAATAATAATAATAATAATAATAATAATAATAATAATAATAATAATAATAATAATAATAATAATAATAATAATTGTTACCGTGGTTTGGTGGATTAGCAGAGGTGAAAGAAGATGCTGGGATGAACAGGTCTCAACTTACGAAATTAAAGTTAATATAAAATTTAACAAGGTTATATTTTCTTTTTAAGATCAAGAAATAACAAATATAACAGGTACACAGTAGCCTAACAACAAATCGAGAATGTGCAATTACAGTGTTACAGGATTTGGGCTTCGAGAGCCAGACACATAATTCTTGAGCAATTAGCCCAACTTTAGCCAGATACCAGGTTTGACAAAGGGGCAGAAAACCCCAATCATGCCCAGGAGCTCTAGCTCCCTATTACTCAGTAAAGCCTTCTCGAGGCACACAGAAATCAAAATGTTAAGAAAGAGCAACCCGCTCTTAAAGTTCAAGCCTATCAAAGGCCACACCAAACTCCACCTTCAAGCTGACCTCCAAGCATATGAAAACAGGGGTAAAAATACCCAACCTACTAAGGTCTATTCATTAAAGAAACAGGAAAATTACATGGCCTCCAAAATACCAACTTGAGAGGAGGCGTCCTTGCACTCCTAATACACTTTATTTAAAACCTACTTGGCACTAGGCCGTTAATGCAAGGGCTAATCCCATCCTAAAGAGGTGACTTATATGAGAAAACGATTTACATTACATTAGAAGGGAAGAAACGGTTGTGAAAATAAGTTCACCTCAAAGCAATATGAGTGGGAGCTCGAGAGGTTTAAGCACTCTCTATCCCCATATGTAGTTTAAAGAGATAGAATTTTTGCCAAGAGCCTATTACATTTTAGAGGAAAATTACATGGTAAAAGGTTTCGAACCCGCCCCGAGGGTTAAACTGCTGAGCTGGCAAGAAAGTAAGTTATAAAACGGCCATTACCTGTTGGTTGAACTGCTGCCCGAAGAAAGAGGCGCTTCCCGCCCCCTGCTACATAATTTACACAATGATAGGTGTTACTGAAGTGGCGCAGAGACCCGAAAATCAGGAGTTTATATACCCTCGCGGAACATTCGAGACCTTTCCTGAATGATAACACCCGCCCACAAGCTTTTTATTGGACGACCAAAAGATTACATGTCAGAATTGAAGAAGAAAACCCGGATTGGTGGAAAATTAATTACAGAAATGTATGATTGGCCAATTTCAAAACTGGCAGAAAGAAAGTGTTAACGTTGCCACTTAAACACAAGCTGAAAGAAATTTAATAAGAAACAAACTTATAAATACTAAATTTCTCCAAAAACACAGTTCTTTCACTTCGCACTAGGGTGCATAATTGTAGTCCTTCGGTAGTGCCATCTAGAAGAGAATGTTCACACTTCTTACTACAGGCAAAACAAAAATACATCGAAAACGACACAGTTCAGAACACTTCAAAATTTACAAGTAGGGACATCTTCTGAGAAACTTGAGAATTAACACTGTAGTTACAGTTCAGGCTTCCTCCAGTAGAGGAGTTTCAACTGGCGCAATGTTTGAATTAGCGGAGCGGAGGTGTACCGCCCGGTACAATAATAATAATAATAATAATAATAATAATAATAATAATAATAATAATAATAATAATAATAATAATAATAATAATAATAATAATAATAATAATAATACAATTACTTGAGTATGCCGGTCTATCTGAGGCGTCGTCCACTATAGTCACATACACAAGCTGCAGACCGCACACAATTGGAAAGTGCGGCTTGTATATTTGGGACGGGCGACCAATCCTCAGCCGGCAACCAAAAATGGCAGACGTTTGATCTCCTGGCCACTCGCCTGCCCAGCAGGGGGGTGGGCTTTAAAACGGAATTTCTTTCTCCCCAAAAGAAATCCTCACAGCTCTGTCGCCAATGCACCTATTATTAAAATAGACGCCAGTCTCTTTTTTCAGCTCAAACAATTCGCGCGTGCTTTGTACGCCGTTTGGAAGTCTTGTAATATTGGCTTCATTAATTAATACTCGTATTTGTGGAATTTATTACTTTTCACTTAGCTTCATGCAATAGTTTGGAGGCCGTAATATATGACAACCATGCTCTTGACACTGTGTCTAGAGGAAATAAATCGACTGACAACCTTCATTATTTCAAGGGCGGGCCACGTTTTGCGATCAGAATCTGCCGTCTGGTCATACGTTCGGCGTTCCAACTTTAACAGTTTGAGATGGGTGCATGCGTATCGCTTCCCCCATGATATATGTCGAATTGATACCGTTAGGGTGATAATTGTCAACCTCAGTAGGACACTCCACAATAGGACCCTACTGTATCAGCTCACTTGGTTAGTATGAGATCCAATGTATTACGTTCAATAGGCCCCGGGTACGCATACAATACAGTAACATACTCGGCGCCTAATGCCCGGCCATACTTTGGACAGCGAATGACCTACTGTGAAATATTCATCAGCAAAATCATAGTCATATGATTACAGTATAAGGCCTATAGACATAACACTCAAAACCAGTAACGGTCGAAAGACTCAAATTACCTTAAAATTTAGCCACTGTAGTGTAACCAAAATTTCTACACTTATAAACTATCTAGTTGGATTAACATCGTGGAAAACCATCAAAACCTTTTGTTCTTCTGGTTGTGGTAAGAATGCGAGTGGCAGAAATGTGAAACTGGGCAGTGCTGAATAGAACGTTGGCCTTCTGAGCCCAACTTTGCAGATTCGATCCTGGCTCAGAACGCTGGTATTTGAAGGTGCTCAAATATACCAGCCTCATGTTTACTTGAACGTAAACGAACTCCCTTGGGACAAATTTCAGGCAACTTGGAGTCTCCGAATGCTGTAATAATGTCTTATAATTTTACGTTTTTTATCAATATTTTCATTTATTTTTAAATTTTAATTTCGAATGCTTATTGTTAGTGTGGTGCAGCCCTTGTAAGATAGACCCTCCGACAAGTGCGGACAGTGGGATACTATGTGTTATTGTGACAGATGGTGGAGTTACTTGTGGTGTCTGAGCTGCAGGGCTATTTCGGACACCAGTAGCACCCAGTCCCCAAGCAGAGGGTCCTAAAATCTCTGGATAAAGCTGAGAGTAGAATCTGGGTCTCCGAGGACTGAAGCTCAAGGCGCTGACCACTTAGCCCTTGAGCTGGATTTTCATTTAGTAATACATTCATTATTTTATCTGACGGTGAGTTAGCGGCACCAAAATAGAACGACCGGGAAAATTCGTCGAGCTGCTCATGCGTCAGTTTCAGGTTGACCTGTGATCGCTTGGTGGGCTAAAACCCATCAGGACTGTAGTGCTTTGGTTTGGTTTGTTCTTATTCTTTGATAGATCAGACCTCATTCCGTTTCACCTGTAATTAGTGCTTTTACTATATTGATACAGCAATCACCACCACCACATTAGTGGGCGGGAGAGAAACTCTACCAACGTAGGTGCTTGATATCAGGACTAATCTTCAAAGGCAGCGGTAAGAGGGTCGGCCCTTCCGCAGTTATTCTGTGTCTTGAGTGTCAGTTTCTGTAATAAAGAATTATACCTGGTGGCCCTCCAGCCATGTACTTTTTACTTATGAGTATCCCGCATTCGCCATTAATGAAGGGGATGCCTAATCGCTGGTTTAAAAGGAAGCGCTACAACGGATCTAAAACAAATAGCAGACACTTTACTAAAAAATTTATGTAACAGGGTGTATTTGTTAATAGGACAAAGATTCAGAAAAGAAAGTTTATTAAGTTATAAACGTACAGATATTCCACTCTATCAATAAGTTGCTTGTATGAGGTATGTGCCTTGAACTATTCACAAGCTATTATTTGCAACTCTGATTGGCGAAATACATGGGCGGGCGTCTATTTGGAAACTCCTGCGCATACCGTCTGCAAGATTCGGCTTTATACCGACCAGATTCTCCATAGATTAAAATTTTACCTGTTAATTCGTCGTTGCAGAACACACCAGCCATTGTCGATATGTTGACAACAACTGTAGTGATACTGTACCAAATACCCGCCTACTATTGAGCGTTTGAAAACGAGACTTACTAACGCAAGGGGACGGGTAGCGCTGAGAAACGTGCAGCCAGCGGCCGTCTGGTTGTTATCTCCTTGTCTTCTGACGTAACGTACCTGCAGGCAGCAATACCCCTGTGGAAATCAGTTACTCTGCATCCCATTCAACACTAGTGTATGCGGGACACTTATAAGTAGAAAGTACAGCGCTGACGGACCACCTGTTTTACATTTGTTGAGGCATAATTTATCAAAAGTTTGAGATAAGTGGGTGGTTTCTCACCTCCAAACTCTTAAAAGTGTCGCAATATTCTAAAATTCTTGCATTAATTTTGGTATAGTACTCGGCAAACTAATGAAATGGCCTATGGCTTTTAGTGCCGGAAGTGTCCGAGGACAAGTTCGGCTCGCCAGAATCAGGTCTTTGATTTGACTCCCGTATGTGACCTGCGCGTCGTGATGAGGATGGAAAGATGATGAAGACAACAAATACATCCAGCACCCGTGCCAGCGAAATTAACAAATTATGGTTAAAATTCCCGACCCTACCAGGAATCGAGCCCGGGACACCTGTGACCAATGGCCAGCACGCTCACCATGTAGCCATGGATCCGGACGGCAAACTAATGAATCATAAAGATATTTCTGTTCCAGTTTGTATATCGGTTGAAAGTCCAGCCCTGTGTTGAGCTGTATAGCTAGGCTAACCCAATAACAACTGTGCATCCCATTACCATCCGCCATCAGTGACATACAATAAAGAAGATTACAAGCAAACCAATAGCGAAAATCCAATGCAGTCAAAATAACAGCCTTTTGATAGCTGAAACATATCATGTCCCATTTCAGGAAACACTGCATTCAAAATCTGTCACACTTGTGTTGAATGCCAATGAAATTAGTGGCCAAGTTACACAGCGTGTGTAATCGAATCTCACTATCCAGCTCCACAGTCTTCGTGAATGATGATACCCTAGTGAAATAATAATAATAATAATAATAATAATAATAATAATAATAATAATAATAATAATAATAATAATAATAATAATAATAATAATAATAATAATAATAATAATAATAATAATAATAATAATAATACCATTGATTGTTTGATTTATTTATTTATTTATTTATTTATTTATTTATTTATTTATTTATTTATTTATTTATTTATTTATTTATTTATTTATTTATTTATCCTTTCACGGCCTGTACTTGTCGACATGATGGGGCTTTTGGGCTTTGCCGTGTCACAAAAACGAGGTGAAATTTCACGTTTCGCAGACAACTTTGCTCCTCGTCTCCAGAAGAAAATTCCGACTGTTTAGGAGGAAGATTTCTACAATTAGTACAATTCTGCAACTATTGTAGAAGACTTCTTCGTGAACGGTTCAGATTTTATTCTGAAGACGCGGGTCAAAGTTCTCTGAGAAACGTAAAGATTTTCACGTTTTTTCTTGACACGGGATAAGCTCAGAAGCCCATACCTTTATTTATTTATTTATTTATATATTTATTTATTTATTTATTTATTTATTTATTTATTTATTTATTTATTCTGTCATATTTAGGAACGTCACCAGCTGATTGCATCTGTCTTGCCAGTGGCCACTGAACATCGATTCTATCCAGCTACTTTAAGAACGAGCTATAACATGGGGTTTTCAAAAAAATACAGGAATATTAAATCTTTTCTCCATTTGTAGTGGCTTTTCTTTTTTAAATGCTATTTATTTATTCGGGGCGTCGACCTACTTGCCCCTACTTTGCACCATATGTTGTAAACCTGCGTGTATTTGGAAATGGCGGAAGTGTAAAGTGTTGAATGTGAGGAAAGGTACACCCAGTCCCCAGGCCAGGGATATTAATCATTTACAATTAAAAACCCCTAACCCGGGCGGAAATCGAACCCGTGGCCGTCGGGTGACAGGCGGACGCGTTGCCCCCTACACCGCCGGGCCGGACCGGTATCAGCTTACTTTTACTACAGATAGCTCTTTTACCGAGCTCGATAGCTGCAGTCGCTTAAGTGCGGCCAGTATTCGGGAGATAGTAGGTTCGAACCCCACTTTCGGCAGCTCTGAAAATGGTTTTCCGTGGTTTCCCATTTTCACACCAGGCAAATGCTGGGGCTGTACCTTAATTAAGGCCACGGCCGCTTCCTTTCCACTCCTAGCCCTTCCCTGTCCCATCGTCGCCATAAGACCTATCTGTGTCGGTGCGATGTAAAGCAACTAGCAAAAAAAAAAAAAAAAAGAGCTCTTTTTAAGAGCCACTTAAAAACAAACGTGGCAGACTACCTACAATATGATAACTGATCATGATTTAGATTTGTCTTCATCAACGCGACTCACACGAATATTAACAACGAAATGAAAATATTCCTCTCACATGGGACTCAAACTGCAAGATACCGTGCACCAGTTTCATCCTCCAGCTTTCAGCACGCTCGGCTATCACAAGTTGTCACGCAGCTGTACATTATCAATATTACTTCTAGTTATTTGAGCCTCCGTAGTTCAGGCGGCAGCGCGTCCGCTTCTCACCGCTATGTTCTGTAGTTCAAGACCCGGTCACTCCATGAGAGTTTTGTGCTAGACACAGCGGAGGCGGGACAGGTTTTTCTCCGACTACTCCAGTTTTCCTGTCATATTTCATTCCAACAACACTCCCCAATATCATTTCATTTCATCTGCCATTCATTAATCATTGACCCAGAGGAGTGCGACAGGCTTCGGCAGCCGGCACAATTCCTGTCTTCGCCGCTGGATGGGAGCTTCATTCATCCCATCCCTGACCTGATCGAATGACTGGAAACAGGCTGTCGATTTTCATTTTCACTTCTAGTCATTCAGCCAGGCATTCGATCCCTGTTTACGTGATATAGCATTTTCACGACTATCTACCATCATACGATATTTTATCACTAAAGATGAATAGTTTGACACGAATAAACTAATTATAGAAAGCGTAATAAAACCAGACAGAATAGTCGAGGTCAATATTTCTAAGTCAGGCTATAATCGGCGGGTTTGCATAAAATTGGTGAATAGGCGCAGCTGTACCACACGGTATATTTAATTTAGTTTCGTTATTCATTTAACTTTCAGGGTTGGATTATACCCCAGACTCAGCGAGAGATCCCACCTCTACCGCTCCAAAAAAGGATGTCCCAGAGAGTGAGACATGTCGTCGGGGATACAACTGGGGAGGACACACCACGTCTTAAAATAAGGTGTTAGAAAATATTTCACTGTAAATAAAAACCTCTACTCAGTTGACATCACGAGGCTCAGTGGACCTTGTTCCAGCCCTCGTACCACTTTTCAAATTTCGTCACAGAGGCGGGAATCGAACCCGGACCTCCGGGGGTGGCAGCTAATCACACTAACCACTACACCACAGAGGCGAACAAGAAGATATTCAGTAAAATATATATAGCATTTTCCAGTCTTATCCATAATATCCCTGAGTTTCTACAAGTAAAATTTTGGTAAGGGGAAGAAATATTGCCCCCCTACCTGATCCTCATCATATTTCAGCTCAATCGGTCCTGTAGTTCTTGAACCTATGCGGAACGAAAAAACAAGCAAGCAGGGATTCACCATCTAATTTTAATAAAAGCAGAGATAGCCTTGTTGATTAAGTGCTATGTTGAATGTTCCATTGAATATGCGTGTTTCAAATATCCCTTATGCTTTTTTACGTTACAATGTACAATGGGTAGCGGTGCTTTATTACCAGTTTGGTAAATGGCGTGTTTGTTTAGGCGAGTTTACCCTTTCATCGATATTGACTGCATTTAAATGTGGAGCCTTTGATGTGCACTAATTGCTGCTGCTGAGGGCGCTCCCAACGCGTTTTGTAGCAGCGAATATTTGAAACAGTTTCTACGTACAGGTCATTTATCAATATCTATTAGTTATATCATTCTCACTGCTGTTGTTTTTGTTATTGTTGTTATTAGTATTATACAACACGAGGCTGATAGTACATCCGAGTAATTTTTAGGAGAGTAAATTCGCAAAAAATATATCACCGTTGTGATTTCTTACGGAAATTTCTGTACAAAATCTAAAGCTGAAGCTGAGGAAATTGAAGAAAGGAAGGAATGCAAAAAGATGGGATCGAGACAAGTTAAAGAAAAGATCGTGAGGGATTGTTTCAAGGAACATGTTGTGAAAGGACTAAATGAAAAGGCTGAAGTAAACAATAGAGGAAGAGTGGATAGTCATGAAAAATGATGTCAGCCGGGCTGCTGAAGAAATGTTAGGAAGGAAGAAAAGATCAACTAAGAATCAGTGGGTAACTTAGGAGATACTAGACCTGAGTGATGAATGACGAAAATACAAGAATGCTAGAAATGAAGAGGGCAGAAAAGAATACAAGCGATTGAAGAATGAAGTGGATAGAAAGTGCAATGTAGCTAAGGAAGACTGACTGAAGGACAAGTGCAAGGATGTCGAAGGTTGTATGGTCCTAGGAAAGGTAGATGCTGCATACAGGAAAATCAAGGAAACCTTTGGAGAAAGGAATTTAGGTGTACGAAAATTAAGAGCTCAGATGGAAAGCCACTTATATAGAAATAAGACAAAGCAGAAAGATGGCAGGAGCATATCCAACAGTTGTATCAAGGTAATGATGTAGATAATTTGGTTCTGGAACAAGAAGAGGCTGTTGATGCTGATGAAATGGGAGACCCAATTTTGAGGTCAGAGTTTGACAGAGCTGTGATAGACCTAAATAGGAACAAGGCACCTGGAATTGATGACATTCCCTCTGAATTACTGACTGCCTTAGGAAAAACCAGCATGGCAAGGCTATTCCTTTTAGTGTGTAAGATGTATCAGACAGGAGAAGTTCCATCCGATTTTAGGCAGAACTGTGTTATACCTATTCCCAAAGAAGCCGGTTCTGACAGGTGTGAAAACTATCGCACCATTAGTTTAGTATCTCATGCATGCAAACTTTTAACACGTATTATTTACAGAAGAATGGAAAAACAAGTTGAAGCTGAGTTGGGAGAAGATCAATTCGGCTTCAAAAGAAACTTAGGAACACGTGAAGCAATCCTGGCTTTACGTCTGATCTTAGAGAATCGAATCAAGAAGGAAAAGCCCACGTGCATGGCACTCGTAGATCTAGAAAAGGCATTCGATAATGTTGATTGGACCAAGCTATTTAAGATTCTGAAGGTGATTGCGATCAGAAACCGAGAACGAAGAATTGTGTACAATCTGTATGAACATCAGTCTGCAGGGATAAGAATCGAGGGCTTTGAAAAAGAAGCAGCAATCCAGAAAGGAGTGAGGCAAGGCTGCAGTTTGTCCCCCCTCCTTTTCAATGTTTACATAGAACAGGTAGTAAAGGAAATCAAAGAAAAATTAGGTAATGGAATCACAGTCCAAGGAGAGGAAATCAAAACCTTGAGATTTGCCGATGATATTGTTATTTTATCTGAGACTGCAGAAGATCTCGAGAAGCTGCTGAATGGTATGGACGAAGTCTTGGGTAAGGAGTACAAGATGAAAATAAGTAAGTCCAAAACAAAAGTAATGGAGTGCAGTCGAACGGAGGCAGATGATGCAGAAAATATTAAATTAGAAGATGAAGTCTTAAAGGAAGTAGATGAATATTGTTACTTGGGTAGTAAAATAACTAACGATGGCAGAAGTAAGGAGGACATAAAATGCAGACTAGCACAAGCAAGGAAGGGCTTTCTTAAGAAAAGAAATGTGCTCACTTCAAACATTGATATAGGAATTAGAGAGATGTTTTTGAAGACTTTCGTGTGGAGCGTGGCATAGTATGGACGTGAAACATGGACGATAACTAGCTCAGAAAGAAAGAGAATAGAAGCTTTTAAATGTGGTGTTACAGAAGAATGCTGAAGGTGAGATGGATAGATCGAATCACAAATGAAGAGATACTGAATCGAATTGGCGAGAGGAGATCGATTTGGCTAAATTTGACGAAAAGAAGAGATAGAATGATAGGACACATCTTAAGAAACCCAGGGCTTGTTCAGCTGGTTTTGAAGGAAGTGTTGGTGGTAAGAATGGTAGAGGTAGACCAAGATATGAATATGACAAGCAGATTAGAGCAGATGTAGGATGCAGTAGTTACGTAGAAATGAAAAGGTCAGCACAGGATAGGGTGGCATGGAGAGCTGCATCGAACCAGTCTATGGATTGATGACTCGAACAACAACAAGCTGTACAAAATTCATGAAAAGTCAGATAGCAAACTGAACCTCGTTAGTTTTAGATTGTATCCGGGCTGGAGTGTCAAAATGTACAGCAACGAAGCTGGAGTATGGAATATGGAGCAGCCGCATGAGTCCCATACGAAACAGGACTCATTAAGGAACTTGAGATGGTACTGCAAAAGACTGCAAGATTCGTGCTTAACGATTTCAATCCTAAAAGTAGTGTGATTAGTATGATAGAAAATCGTGGATGGGAAAAACTGGGGATTAGAAGGAAACGAACACGATTATGTGCCGTGTATAATCTAATGCTTACACGAATAAGCCAGCTCGGGGAGATGTGAACAATCGACTAGAAAAGCCCTGTTACATATGTAGGTAAGATCATCTGCATAAAGTAAATGGTAGATCGTAGAAAATTAACTATGGTAAATATTCGTTTGTAAATCGGGGAATTGCTTATTGAAAGGCATTACGTGCAACTGTCTTAGGGTTTGTTCCCAGAAATGTAACATGCTACAAGAATAGACTCCAGCATTCTATAAACTGTGTGTAACTTTCAATGTGATTTTGTCAAATTTTAATGCAACGCTCAACCCACTGTAAATTGTACTATAAAGGCATCTGAATTATTTAAAGTATGTGTGAATTTGTATATGAACATGCTGTATTTACAGTGCTAAGATAATAGCTAAGCCGGCCCCGTGGTTTAGGCTTAGCGTGCCAGCTTCTTGCCCATACTGCCCGGGTTCGATTCCTGGTCAGGTCAGGGGTTCTTACCTGGATCTGACAGCTGGTTCGAGGTCCACTCAGCCTACGTGATTATAACTGAGGAGCTGTCTGACGGTAAGGTAGCGGCGCCGGCCTAGAAAGCAAAAAATAATGGTCGAGAGGATTCGTCGTGCGGACCACATGACACTTCATAATCTGCAGGCCTTCGGGCTGAGCAGTGGTCTTTTGGTAGGTCAAGGCCCTTCAGGACTGTAGTACCATGGGGTTAGTTAATTAAGATAATATAATAGTTTGGACGGCTCAATGTACTGTACGTCATAGTGTAAAATTTAGAAGTACGTGTGAAATATTGTATATGATGATGCTGGATTTAGAATGTTAAACTAGTAACTTAGTATTCTTGTAATATTTACTTTCCTTGGGAGTGCCTCTGGTCCTCTTGTTGTAGTAGCTGTTTAGTGTTGTTGTTATTGGGTGATTATGATTTTAGTTTATTTTATCATCAAACTACTGTAAGTGATCATTGCCACCGGGATATTTCCTAATTGCGATGTAATTGTTAACAGCAATAATATCAGAACATGGGCTACATGCCAGTGTGGAGCTGCCGAGTGTTCAAATGTGTTCATATTTGGCGGGAACGAAAGGCCGTTCGTACCACCATTTAGAACGCCTGGAAGGTATACATATCGACTTAACAGAGTGAACGGATAATTTGCCGCCGTAACTCTTAGCCATTCCAGTACAAGGGCATTTGTGTTATCACTGCTGTGGAGCAGGTTGCAGCCTCCCCATGCTGAAAATTCCAGTTGTACGGATACCAATGTGAACGGATTTACTTCCCCACCAGATATTTTGTGAAATCGATAGACGTAAACTACAAGATATGTCCTATTTCTCCGAGTCTATTATTTTCGTACATGTCCACCTCGACGATATAGTAGTATGGCTCAACTTTCAGTTGCAAATAGCTTTTTAACGGGATGAAACACGTCTGCATTTCTATCGGTATGTTCTCCGATACTTCGATACCAGCCAATCGCGGCGTTACATCGACTGCGCCGCAAATGAGGATTTGGAAATATTGCTCTTGCCTCGCCAGACTTAACAAATTGTGATGTGACGTTATTCTCTGGAGTTCGTCTTATACGCTACGTATTGGCCCCCTTGTCACTGTAACGGAATAACCTGAAACAACGCATGTATTCTGTAGTTAAATCGATCATTTACCGGGCGAGTTGGCCGTGCGCGTAGAGGCGCACGGCTGTGAACTTGCATCCGGGAGATAGTAGGTTCGAATCCCACTATCGGCAGCCCTGAAGACGGTTTTCCGTGGTTTCCCATTTTCACACCAGGCAAATGCTGGGGCTGTACCTTAATTAAGGCCACGGCCGCTTCCTTCCAACTCCTAGGCCTTTCCTATCCCATCGTCGCCATAAGACCTATCTGTGTCGGTGCGACGTAAAGCCCCTAGCAAAAAAAAAAATCGATCATGGAGGATTTTCTGGGACGATGTGAACTGATATCTCGACACCAGCCACGCAACCAGCAGGACTCTCACCATGCTCTTATTGTGCTTGGAGATCCTTCGTCTTTCCCTCTCGTGACGATTTCGATAAGTTACTTTTTAAAAAAAGAAGATTTTCTTTTCAATAATTTCTTTTGCATAACTTCGAAGTACTAGTATCTAATGGAATGCTTTAACTTAACAAATGTGTATTATAAGATATAGTAAACGAAGAGCCTCTGCAGAACAGGATAGAGGCATCGAGATTTAGGTAGTATGGACACATGAAGAGAATGACAGAGGAAGGGATGCCCAGGAGGTTGGACAAAATGGAGATAACAGGAAAACAACCAAGAGGAAAACCAAGAGACAGGTGGTTAAAAGGAATGGAAGAGTGAGGACGGAGACGAAGAGAGGAATGGGCAAGAGTGAAGAGGGAGAAATGGTGGGAAGACAAGAGGAGATGGAGAGAAGCAGACCAAACCAACAGCTGGACACTGCGTATAATGATGATGATACGTCTACTTATAATATACCGGTACTAAGCGAGATTGATGTGTGGGCCGAGTCACGTGACACTGAGCTTGCTTTCAGGACCTGGTGTCTCCGTCAGCCCTGAAGATTGTTTTCCGTACGGTAATTTCCCATTTTCACACCATGCAATTTTGGTGCTGTGCCTTAATTAAGGTCACGGCCAATTCCTTCTCAATCCTAGCCCCTTGTCTGTTTTCGGTCGCCGAAATAATTCTATGTGTGACTGCGATGTCAAATCACAAACCCAAATAAACTATAATTTAAAAATAGGTATACCTACAAATTTTAGGATATCGTAGAACAAATAATATTATCAAAGTATGCGTGGTTAGATTCCGGACGCACGATACAAATTGACGAACTCAGCGTATTTGCTACTCCAGAGAGCGAGCCGCTACCGTGTTTTAGGGAAGAAAAAGGAAAGGACCTGTATGATGGACTCGTATTTACAAGTTTCCTCGTTCGACTCGCACAGGATTGTCCTTGTCTCTTTCAGGCAATATCCACACTTCGTCTATTAAACAGCCGTAACTGCACACGCAGTACAACAATACACTGTAATTTAGACACACTTGTCAGTCAAAGAAATTTACCTGATCGTTTCTAGTCCCATCTGTTGGTCCCAGTATCCTTCTCTATTATTAACACGCTCGAAGATGCAACTCTGCCGCCCACACGATTGTGTATCCCTTCACTCACAACATTGTAAATGGGATGAAATACTGAACGCCCAATGGTTTGATTACAGCAGATGTGCAATATTCCCCCTACTACTTCGACGCACAGTTCACAATGGTATAGTAGTGACTTTTGGACTCTGTTCACAATGTTTGGTGTATCACGCATTACCTCTGAGGCCCACTTCCCACTTCCTCTCCCTTCCCTTCCCTTCCCTTCCCTTCACTCCTCTGACGCACAGCAACAGCCAGCAGCTGGCTCTCTGGGAAAACAAATACGGCAAGTTCGTCAATTTGAAACGTGCTCCCGAAAGTATCAAGGTAACCTCATTTTCTCTTTCTTTTTCTTTTTTTCTTAATCTTTTTACCCTCCAGAGTCGCTTTTTACCTAGGACTCAGCGAGGGATACCACCTTTACCACCTTAGCGCAGTGACCTGAAGAGCGAGTTTTGGGTCGGGTGATACAACTGTGGAGGAGGACCAATACCTCGCACAGGCTGCCTTACCTGCTATGCTGAGCAGGAGCTTAATAGATGGGTGGGAATATTGGAAGGAACTGGCAAGAAAGAGGGAAGGAAACGACCGTGGCGTTAAGTTAGGTACCATCCCGGTATTTGCCTGGAGGAGAAGTGTGAACCCATAGAAAACCACTTCCAGGATGGCTGAGGTGGGAATTAAGCCGATCTCTACTCAGTTGAACTCCCGGGGCTGAATGGACCCCGTTCCAGCCCTCGTACAACTTTTCAAATTTCGTAGCAAAGCCGATAATCGAACCCGGGCCTCAGAGGGTGGTAGCTGATCACGCTAACCACTACACTAAAGAGACGAAGAACTTCATTTCCTCGAAAAGTAAAATGTTCTCCGCCAATCCGATTGCACCATAGTGTTTAACATAACACGAAGGGCATCCCTGACAGTTTTGTCAGTATAATTGTGATACACCCTGTACAAGTCAAGACTTCGCGCCCGTACTTCTTCTCCACTACAAGTAAGAGCTTAGAATCGTGGATATATTGGGCTTAGGTGTAGAACACAAGAGAGCGAATACAGATATTTTGGTTGTTCCTCTTTTAGTAGCCTCTTACGAATGCAGGGGTACATATAATGAGGATGAAATGATGATGAAGACGACACATACACCCCAGCCTTTGTGCCAGCGAAATTAACCAATGATGGTTAAAATTTGTGACCCTGCCTGGAATCGAACCCGGGTCTCCTGTGACCAAAGACCAGCACGCTAACCACTTAGCGATGGAGTCGGACTGTGTAGTACTAATCTAATACTAATCTAATTACATACAAAAAGAGCGTGTTCAAGTTAAGTGTCAAAACTTTGCTGAGACAAAGATGTGCAATATTATCATAATACCACGCGTGGAAACTGAGGCGCAGAGTTCCTGTGCACAGTGCATCGGTCCCATTCGGCTCGGCTCGGCCTAACGCTTCGTCTCTGGGCTACTCGGCTAAGCTCGACTCAACTCGGCTCGGATGTGGAGAGCTACAGAGGAAGTGAGGAAGAGGGAGACAGGCAGAGCGAGCGAGACAGGCGTGGGTAAAGAGAGAGACAGCGCTATTGCACCAAATCGAGGAGTGGGGGGTCTGCACTCTGGTCAGCCATGAAGTCTTTCGCACCGTGCACAGTGCATGCACCAGGTGCTTGCACTCTGAGAGGCCATGTCATAGACGAACAAAATTGACAAGTAAAATGCTATTAATAACAATGCCCACAACTCCGTGCCATGATTGAACCATTGCCGTGATTCCTTTTGATTTACTTATTTATTTATTTATTTATTTATTTATTTATTTATTTATTTATTTATTTATTTATTGAAGTTTGTCGTTGGGAAATTATTCTTGTATGTATCGTGTAAATGTAATTTCTGCAAAAATCTGTTAGTTAAATACGTTCCTCCACAATTCCCTAGTTTCAAATTGTTCCGTGGCTTAACATCTCTTATCTTCAAGTATTACCAACGTCGCGTCCCTCTCCCTCGACTTCTCGCATCCACCGTTACAAAGTTCGCTACTCTCCTCTCGTTACTGTGCCTCACATGATCCTATCACCTAAGCCACTTTGTACGCATTGCTTCATCCATTCATCCTAACTTCGGTTTTAACTCCTCATTCCGAGTACAGTCTTGCTATTGTGCCCTAGGCTTTTCTACCTGCGACCATTCTCTCTACTTTAAAGGTGGTATCGCTAACATACGAATCAAATATACCTACTGACTCCACCCATAGTCCACTCGTGCAAAAACGTGGGTCCGATTTGATTTTGTCCATAACCTCAGGTCTTTCTAACAAACTGTTTTAGATCTCACCTTTATTAGCCTTACTATACCATGATTCAATTTCCCCTTATATACCACTATCCAGGAAGAATACGTATCTCACAGTAAGTTCCTAAATTGCCGGGCTTGATGGCTCACACGGTTGAGTGACTATTTGTGTCATTATGCTGTACTGAAAACTGTTACATCTGAGTGATTGTTTCTATACTTAGCACTTTTAACCGTTACATAAATATGATTGTATGATAGTACTTTTAATTATTATATAAGTCCTCCTTGGCTGAATGGTCAGCGTTGAGGCCTTCAGTTCAGAGGCTTCCGGGATCGATTCCCGGCCGAATCGGGGATTTTAATCGCATCAGGTTAAATCGTCTGCTTCGGAGAATGGGTGTTTGGGTTTGTCCCAACATTCTCCCCTTCATATTCAGACAGCACACCACACTACCAACCAGCACAAAAGCATGCACTAGTGAATACATGCCTCAATGAGGGGTTGGCGTCAGGAAGGTCATCCGTTCGTAAAACAGTGCTAATCCAAATGTGCTGCACAGTTCGCACACGCGACCCCGCCTGTGTAGGAGAAGCACCGGAAGAAAAATTAGTATATGTTAGTGATGAATTGTGATGTATCAGACCTGGTATTGTATCTTCTTGGGTTTTTTCAGGATTGACATCTCCTTAATTGTGAAAAGGTAAGCCTCAGGTACTTGGAAGACAGTTGTAATACCACATCGTTTTAAAATCAAATAATTCCTAAATAATATAGTCCGTAATGGAATATAACACTTCAGTCAAAATTACATTAAAACAGCGGATGAAGGTGAAGAACGAAAGCAGCTGAAAATTCAGGTTCGCGTAAAAACCTTGCAAAAATAGGTATTGTATCAAGTTTTAAAAATCTAACCCACGGCACATAGAGTGAAGTAAGTATCTACAGATGGACTGCAGTTATTGGATTGCGTGACTGCACCCTCACGCATATTCTTGGCGACCGTTAACGCTGCCTCTTAAGAGCTCCTCGAGACTGAGTGACGCCGGTTGCTCTTGCTGACTCTAAAATAGCTATGATTCAGGGTGATACAGAATGTTACGATCACTGGAGTTCAGACATGCAGGCATTCATGAGATAGCAGCGAGTAACAAGCACACTAGCCTGTAGAACAGTTCTGTTATGGAATTTGCATAAATGTGAGGGGTCTGGAGAACACCTAGAAGTTATGTTTCTCTCGCTACATTACTGAAGAGCCAGCCAGATGAAACTATTAGCAAAACTAGTTAGCATTTGGACCTACAGTATTTCTGCCTCAACATCCGACCTCCAATAGTCACTTCCGAAGCGGGAACCCATGGTTTGGGCTACAAAGGTTGGCAACGCCTCGACTATGGGGTAGGGTGGGCCTTACACATTTTGGCAAGAAAACTCCACCAAGCCAACAAGAGCATCAAACTGTGCATTAATTCACAAACGAGGTTCGAACACTGTAACGTGGAGAAATATGTAAACATGAAATATTGAGCCAGTAAAAAATGTGTGCAATGAAAGTTCACTGCTGTATGCAAGCATCTGCTTGACGTGCACGTTGCACAAGTAATTTCATAGGCTGCGGGAAGTTGTTACTTGAGCAGTCTGGCTTGTTAGACGATGTTCGCTTACTACTGCACCATATGCAATTAGTTAATTAATTACTTCGTGTTAAACTTACCGCACGCGTATCTCTTCCGACACTACAGAACGAGACTTTCATCAATGCGCTCCATGTACGGAGGGCTGATGGTGGTGCTTAGAGATTTAATAGGAAGTACAAGTAGGCAGACTGTCTCTGTTAAATCTAATCACAGGAAAAATAGTAGAAGGAGACCGACACTTCGAAGAATGAAGGTATCAGCCGAAGGAAAGGATGGGCGACGAAGGGCGTGGAATTGAAAAACTCCCTAGACCTCGTGATCAAAAATGAAATAGGTTTCACAGTGCAGGTCGGAGAGGTAAGGCGAAGATGAGGCGTCTGGCACAAGAAATGGTTGGCAATGTATATTCGAATAGGGGGACGCTCGTCACGAACACCAGTTAGAGCCCCTGGTACCCCATTTATTTGCCCACAAGCGTGTGACGTCCGGAGAGACCTGGTACAGGTCTTTCGAGTTGAGTTTGCGAGTCTGTGAGGATGGGGCCCTACCTATGGTGATTTCTATAATAATAGTTTTGGCTTTATTTTTACAGTTTCCGGTAACGCCGATGTGTCGTAATTGAGTTCCACTGCAGTTCCTTTCCGAGCCATTGTATCTACCGACATGAGGCTGACATATTTCATCACCCTCAAATACCACCGGAATGAGCCAGGATCGAACTTGCGAAGTTGGGCTCAGAAGGCCAGTGCCTCAACATTCTGAGCCACTCAACCCGGATGATGATTTCTAGTGCTTAAAATAACACACACACAGTCCGTGAGCGAAATAAATTAACCAATGAAGGTTAAAATCCCCGAATCTGCCGGAAAGCTAACACGGGAATCCCTGGACCCAAGGCCAGCATACTAACCATTTAGCTATTTCTCTGAAAAACGTAAAGAATTTCACCATATTTTTTTGACACGGCATAAGCCCAAAAGGCTATACAGTATCATGTCTATAAGTACGGGCCGTGAAAGCATCAATGGTAATTTAGTGAATGGTGGTGCTGTAATTTGGAATAGGCCTAAATTGTGATTGTAGACCAGGCCATACTACTACTACTACTACTACTATTACTACTACTAAGTGAGCCTCTGCCTTAACTGTGCACACTGCTCATTGAAAACAGCGCCGTGATAGTAAGTATCGAATAGCTGGAATACTATGATGAACCAGTGTGTTACGTACCAGCAGTATCAGGAAAAGTATGAACCAGAGGAATGGCATGCTAAAGAAGGAAGTTTTCTCATACCCCCAGCTATTTCCCGCCAATATTCAGTCCGTTGTTTGTTGTGATGTACTTTGTCTCTTATACTGCCACTGAACTGCGATAACTGGGATTACCGTACTGCTATGTATCGGGTATAACGGACTGACTGAATATTGGCGGGAAATAGCTGGGGACAAATAACATAGGTACGGTATTTAAAAATTCAATTTTAGGTACCTTACCCTGAACTACCATTTCATCCACGGCGAATAAAATTGTTTACTACGTATAGCGTATACTGTAGTTTCTTATTCCCCAGCTCTATATACCGATTTTCATTAAATTCTGTTTACCTATTTTCTCGAGATTCGGCGTTGATATGGACATGGACTTAGCAACAAAAATACAAATTTATGAATATCTCTGTTATCATATGCAGTACGGTAAAAATGTATAAGGCATAAATGACCGGAAATTTAATTCTATATAACTTTAGTTACGTAGTATTTCTCGGTAGGACCACTAATAACGTAAATATTGGAGAATTAAATGTTAGGCCTTCCACCATTTCACTCAGCGGGGAAAAATATTTATAGCCTAGATTGTAGTGGCTTATCCTCCGACTTAGCATTCCGATTTTCATTAAATTCTCTTCAGCCGTTTTCTCTTTTCAAATTCTGAGCAATGTACAGACAAAACTCTTATTATATATATATATACTGATGTTTGTTCGCAACTAGTCACTAACAAACTTATGTAAAGTCAGGCACTTTGCTTAACTCTCATACAATGGTAAACATTTCGTAAAATCGATTTTCATACTTAACAGATCGCCTAACCCTGACAATGAACGTCAAATATATGATATATTTTAATGAAAATCTAGCCTTTTATTTGCATTTATAAGCTGATTACCTTACCATACTCCTTAGTTTAAGCTTGGCCTCTTGTGTTCAGGAACTACGCTGTAACACCACTGTGCAAGACGAAGCATGAGGAGAAAGGAAGTACTTGTAGCTGTCTAGTAAGTGCAGCGAGACGAGAAAAGACCGGAGTATCTGGAGCTATCTCGAGAAGATAAACTTCGGATACGGTTCACTGAAACTCCCTTGACCCGATAGTACATACTAGGAAATATAGATTTCCAATATACACATAAAATCCTGAAGTGAACTGTCATGTCTCCGGTAAAGTATTAGATGAAAAGATGATATCCCTCTGCTCTTCTTTCATCAAGATAGATTTTTCCGCTCCCATATCCTCGGTAACATTGATTTCTGGCTGAATCCGTACCTGGAAAATATGGTGCTCCTTCACAGAAATTCCCCTTCGTTGTACCTACAATACTGATTAAGGTAATTCCGGTAGAGTTGCCGCACTTTTTATGACTTTTGTTATATATTGGTATCTTTACTCTAAAAATTGTTGCAAATTCATCAAGCATATTTTGAAAACATGTACATTTGATCAGAGATGAACAAAATATTGGTAATTGAAAGTAAATTGGAGAAAGGAGAGAACAAAGGAATTGTTGCATCAGCGGCGTCTCTCCCTGGATTCCGGTATAGATGCCGACTTTGCTCGGGAGAGATGCCGCAAGTAAAATAATTAATGACAAAATCAAATTTTAACCAATTTCTTCAACTTTAATATAACCGAACATTAGAACGTACTACAAGACAATATTATCCATATAATATAATAATTCAATGGTAAAAGAATCTATCTGATAATTTACAACATTAAATTAATCTTACTTTAATTTCGATTTACTATGAATGTACATGTGCAATTGATTCTTCACGGTGTTATATAAAACCCCACGGCACTTAACGTCCTTGAAAGGGCCTTGGCCTACCAAGCGACCGCTGCTCAGCCCGAAGGCTTGCAGATTACGAGGGGCCGTGTGGTCAGCACGACGCATTCTCTCGGCCGTTATTCTGGGCTTTCGAGACCGGGACACCCATCTCACCGTCAGATAGCTCCTCAATTCTAATCACGTAGGCTGAGTGGACCTCGAACCAGCCCTCAGGTCGAGAGAAAAGTCCCTGACCTGGCCGGGAATCGAACCCGGGGCCTCCGGACGAGAGGCAGGCACGCTACCCCTACACCACGGGGCCGGCGTGAAATATAAAGGAAACATCAAAATCGTAATGAATATAATTCTGTCCTGACACAGTAATTTGAAAACATGTCTAAGGCAGGATTCTTGAATCAAAAACTGATGTTTATCCTGTTACAAGTTTTTACAGATTGTTTCTTAAAACTTTATTCTCTAGCTATTTTGCTGCAACAGTCATTATATGTAGAGCAAGATTCATGCAGCCACTGGTTGTAACTCAAACACTGGATACAGTCATCCGTTTTTTAAATATAATTTTGACTTCGGTGATCATTGAAGTAACTATACCTGCTGGACCCAGAGAGCCTTTATCCAGATTTCCTGACTGCATTCTAAGTTTCAGTGTTCGTTCCGGAATTCTATAGTATCATTCTGCCTCCCTGACCAGTATTTTCTTTGCTCTCAGTCTTTTAACAGCCTCTCTTAAATTTTCCTCTGTCCATTGAGGTCTTTTAACAGTGCCCTTACTTTTATACTGAGCAGGCATGTCGCAAATTTTTATTTCTGAAAATAATATAATTTTATATAACAAAACAAGGTTACCATGAAAGCAATAAAGATAGATTATGTATATTAAGAATCGTGAGACGATAAAATATTCGAATAAAGTACCGGTACACTCTGAAAAGTATTGAATGTTTCCAGATCGCTTGTAGAATCTGATAGCAATGAGGCATCTCAGCTGGTTGTGTGACATCTCTCCCAACTATCAGGTGGAGACGCCGCACCCTTCTGTTGTCGTACTTCAAGGCTATCATGGCCCAAAATTAGCTTACTGTCAATTACAGTTATGGTTCTGACTTCTACTGTACTAAAAATGTCTGATTTAAGCATTTTAAACCAACTTAATATACGATAAATTGACACACGGATGAACTTTGTCAGGAGAAACTGAAAAACCACACTTATTGCCATCTAGCTGTAACTATGGGAACCTTTAGCTACAGTGTATGCGGCATCTCTACCGGAGCGGCATCTGTCCCGGATTTACCTTAAAGTAATAATCCTCTGTGCTCAACGGAATCTAAACTGGTAGACAAAAATATAGAAAGCTTATCTATCTTCGTACAGGGTAGGTATGCCTCTGGTGGAGTGACAGATACAGACCTCCACAATGTAGTAACGTTGACACCTATTCTTCGAACTTCTGCGAGTTATAAGCCGTCATGTAAGGCAGCCTTCAGACAAGCATTTTCGTAGCGTCGCGGTCAAATAACATACCTAATGTAGGTGAACGCATTCTATTGGCCATCAAGTTATTTCAAAAATTATTTTTACTGCCTACTCTAAGTCTCTTATCTACCAACCACCACAGCAACACGCAATAGTGATTACATTATTCCGAATAGGGTTGTTGCCGGGAAGGGTATTCGGCTGTAAAACAAGGCCAAATCCACTTGTGCTACGCATTTCGCACCAGCGACCCCACAGGTGTGGGAAAAAGCGGTAGCAAAAGAAGAAGAAGGAGACTCGAAGTCTCTTTTCATACGTCGATTTATTGATAATTTATTTGAGACTAATGTGCAATCATAGCATTACTTGTGTGAATAGCACACACAAAGAGCATTCTCCTAATAGGCAGTCTTGATAAATATTTAAAATCAGAAGGAGGTAAAGTTACGCTGACAAATTCTCTTCAGATGGGTATCGTGCCAGAAATTACTGTATATATAGTTAAGAAAGGTTAAGAACTATGAAAGGAGATATTTTAAGGGGATACAGAGAGGCAAAATAGAGTATTGGGTTTGAACTAAGATTCCATGATGTCTGTAGGATGATGCTCCGGACATTATAATGCTTGCTCCTTGATCACTAGGAGAGCATTTCTTTATGACGGCGTAGACCCATTCTTCGAAAATTTGAATGCTAAAATCTCGAAAATTAAAACCTATTCAAACGATTTTCTAAATATTTATTGATGTTTTACCCATAATAATAATTAATAATTTCGTGTGACTATTTCTAGCCGAGTGCAGTCCTTGTAAGGCAGACCCTCCGATGAGGGTGGGCGGCATCTGCCATATCTAAGTAACTGCGTGGTATTGTGATGGATAATAGTGTTATGTGTGGCGTGTGAGTTGCAGGGTTGTTGGGGACAGCCCGAACACCCAGTCCCCGGGCCAAGGGCATTAACCATTTAAGGTTGAAATCTCCGACCTAGCCGGAATCGAAGCCGTTAACCGGACATGTTTTACCCATTAACCTTGCAGGAACTGTAATAATATTACGTTACTTGTAAGTGAACATTTCAAATTGTTTTCTGCATATTTATTTGCGATTGCTTTTAATTATTGTTTTACACTACTCGCATATCATTTGTGTTAGTGTGGTCTTTGTTTCTTGTTTTAATGTACTTCCTTTTATTCTCGCTTCATTATAATGAACGTTCTTGTTTCGGTATATTTTCTCGCAATATTTGGTTTTCAGGCAATTAATTGTTTGTTGTCCCTCTTGTTATTATGTTCTTTATGTTTTAATTTTATCTGGCTATCACCGAAGCTAGTGATTACCAGCATCATACATCGCAATTGCAATGTATTTGTTAATAATAATAGCAGCTATATCCCCTATATCTTCTGAGTCACGTACGTGTCACTCTGCACTCGGGAAGTAGCGGGTTTCGAGTCAATCTGTCCGCAGACATTTTGAAAGTAAATAAATCTGTGAAAGTGTCCGGCTACATAGCTAAGTGGTTAGCGTGCTAGCCTTTGGTTACAGGGGTCTCGGGTCTGATTCCCGGCAGTGTCGGGAAATTTAACCCTCGTTGGTTAATTTTGCAGGCACGGAGACTGGGTGTATGTGTCGTCTTCATCATCATTTTATCTTCATCACGACGCGCAGGTCGCGTCACATCAAGAGACCTGCACCTGGCGAGCCGAATATGTCCTCTGACACTCCCGACACTAAAAGCCATACGCCATTTCATTCCTGTGAAAGCGAAATATTTAATGTCAGAATGATTTAGAGCCAAGGTCTTATTTTACTACTGCCGCGTTGCGCACGCCATGTTGTAGCACATGTTGGTATGGCTCTACTGAGTGTTTCTGTCGTGGTTGGTAGTGTGGTGTGCTATGAGGAGCGTGCTAGACAACAGCAGCACCCAGATCGAGCAGTTTGGCCGTGCGGTGGTGTAGCTGTAAGAGATGGTAGGTTGGCAGCCCTCAAGATGGTTTTCCGTGGCTTGCCATTTTCACACCAGGCAAAGGCTGGGGCTGTACCTTAATCAAAGCCACGGACGATTCCTTCCCACTCTTAGCCCTTTCCTATCCCATCGTCGCCAAAAGACCTGCCCGCGTCGGGTGTCTTAAACCGAATAGAAAAGAGAAGGGGAAAAAGATAATTTGTCAGAACCTCGCGATCGCCAATCGACACTCGCTGTTTTGATCAGTCGGACAAAAGACTGCCTTCACACAAATTAAGTACATCGAACTATTCGCCTAGGCTCCTAAGCGCTATACAGGTAACATCGACGGACACAAACAGAGCAGTTTTCACGAACACTCAGTTGGCTCCGGATTTTTTGTGGTAATGATGATTGTCGTTTTAAGAAGACGTAAAATAGAGCAAATATCCTTTCTTAGCAATAATCGTAGGAAAAAGTTGAATAGGCCCGATCCCAGGAAATACTAAGGTGTCCATACAAGAGAGAAAAGCGCCGCGAAGGGCATGAAAATTTTAAAAAAAGTCGCTAGGCCTCGAAAATCTGATACGAGTACGGTCTGGAGAAAACACGAGTTAACCAAGGGAGGTCAGAAAGTAAATATGAAAATGAGGATCCTGCCACAAGTAAGTGGGCTCAATTTCTGACTCAGCTACGAATTCTGTGGTCACCAACTCAAGCTCCGAAACTAAGAGTGCTGGTGGTGGTGGTGGTGGCGCAGGTAAATGTTTTAAGAGGAAGTACAATCACTCTCTATTCAGACGACAAAAATAGAAGGGATCTGACACTCCAAAAAGGTGGTAGCGGACAAAGAAAGATAAGGGCCACGAAGGGCATGAAAATGAAAGGCGCTCTAGGTCTTGATACTTGAATACCGTTGGGGTCGGAAAAGAACAAAGGTTGATTGAGCGAGTGCGGATAGGATAGATGAAAGTGGTAAGCCTGACGCAAGAAATTGGAAGCAATAGAAGGACTCAGGTCATGAGCCTCGTGGTTGCCAACCCACACTCCCCTTTAGTCGCCTCTTACTACAGAAAGGTGGTACCGTGGATGTTATTCTACCGCCTCACCTGCAGGGTGGCCCAAGCTAAGAGCTTCTTGGTGTTATCCATCCTAGTCGCTTCTCACGTCAGGCAGAAAATATCGCGGATGTATTCTACCTTCCCCAGCTCCAAGGGGAAATTGGCTACAAACCATCCCAGAATTTCTCCCATCCTTGTACACTACAGACTAACACTTTATCGCCTTTAATATGATAAGAATTGTAAATAAATCCTAATATAGTAAGTCTTTATTATTTTTGGCAACATTTGGCAAGTTTTGCCCTAAATATTGAACAATATGCAGAGAAGAGCAATCGATCACCACATTCGGAGGTGATCTTACATCAGCCGGCGAAGTTCGATTAAGTTCCCATCACTATCTCAGAGAACGCATTCTAACCTTATAGATGCCCAACCCGACTGGTTTGAGGTCATCTTTAAGTTCATGGTGAACAGGAGACCTCTAGATAGAGCGACCAGACTCTCCTTCATCCCGTGCTGTATGTCTATGACAGGTAGGGAGTTAGTGGGCATGCAGAGAACAAACAATGCCTAAAGTAGGCGAGAAACTTCAAATTATAGTCATTATTGCTAGTACGAGGCAGGTTCCTTGGTTAAGAGTGCCTGACTTCGATTCCAGCTAGAGTCGGGGATTTTAACTGTGCATGATTAATCCCTATATCTCGAGAATTGGGTAGTTATGTACGAACGACACTCAAATAATTGGACATCTTCTTTCCACGTTTCCCTAGCAACAAGGTATTTGTAATTCCAATATAAATGGTCTGTTATTGGGAATTATACTTTTTCAGCTAATTCATTCTTGGTTGCCAGGGTTTCGCCCCAGTGTGCAGTGTGCCAGTTTGGGCTCATCAGTTGGTAACTAGCATACCTACTGAGAGATATGGCTAGTGCATCCCGTCTAGGTGGAGCACAGCGGTTAGATTTATTTCAATTCCTACCATGTAGGAGAGCAGGATAAACGGGTACCGATAGTTCTTGAGCTTTAATATTGGAATTGTTGGAGATTGAATTTTTTGAGATGTGTTTAGTGCCTATGTAAAAAAAGAAATCGTCATTTTGTTTTATTTCTGGCGCAGAGATCTCCTTTCACCGCAACCCTAAGAGACTTCCGCTCCGTGGAGGCTGAACTGACTGACAAGGGTTTTCATTCACCACGCTGAAGTGGAGGGGCGGGCCACCTAGAGGGTTACGCCCTCTCTCTGGCCACGAGATGCGATCGGGTTGAGGAGATATGATAGAATAGGGTAAAGGATGTGAAGAAGGAGGAGATTGGAGGAAGTTTGGCTTCTTAGTTAAGGGATTTGCAACTTTATTTTATTTCAATATTATTTTAAAAAAATTGTTTTTTTCTTTTTTGTTTGTTTGACATTTACATTGATATACACGTAAGTTCTACAGTTTGGCAGTACTTGGGATATTAACATAAAATAAAGAGTTTTATTTTTCAGTCATGCTTGAAGGTCTAAAGTTTAACATAGTTCTGATTAGAAAATTTTCCATTGGTTCCTCCACCAAGGTGTTCTCTTCTGAAGATAAGGTGGCAAATATGTGAAGAGTGATATAATATCCCAGGTGTACTCACGAGCCTACGTTTAACAGGATGCAAGTCCGTTCGGTGATTACAAATAATGGAGAGACTTCGATTCTGTGATGTAGTTACTTGAGCTGAGGGGGCTGTGAATGTGTTCAAACAATGGTTTCGAGTGGTATAAAGTTGAAGTGCGAATTTAGGTTGGAATGGCTGGTTAGAAAGTAGAGATTGGATGTTTGATTTGCTGCAGCTTGTGAGTGAGAACTGAGTGTCTGTTGGAGGGGTGGATATTTAGTAATGCAATAGTGACAAAGCGAATTAGATCCTCGAATGCAGGTGATGTAAAAATAAGAGGGTGGCTCGGTGATGTAGGTGGATCAATGGTTCCGATAGTGGCTATAAGACCTGGTTGATTTTGAGGAGTTGCCGGTCGGCGACGTGACCGCAGCGGTGAGAATACACTGCGTGATTACCTCCACAGATATGACAGAGTAAGAAGGGGGGGGGGTTAATGCGTGTTGGGACACTTCTCTCTGGTCAAGAGATGCGGACGGGTCGAGGAGATGTGAAGGAGGAAGGAGGAGGGTCAAGGATGTGAAGGTGGAGGAGGAGGTGGGAGAGAGTTTGTCTTCTTAGTTAAGGGGTTTGCAATTTTACTTTATAATTCAATATTATTAACAAACAGTATTTTTCTTTTTTGTTCCTTTGACATGTAAGTTCTACAGTTTGACAGTACTTGGGATATTATATAGTTTTATTTTTACAGTCATGTGGTGATGACACCGTTGATTGCAACTGCCACATTTAGGGGTCTTAGCGATACACCTAATGGCGGTATGATAGTTGTAGATTAGACAGCACGAGATAGTTCCACTTTATGGTGATGTCTATGTATTGAGTGCTCCCCTAGCCAAGACACGGTCGATATCTTCGGGCGATGGCAGAAGAATTCTCACCATATACTGAAGGTGCTCGTGGAGTTCTTTATTCTGAACCATGGAGGCCACTGCGTAGGCTACTTGGATCAGCAGGCAGTGCCAATGCACTGTGAGAGACAAAAAATTGATGTCTGCTAGGCCATCAGATGATGTAGATATTGATTCCCAAAGGGAACTTGAAATATTGTATTGAAATTATTAATTTACTCATTCAAGACGAATATTTCAGGTTCCCTTTGGTAATCAATTCCTGCCTCTAGATACGGGGTCGGGGATGAGGAGTTAATGAAAATTAAATTAATGGTGATGAATGAAATAGGGTAAGGAAGTGAAAGGAATCGACTGTGGCCTATGAATAGGAATTGTCCCGGCATTATCCTAGCCCTAGTACCACAACGTTCATTTCTTGGAACCAGAATCACAACGTGGGGTCGCCCACGACCCAATATTTGAACAAATTATTTAGTCATTGAATAACATTTATTCTACTTGAAATAAGGAAAGTACTTACATTTGGGTATATTCAGTTCAAAATATAAAGAAATTTACCAAAATGTCAAGTAATATTGTTTACAGAACATTTTGATTAAAAGTGCGTTTTTTGTTGGTTTGAATATTAAGCACTTGTTTACGTAAATATTTAGTATCTTATTGTTTATATCTTCGCACTATTTACCTTAAAATAAACGAATCACTTATATTTTTGCAAGTTAAGTTCAGATAAGAAAGTAATTAACTGTATTACCACACAATATGATGTACGTATCGTTGTTATCAAAAGTGTGTTCCCTTCCTTGGTTTTGATGTTCGACATTTTCTATGGTGAGTAATCACTATCTTACGGCTTGCATTATTCACAGACATTCTGCACATAGGATTTTAGACCAGGAACAGCAAGTTGCTACACCTTTTCGGTCCCTGGTTCCAGGACAGAAAACACATCGTCCAGGTCGTCACCCAATTGGCGCAGTAACATCACTGTGCTCCTCATCATAACCAAGTACTTTGTGAATGTCACTTCTGAGTTGCCTTGGAAGCCTCTTGTTTAGCATTCTAGTCTTCACATGCTCTTCACATGCTCTTCACATGCTCTTCACATAGTCCTAGGGCAAGATTTTTCAGGAAATCTGAGCGTTTGAACATTTTCCGTCTTTTACCAGTCTTTATACCATTGGGCGAGTTGGCCGTGCGGTTAGGAGCGCGCAGCTATGGGCTTTTTCCGGAAGACAGTGAGTTCGAACCCCACTGTCGGCAGCCCTGTAGATGGTTTTTCGTGGTTTCCCATATTCACACCAGGCAAATGCTGGGGCTGTACCTTAATTAAGGCCACAGCCGCTTCCTTCCCATTCCTAGGCCTTTCCAGTCCCATCGTCGCCATATCTATGTCGGTGCGACGTAAAACAAACAGCAAAAAAGTCTTTGTACAGTGCCATTGTTTGATAACTTTACCAATAAAACACTCCACTACAAACAGTTCACCACAGACGAATACTTTACACAACTCACAACGTGGGGTCATATGCGACCCAAGAGCCTATACATTTGAATATAAATAGCGGGAGAAAATAATGCAACCACTCGTTTCAAGCACGTGTTAAGCACTGAAGGTACTGGAAGCATCAGCTTCCTTGATCATAGAGGCGCATGGGTAGAATCGGTTTAGTAGTCAGGCGGGTCGCCCACGACCCAACGTTGTGGTTCTAGGGCTAGAAGTGAAAATGGGAAACCACAGAAATTCATCCTAAGGACAGCCGACGGTGGGGTTGGAAACCATCCGTCTCCCGAATGCAGAACTTGATTCCATAACCGTAGCATGTTAACAGGGTCTCTCTTTTGAAACCAGACCGAACGCACGTTGTTTGTACTCTGCGCTACGGCAGCTGACACAGCCGAACTAGCGTAAATACAATCTTATATGAAACGTTTGTCCAACCCTTGTCCCGTTTCTCTACAGGGTCGGGTATGTGGTGGGATGGATCTGTCGTGGCAGGTTCTTATGACCGGATGCCCTTCCTGACGTCAACCTCATCAGAGGAGTTAATGAGATGAGATAAATGACGTGATATATGATACTAGAAAGGGAGGAGGATGAAATCCGGTGTCGGCACGTAGCCTACTTCTGACGAATAGCACCAAGCGGTCTGCTCAAGGCTTAACGTCGCCATCCGACGGACGAATCACTATCAACAGCTTCTTAAGCCCTCACTCCATATGAGGACTGCGGGGAGGTTTAGAATTTAATCCAGGATGTTGGCACGCAATCTAGTGATTATAAATTGTATACCACCACCTCCCCTACCCTACCGGCCAACATTCTGATGGTGAAATATTTTCGACCAACGGGACTCGAACCGGCTAACCTTGGTTTAGACTTCAACGCCTTTGTGATCATGGCCACCAGGCGGGCTACAACCTTACATGAAATCTTTCCTTATAAAATATGTTGGAAGTGTTGTCCTTGCTGGGTTATACAGTCATTGTATCTGTTAACGACATTCTGGCTCACGCGAGTGAATTCTGCCGCTGTAATGTTTCTGATTTCATTCCTAATGTTTTCTTTCAGTTCCTCCAACGAATGAGGATTTCTCTATAGACTTTTACTTTCCTTTAATCCCACGAGTAGAAATCGCACACCGTTAGATCTGGAAAATGAGGTTGAAATAGGCGAGTACTGATCACTCTGTCTGCAAATACTTCCGATTTTTCTTCTTCCGTTAACTGATGGAGGAAGAGCGTCAAAATATCATCTTGGTACCTGTCTGCATTTACTGTCGCCTCGAAAAAAATAGGCCCTATTATTCATCTTCCACTAACAACACACCAAACACCAATCTTCCTATCATAATGACAGACTACATAAACACCATTAGGATTTTCTGTACACTAATAGCGAGAGTTATGACTGTTCACACGACCATTAAGGTGAAAGCAGAACTCTTACATACGAAAATACAGTGTTGCTATGATAACTGTATCACCATGTTAACAGCTGAGCTTCAGACTGGCGACTCTTGCTTTACCAAGGTGAATACGTGCAGGTTGCTTGCAACGTCAAGAACTATCCACATGCCTCCCATAGTGGAGCTGCTGTAGCCCAGAGTACAAGCACTGTGCATTCGGTCTAGGTATATGAGAGTTACCCTGAATCTCATAAGCAAGGTTCAGATGCTGTACCTCAACTGTGTTCGTGTTGGGGATGGCCATTCAAGATTGTTTAATACCACACCGGATTGTCCGAAAAGGGCGCGCACTCTCATGATTTATATCCATTACATTCATGGACATTATTCTCAAAAACCTGTAAAGAGAACGAAGTGAATAATACACACATTGGTGTTTGCTGATGATGTAGCAATCTGGGGAGAGACAGAGGTAGAGGTAGAAACTAGGCTGGATGAATGTTAGCACAAGAAAAACTGTTGCACTGCAAATCAGTAAGAAATATACTGCTGCTAAATGAAGCTTAAAGGTCAAAACATTCAGTGTGTGCAGATATTCACATACATCGAGAGTGTGATTTCCAGCAGAGGTACTGCTGATAAAGAACTAGTAAGCGGAGTTTCTAGTAGCACCAACTTCTACAACACATAAGATATCTACTTTGTGATAACAAAGTGCCCATGAGAACCAAGATGACTCTATATGAGTCATAATTTGTGCCCATTCACACATACAGTCTAGAAACATGTACACTGAAGGAGAGTGAAGTTAGTAAATTGTAAGTATATGAAATCAAGTTCCTACGACCTACCGTCCAGAAAACACTCAAGGACAATGCAAGAAATGGAACTGGAAGGGAACTCGATAGAAGAAAAACGAAGGACTTCGAGACAAACATGGTGTGGATATGTAGAGCGAATGTCTGGCACAAGGACACCACGTGTATACCTAGAAAGAGCGGTTGAAAGAAGAAGGCTACTGGGAAGACCTAGGAAGAGATGGCCATACCAACTGAGATACGATGTGGAGAGAAGAAAAGGGAAATCTCAATAGTGTGAGAGAGAAGGCATTTCTTGACAGAAAACGATGGCGAAGTCTCGTTTAACACCAATCTACTCGGAACGCTGAAGGGGTTCTGTGATGATGATAGTGAGGAATAATTTGATGTGTTGTGAATTCAGTGTTGTGTTGATTTCTCCAATTATGATTCTCACTACAGAGCAGGTGTTATCGTGGGACAATATTTCTAGTCGTACAGAGCGGAGCGTCAGAATGGGCCGAGTTTGCTTCTTGTTAGGGAAACGTAAGAGGAGCGACTTAATAAGGAGGCGCCAAGTAATACAACAATGTTAGCTGTCCTTAACATGTTCCGTCATACGGGATCAGTCCTATGTCAACAGAAGGGGACAACCCAGTGCCCAAAAACTGTTAACAACTAATCACTACTGACAGACATTTAGGGGAGTCGCCCTGATGGTAAGTTCCTCATCTGTTGTTTTCTTAGTTTTTCTTACATTACTTCAAAGAATTTGAAAATGTGTTGAACATCTCCCGTAGTAAATTATTCCAATCCCTAACATCCCTATCCACGAAAGAATATTTGCCCAAGTAAGTTCTCTTCAATTCCAACCTTATCTTCATACTGTGATATTTCCTCATTTTAAAAACACCACTCAAACGTATTCGTCTACTAATGTCATTCCACGCCATCTCTCCACTGACAGTTCGGAACATACCACTTAGTCGAGCAGCTCGTCTCCTTTCTCCAAAGTGTTCCCAGGTCACACTAAGCAATAATTTTTAACACTATTCTTTTGTCGGAAATCACCCAGAACAAATCGAGATGCTTTTCTTTGGATTCTTTCCAGTTCCCGAATCAAATAATCCTGGTGAGGGTCCCGTACACTGGAACCGTACTCTAGTTTGGGTCTTAACAGAGATTTATACTCCCTCTACTTTACATCCTTACTACAAACCGTAAATACCCTCAAAACATGTGCAGAGATTTGTGCCCTTTATTTACAATCCCATTTATGTGATTACCCCGGTGACAATCTTTTCTTATATTAACACCTAGATACTTAGAGTGATCCCTATACGTAACATTCAACCCATCAATGCAGTAATTAAAACTGAGAGAAATTTTGCTATTGGTGAAACAACCTAACTTTTAATATTGTTTATCATCATACCATTGCCTGCTGTCCATCTTACTACAAACGACAATCATGGATGTCTTGTCCAGCAAGTGTTACAGTACTTCACTGCGGGGTATTCACTCAAGAGGAGTCACGACTGAAATTTTGAACTTCTGCAGTTTACCACTTATCAAAACCAAATTTAAAACACAAGCAGATACAAGGAGTGTCTGTTCAAAAAGAGCTACTATATATCTACTTCAGTAATTTTTCTTTTAGCATTTCGTCCATACGTATTGCAGTAATTGAATACTATCCAGACTATTTCTTCTTCTTCTTCCTTTGCTACCACTTTTCCCACATCTGTGGGGTCGCAGGTGCTAACTGCGTAGCACATGTAGATTTGGCGCTGTTTTACTGCCGGATGCTCTTCCTGACGCGAACCCTATATGAAGGGATGTAATCACTATTGCGTGTTTCTGTTGTGATTGGTAGTGTGTTTTTTTGTCTGAATATGATGAGGAGAGTGTTAATTAATCAGAAGAGATTAAAATCCCCGACCCGACCGGGAATCAAACCCGGGACCTTCTGAATCGCTGGCCAGTACGCTGACCATTCAGCCAACGAGTCGGACCTTGAGCAATCCAGACCAAAAAGATGTAATTCCTTAAAAGTAGTATCATACCTGACCATGGGTACGTTCCATCTTTCTTTTATTGTACGTATCTTTGCGTTTTTCTACAACTTTATTAGGGTGAAAATAGCGCCTTTTGAACAGGGTTTCCTCGTATTACGTAATAAGGTATAGTCCCACACAAAATTTGGAGCCGATAAGTTAATTAATTGCAATGTTATTTACAAATAATTTTTCTTCTCTTTTGTTGCCTGGAAAATGCACCATGCGACACAGTTTTCATTGTTTTCGGCTCTAATTTGGTAGAGTTTTCAAAAATACTCATATGTTTTAGAACAACTCCGCGCTTTTCTGTCAGGTATAATCTATTGGAGTTATAATATTTTTCACTTTGTAATTATTCATTCAATATGCAAAAACATACTTTCGTGGTATTTTAGGAGCAAAAATATGAAGGTAATATTTAAGTGTAAATAAAATGCAAAACTACTTTTGATTCCTGTACATACTCAAACATTCACTGAAAATTTCAGGTGAATCTCTTTGGAACACTGTCGCAAGGGGGATTATATGCATGGCAAAAAGCTGAAAACTTTTAAAGGTTCAAAAACGCAATTGGACTCTAAATTACTCCTTCAGATATCTTTTTTTTGTCTTTAAAACATTGCTCAAGTAAGTACTTCCTTGCTTCCGTTATGAAAACACAAACCTACGTTCTCTAATTCGGGAGGGTAGGCTATCATTAGTTCTGTATGCTGAGTATATAATAGATTATTAGTGGCATATTTAGTTGTCTAGGGCCCGGTTGTATAAAACTTTTGATCTGAGTTTAAAGAGGAAAAATGGCTGCCAGTCAAGTTGAACTTCGATTTTCCGTTGTATAAACGCTAACCTAAGATCATCTCGTCTTGATCTAAGTTCAGATTTGACTGCCGAATATTCGTCGGTTAATCTCCTTGAACTTAGATCATTATCATTCATATTAAACATTGAACTAGACCTGAAGACTTGAGAAGTGTTTCCTTGTATCGTATATGCGTAAGAATACCGTACCTTAATAATATCGAGGTGCGTTATAAATATATTGAATGCTAGTAGTTAAATAATGCTAAAGATCGCTCGATTTTTTCAGAAGTGAGGTTATGTGAATATCATATAAACAATAGCCTACTGCTATACCAACATGTTCTTACTTAGTTTTCTATTATGTTTCAAGTTTACAAAACAAAGCATATATATTTTCTTTAGCAGGGATGTCAGATTATTCCGACTTTTCGTCTGATGAAGAGTTGATTTTACAACGAGCTCCTCGCGTCTTTCGGCACAGACGGAATCCGATTATTGAATTGTGTGAAATGTTCAAAGTAAGATTTCGTTTATCGAAAGATGTTGTGGAACGACTGGAACTAAAGTTAAGGGACACACTACAAAAACCTAGTCAAATAAATTATCCCCTGTCACCCATGTGTATGTTCCTAACAACTCTTAGGTTTTATGCTACAGTAAGTTTTCAAATGGTTGTTGGAGAGCTCTTTAACATTGACAAGTCAACGGCTTTCTCTTTCAACTTTGATGTCACCATATAGGTTCTTTTATTTTATATTATATGTTTGTACCTTGATAGTACAGTATCCACCAGATCGCCCTTTTCTTTCTGTGTGAAGTTCCTTCCATGTTTACTTCGCGAGATTACAATATTATCTTCTTCTCCTTCTTCGACAGTCACGGCAATTTCGTATTTCATTTGTTGACAGTCACGGCCAGGTCAATCCCACTATTTAAGTATTATCAAACGGGCCGAGCTATTTCGTATTTCATTTGTTTTGCGGTGTTGCCACGTCCAATTTTTTGAACTCCGATTACATTTGAACTACACATGTGTAAACCGAGTTCAGTTTTATACAACGCGATGAAGTCGTAATCTCAGTTCATTTTCAGAACTAAGTTCTTAATTGATCTCCAGTCAGATGTCTTTATACAACCGGGCCTTGGAGTACTCCAGTATCCAAGTGGAACTGTTTGTTTGACCTTGTGTTATATGTGTGTGTCTAGTTCGTTCTTTTTAACTATTTCATTAACTGTGTCACCCAAGTGAGTAGAAATTACGTGGGAACGTGTGAGGTATAGTTATGAAAGTGTTGCACATTGTTACATGTCTCTTACGTCACGAAGTTCCTGCGCTAGAACCTAGACTGACAACTACAGCCACCTACACTGCTTTAAATTCGAGACTTTTTTTTTTACCATTCGCTTTACGTCGCACCGACACAGATAGGTCTTATCGCGACGATGGGATAGGAAAAGCCTAGGAGTGAGAAAGAAGCAGTTGCCGTAGTCTTAATTAAGGTACAGTCCTAACATTTGCCTGATGTGAAAACGGCAAACCACGGAAAACTATCTTCAGGGCTGCCGACAACTGCGATTCGAAACTACTGTCTCCCGGATGTACGCTCACAGCTGCACGTCCTAACCGCACGGCTAACTTGCCCGGTAATGCGAGAAACTCGTGTCAACAGTTTTTCTGAAACGTTAGAGAAAGTCCTTTTGAAGACTTATTTCTAATATTCTGCGTAATAATAATATTAACAACAATAATAATAATAATAATAATGTGACGCACATTGCTCACCGGCATAAGATGACCCTGTTTAGGCCTACACAGTCTTTCTTTCTTTCTTTCTTTCTTTCTTTCTTTCTTTCTTTCTTTCTTAATCCGTTTACCCTCCAGGGTTAGTTTTCCCTCGGACTCATCGAGAGATCCCACGTCTACCGCCTCAAGGGCAGTGTCCTGGTGTGTTAGACTTTGTGTCGTCGGTATACAACTGGGGAGGAGGACCAATACCTCGCCCATGTGGCCTCACCTGCTATGCTAAACAGGGGCATTGCGGGAGGATGGAAAGATTGTAAGGGAAAGACAAGGAAGAGGGAAGGAAGCGTCCGTGGCCTTAAGTTAGCTACCATCGCAGCATTTGCCTGGAGGAGAAATGGGAAACTACGGAAAACCACTTCGGGAAAAGCTGAGGAGGGAATCGAAAAGCCCCTTTACTCAGTTAACCTCCCGAGGCAGAGCGGAGTCCATTCCAGCCCTCGTTCCACTTTTCAAATTTTGTGGCAGAGCAGGGAATCGAGCCCGGGCCTCTGGGGTGGCAGTTAATCACACTAACCACTACACCTCAGAGGCGGACACGTTTGTACAGTATGTTCAAAAATATGTATGTAAGAGGACGCTAGCTGATGAATACTCAGGGACCTTGAAGAACTTAGGCAAGGATACTGCAGAAGTGTCTGTCAATTTCGAACGGGAGGAAATATAGTATTCAGGCGAAGAATTCCTCTCTCTCTCCCCTCCCTGTCCTCCTTGATGCAGTATGCTCTATTTCTTCCCACTGGTATTTACCAACTTATTACATACAGAGATTTCAGCGTATCTCTTGGATAATGCAAGAATTTCAGCATAGAAGGAAACAACAATGTCTGCAAGAGTAGAAGGAAAGGTTAACCAGTTCAACACTTTTACAGTATTTGATCGTCACGCACTCGTTCGTACTTCAGGCGAACTCTCCCATAGATGACTCACGAACGGAGTATGAAACAACACATGAAAATGCATAATAAACTTACTTGTTAGACGACATTATATCACTTCCAAATGGTCAGTAGACTACGAACAATTTCAAAAACTTCCCAATAAAATAAGTTGGGATATTCGAAATTCAAAATTCTGTTACAATATTACAATATTAACAACAATAATAAAAAAGTTACGCGCGTTGCTCACCGGCATAAGATGACCCCGTTTAAACAGGCTTTCTTTCTTTCTTTCTTTCTTTCTTTCTTTCTTTCTTTCTTTCTTTCTTTCTTTTTAATCCGTTTACCCTCCAGGGTTGGTTTTCCTTCGGACTCATTTAGAGATCCCACCTCTACCGCCCCAAGAGCAGTGTCCTGGAGTGTTATACTTTGTGTCGTGGGTATACAACTGGGGAGGAGGCCCAATACCTCGCCCAGGTTACTTATTAGGAACTCTGAATTATATCCCTTTCTCTCCTCAAGTCCAGAATGATTATCTGCATAATGTCAGCACAGGAAACAATCCTTCTTTGGATATAGTCCAAAATGAAATACTTCTTACTACCTTAACACTAGGCCACTCTTTCAACTTTGACTATGTATTCCCACAAGATATAGTTAATGATAAGCACAGCATTAAATTAAAAGCCCAAGGTCATTATTTAATTACTGGGAGCGAAATAATTACAACTCTGTCTGTACTTGACCACAACTTCAACTCTCTCCCATCAGTCGTCAGTGTTCCCGTCCCACTGAAGAAATATCAATGTTAGATCCGTACCGAAAATACAAAATCCTCATTCATTTTCAGTTGCCATTCTTACCAGCATTCTTCCTTTTCTTAGTAACATCCTAGAAATAAGAATTCATTATCATTATTTGGTGGATCATGACGTACAATATTATTTACCGTCTGGATTCCGTAAAACTCACAGGAAGTTAACTAATTTATTGAAATTGACAAAGGACAATAGGTATAGTATGTTTAAGAGACAAGTGATCTGTTTAGTTCTATTTGATTATTCTGCCACTATCTATCGTATTCATCACAATCTTCTCTTGACGAAGAACCGTTGTTCAGGCTCCTCCATTTATTCTATGAAGTTATTGAGATCGTATTTGAGTAGTCGAATACAGCGTGTAATTATAAACCAAGCACAGCGTTTAGATTGATCCTACCTCACTGTCTCAGTACCTCAAGGCTCTGTACTTGTACCCCTCTTGTGTCAACTGTACATCGACGACATTGATGCTTATTTCGTTCATTGCACGTACCACTTGCAGATTTGCAGATTTATCGTCAGATCCCTGCCTATATGCGCGCTGGAAATATTAATATAGAAATAAATGAGGATGTTCAACGACCAAATGTTTGGTCCTTAGCCGCAATTTGATAATAAATGGCAGTAGGATACAATACGCAGTTAGAGGGTTCTGAAAAGTTCTAAATCAATTGAATAATGACAACGTGTTTTCCGTCGTAGTTTATGATGATGTTCTTACGTGTAATACCTTCTTTAAAGATCTAGGATTAACTCTTGACTCTGCCACTTCGTGGAAACCTCATAGTATTGGAACTATTCATGAAGTATCCGGTTCAGTACACCAGTTGCAACGTAAATCTAGAAATTTTGCCTTTGAATTTTCAAATAAATCTTAACCTCACAGATAACCTCCCTGTCACAGAATACGCTTTCGTGCACGCCAAGTATTTCGTCTTCAAAGGGCACAGAATGTATGCGTACATTATACTGAACGTAAGACGCGACAGTCACATAACTCCTTACTATCAACATAATTATCTACCTTCCGTAGCGAAATGGTTATCGTTATTAGCTAGTGTCCTTGTGGCCCTGGTTTAGATTCACGGCACTGCCAGAAATTTAAGATAGACGGAAGGGCTGGTGCGAACACGCAGCTCATTTCCACTGCGGGTTTGCCTGGAAAAATCTGCTTCACCTCGGAATGAGGACACGAAATATTACACTCATTGGCAACTTGGCTCGTTAAAGCCAAAAGAACACAAGGTATGACATATGGCAGAGCTAGTACTAATCAAACTCCAGATTTTCTTTCTAACCAATTCATTGTTAAGTCAGATGTCCAAAATCGAAACAGCAGATTCACCAGCTATCTTATTGACATATCCAGACACCGTTCGGCTTAATCCTCAGAGGTTGCAGGCTTCATTCGCTGCTTTCGTATTTGGCATATTTTATTCAGTATGTGAATATGATACCCCTATATATTGTGCCCTTGTAAGGTACCCAATGCGGTGGTCTTCTTACTTGATATGTGCACAGGCTGCTCCTGTAAATAGTGACATTTAAAAAATACCTACCGCCTCATGTTGACCCTTCTTCCTCAGGGGTGGTGCGTCCTTGGATCCCTCGGGTTGATGGGCCACACGACGATCGGGGGTTGAGGTGGTGAAAGATGGAGTAAACTAAACTATAAATGACGGTACCCAAAGACTGAATTAAAATTGAAATAAATAAAATGGTTTATTGAACAAAATTTTCAAAGTGTGAAATTGAAAGTAAAACGGTGTAAAATAAAATAATGTTAAATGAAATTAAAATTTAAACAATTAAAAGATCTGCCTTACAATAAGTTAATTATCTGCCTTAATAAAATTTTGACTGAAGGTCGATTAAATTTTAAATATACTGGAGTACATCGAACCACTGTCTCCATGACGATGACGTGACCATATTTAAAACACTGGTCAGAAATACAGCCTCATTTGATAAATGATTTACAATACCTTGGAAAATGTCCTCTCAAAATAAATTTGAGTAATTAATTAAATTTACTAATTCATTCAATTGACATTAACTTTGAGGTGTCTATCAAATATTTAACTCATGTTCAAATTCAGTTTGGGAAACACCCAACTTTAAAATAATAATAGAATACACTAACCATGTGTAACAATAAACGAAAAAGAGAGAAGAACAAAACAAAACAACCATGAACATGGTACTTTATCCATTATATTACCTTTGCCACATATTTAAACTACTCGTGGCTGAAAACAAGAACTTTTATTGAACTGGACACCTGCATGCTACCATCACTCATTTAATTATTTAAACCTTACTTACTTAACTGTGATAGTCTGGACGCTTAAAATACTTAAATTAATTAGGTCAAGTGCCTCAGGTTTACATCTTAAATGAAAGCGATCCCTTTACATCGTTAACTTTACCTAGTTTGCCGCTACCTGCATTTTCATTGCGAATGCATATTTATGTGGTAACAACTCTAGATGGAGGCAGATCCCATCGTATTTATGTGACTCATTTGCGGTATTTGTGATAGAACTGCTTATTAAAGATCGCTTCATTTGCCTAACTGAAATGTAGTGGATTTCTAAGGCTTCATGATCACTGACTGTCTTTTGGTATGAGCATACCACTACAATGGTTTTGACTATGAAATAATAGATGATCTGTTACCCTAACACATGAAATCTTATTTACATAAATGAACATGTCAATGGAGAAAAACTGCTCCCAAGAAATACTGAAATTAAAATAACCTGACTACACCTATTTTATTTTATTTACAGACATTAAATCAAACACTATTCACGTATCAGATTCTAAAATAATACGGTGACAAAATATATACAAAGAAATGATATCATAATAAAATTCTAGATCCCAAAAATCGCTGCCAAATAAAATTTTAAATAAAAATGCGCAATATCGCAGTAAAAAATATTACCCTGATACAAGTAGCAAAATCTATGTGAATTTGATGGCAATCTTCTAACGTCAGACGAAAATGTCTGGACATGACACTATTCAATCTTTACGGACAATAATTATTGGTATTACATGTCATCAATGATTATACATGACTGTCGAAACACACATTGATCGGTCGCTCTGTTCACAATTTACCTCGGACTCTAAATTGCATATTTTCCGAGCATTTATTTTCCCTGGAAACTATTTGAAACAATACAGGCTTTCCGCCTACAACCCTAACTCATGTCGTCGCATATTTAACACTCTCGGTTAAATTATTCATCTCTCAATTCTATTTGTTCATCAATATTCTCGACGTAGTAACTCATAGTACGGCCACGCTCATATCCGGCGGGTGAAATAACTGTGTCGTTCACACATCCATTTTTACGACATTATTCATGACATGGTCCAAATATCACATTTTCCATTTCTCAACGCAGAACATCAGGGATATTACTATTACTTTGCTCGTTATTTTGATCATCCACCGTTTCACATATTATGAAATATCAGAGCTAACTTATCAATGGCTTCCTGTCACTAATTAATTAACTGAAATAACGAGATTGCCTCTCAAAAACACGGCTATCGAAATGTGCAACCACGTTTACATAAAGAAATTAAATCTCGTTTATCAACAAGATCGTCGCGAAATACAAAGTATGAGAGCTACGGAAACGGTCATCTGACTAATGATTACATAACGTGAAATAATAAACTGAATGCGCTAATAGCAAAAATAAACATTTAAACTAACATGGCGGCATCTACAAAATCAAAACGTCAACAAAATATAACACTCATCACCATAGCTATTATTATTATTATTATCATCAGTTTAAGATCTGCACTACACTGTATGTAAATTTCTTAGTAAAATAGGATTCTCATATGTCAAAATGACCCACTTCAAAATGATCCAGAAAATAATATGGAAAACATTTACTTAAGGAAACTACGCAAATAACACTCGCTAACACTTATTTATATTATTATTATTATTATTATTATTATTATTATTGTTATTATTACGATCCTAATTTTACAATTACAATTATCGTGACACTATGGCATTTATATTCGGAATCCCCAAATATAATTGTCGGAGTCTCAAGTTTAACTCAACAATGAAAATGGTATCAAACTATAATTAATACCATCCGATCCGTGAATTATTTACAATCCTATCTAAAATTCTAAACTACATTTTTGATAATCGATTGTCCATAGTCCTACCTATTTACATATTTACATTCTGCTCATTTACCTTATTTGTGCTGGAGGCAGGTCAGATAACCCTCCGGACTCCGTCATGATGAATTTAGTACTCCATCTTCAAGCTGATGTTATCCAAGAGTTCACACACGCAAACGTGATGCATTTTTACAATAGCGTTGCACACGTCCACATTTATATTAGCACTCGCATTTTTAACACTCCTATGAAGATTGTTCAATGACACTGCATTGAGCACTTGACGTGAAGTTGAAAGTCTGGACTCCGCTACCTGCTTAGCCTCCTGCTGTAGTCTCCTTCACCCCTCTCAGTTTGTTTGTATAAAGGATTATTGGTTATTCACCTTCTCTGACCATAACACTGGACTCAAGGTCTTAGTGCGGCAGCATTCCACTTGTGAAAACAAAGTTTTTCTCCCTGTAACTGGCTTGACTAATTCTGCTCCCAAATATCTCACTTGCAATATTAGTTCTATGAGAATGTGGAAAAATTAAATGTAATGTTCCCGATGATATGTGAAGAATTTTATATAATCGTCCTCCAAAATATGACTTTTCTACGAAATATACAAGCTACACGTGAACTAGGGAAAATGTTATGCAGCTACGTGTTACGAAGAAATTCATTGTTCATTCCGGTCCTAGCACGTTATAAGTTCATTCAAGGCAAGTGTTGAGAATATAACTACCATTGTCATTTGTCAATTTAATTGCCTGATTATCTCTGCATAAAGTAAAGTTGAATAAAAGTTTGTCAAAGTGTTCATTTCGACTAAGATATTACTCACACAAATAAATACGTTACTCACTCGGATGCAACTACTGTACAAGACACTGAAGATTCTTACAAAACCGTGAATTCTCACGAGACTGAAATTCTCCAAGACTGAAAGTTCGTACAAGACTGAAGATTCACCCCAAGACTGAAGTTCACCACACTGGTGTCGTCGTTTTTGTAAACAGTCCTCCCCCACTTCGAAAATAGTTCCGTGGAAGGGATGTGGCGTAATAATCCTGCCCTTGGGACCGATTTATCATGTGTCCGTAGGTTAGAATTTTAGGAAATGTGCTCTAAACATTCCTAATTTTGGTCCGATTTATGTGTTACATTGCGTTATGAGAAACGATCGCAGGTTGATTTATACGACGGCGCGCGTCACAGGCTCTATTTTCTACAAGAGTATGGCGCCTTCCCGCCATGACTGTTCATCTCCTGGGCGATACCACTCTTCCATGTAACATTGAAAATTTCTTATTTAACCACTGATAAACCACACTTTTGCACTGATAAATCCTCAAATATTGTTTGGAAGTCAGGACACAATATTTCACAGCTACTTCGGGCACCAAATCGCGAAACACTAGTTGTAGATTCCCGCTATGACAAGACATTAAAAATTGCAATTTTGTGATTGGCTGAGACGTTCGCGCTCTTAGTAGTTTGCATTCTTCCATTTTCTGCCAAGGGATGACGGGTATTATTCGTGTCTCACTCGCTCTTCTAGGCAGGGCAAATTCCGACGTGCGGATTCACGTGGGAACTGGATAGAAAGTTTCCACCTCTCGTCGGCATCATAAAACATAATTGGACCTACCACTCAGGCTAGCTACTTCCTGTTCGTGCCTTAAGACGTATTCTGTGGATATATTTTCAGTCTGAACGGCGCCTGACTATTGCTTTGCGAGACTGCAAGCTTTTCCCAGCCTACTGCAGTATTCCCGTATGCGAATTATTAAACATTTAATTTATACATTCATTATGCACATTCGCTTATGGGTGCAATATATATGGTAACAACTGTAGGACCGTCATAATGGCACTCTTTCACGTCGTCTATATGTCGGACACTACCACCTTCTCGAGAGATTTTCCACCCCTTCGAGCACTGTAGCCACATAACTGCAGTTTTCATGGGAGGCAGAAGGTGGACAACAAGTTCTCTATTTGGACTTCGTTTAGAATTGAGTCTTCTGTCCAAGAATATGGAATATTCTTCTCTAACAAAACATCTCTGAAACATTCAATTTCTTCCTATCTCATGCGCTAACCGTCTACGAGTCTGCGCCCAGAGAAGACGAATGTGTACACTAGCCGTACCTTTACTGACTTTACTGACTTAGAACGACTTTCCAAATGGGATTAAGTTTTTATTTTGCGTCCTTCATCATTGCGATTCTTTACTTGACCTTCTTACTTCATTTTCCATTGCTGGTAATATTTGAACGTAAATGTATGAATTTCGCGACAGTTTTAGGGTTCTCAGGAGTATCTATTCTAGAAGGATACTACAAATGATTTATAGTTTTGTGTGGAGTCTTTCGGAGATCTGCTTGCAGCATGGCGGCTACATATATAAATATCCGCTTAGGAAGGACTGTTATAATGATTACTCTCGTCAAAACGGTAAAGGGATACTTATACATCTTATGAGTTCGGCCAGGGAGGATACAAGCATCACTCTAGTTGTTACATTTCTTCCTTTTTCTTATTTTCCTATCGCTTTTCCCACATCTGTGGGGTCACGGGTGCGAACTGTGCAGCAAATTTGGACTTGGCCCTGCTTTACGGCCGGATGCCCTTCCTGACGCCAACGCTATATGGAGGGATGTAATCACTATTGCGTGTTTCTGTGGTGGTTGGTAGTGCAGTATGTTGTTTGAATACGAAAAGGCCCCAACGTTGACCATTCAGCCAATGAGAAACGGGCACGCATCTTGTGACATTAAAAAAATGTATGAAATGTGCTTCCTAGTTGCTTCGTAACGTAGACTTACGCTCCTCGACGACGGGTACATGGAAATAAAAATTTTAAGACGCCTTTTGTGTTTGGGTAGAACGCGTAAGTTATATCGCTGAGGGGAGTTCATACAATTATGTTTAATATCTCATTTGACGGAAAAAAGAGGACAAAAATAAAATGGAAAATTTGAAACGCAGTGGAATAGCGTTTCAAAGTTATACAAAATGTGTGCTAAATGTATATCACGTCACACGCGTACTCTATTATAAGATGGTGCTGTGTTGACTCGGGCGCTCAGTTGGAGGTTAGACGTTGTTATGAATACATCGTGGTCAGTTGCATAGAATAGTATATTTACTAATAGAATGAGCAATTCACGTACCCATACTACACAGAGTTAGTACCCACATTTCAAGTGTAACATTGTATTATCCATATAATATTTGTCTTTCATTTCTAATAAGGAGGTCTACAAAACTCTTAAAACCGTGCGGCCGTTACGATAGTGAAAACGCATCGCATTTTTTTTCTGACTTCACGTCAGCCAACGTTTTAGAACACGTAATTTATATATTTTCTTCAACATTCTGGAGATAAAAACAAAATTCCCATTGTTCAAACAATCCCTCATTATAGAAAATCGTTTGCGGTTTTATTGCTAACTAATCCAAATCGCTGTGTGGACGAAATGAATGCGGCGATATTAATATCTGTGTGGAGAATGATTTATTTTCTCATATAAATTGTTTTTGAAATGAGACCGCGTATTCCATTACATATCCAATATCATTCGATGCAGGAAATGTGAAGTTAAACACCGAGACTGCTGATAAAGCCAGTATTAAAGAGCTTCACTTTAAACTCAGCCATTTTGAACACCACGAAGAGTTCAGGAGTTCGTTACCTCAGATCTATGGAGCAATATACCTGGGAGTTGAAACGTGGAAGGCGGTCTCGGTGGCGCAGTCGGTTACTCGTTCGACTTTTTTTTCCGACGTGGTAGGTTCGAACCCGTCTGAGTTCAATGGGATTCGAAGGTGTCTAAATTCTGCAACTCTGTGTCGCTGGCTACCGAAATGTTACAGAACTCTCAAGGATAATATCCTGACACTGGTGGTTCTTAAAATCTAGCCTACAGTATATATATAATTCTGACTCTGGTTGTTCTTAAAATCTATGTATTGACCTACAGCGTATTTTAGTAAAAGCGTGCAAGTGTTAAACGGGAACATGGGGTCTGAGAAGTCAGCTCAAGGAGAAATGTCTATCACTACCACTATTTTTAGATTATTTATTTACGGTAGAATCTCCCACGCCGATAACATTGCATTGAGCTTAATAGCCATCTTCATCCACCAATTTCTAGGTCATTTTCTTTGCTTTTCTGCCCATTTTCTTCAGTCTTATATAGTTTTACGTGTCATCCCTGTCGTAGCCCACTTCGGTATTTCCTGGAAGGAATGACTGAGTCAGACATGGGACCTCCCACCCGGCCCGAGTACATGCCGAAACCTCTCCTTCTCGTGGGCCTTCTGGAAGGGAAACCTTCCCTCTGTAGCCGCACCGCAGATTCCTGTGTGCCATTACCAGAATATAAAAAAGGATACTAACCGCGAACAAGTAGTTATTTTTGTTGTTGTTATTGTTGTTGTGTTGGAGTTTCGAGTGTTTGGAGGGTACTCCACCAGAGTTAGTGTCAGAGTATAGCCGTGTTGAAGTGTTGTTGGGGTACTGAGTGGAATACCTACTGTTGAATATACTACCTTGCAGTACTGAGTGGAGTGCCTACTGTTGAATGTACTACCTTGCTGTACTGAGTGGAGTGCCTACTGTTGAATGTACTACCTTGCAGTACTGAGTGGAGTGCCTACTGTTGAATATACTACCTTGCTGTACTGAGGGGAGTGCCTACTGTTGAATGTACTACCTTGCAGTACTGAGTGGAGTGCCTACTGTTGAATATACTACCTTGCTGTACTGAGTGGAGTGCCTACTGTTGAATGTACTACCTTGCAGTACTGAGTGGAGTACTGATGTGTGTACCGAGTGAAGTACTGCATCCCACACTAATATCTACCGTTTTCTCTAAATTTTACATGTAACCCCTTTCCCACCCCCTCCCCTAGGGCTTTCTCACCATCCACAGTACAGTCATGTGTGTGTACAAAGTTTGGCTGAAATTGTTCCATTGGTTCCTGAAATATGTTGGAACACACACACACATATACACGAACGCCAGCTCACAAGTTTACGTCAGGTGAAGTATGCCAATTACAATTCATTCATTCCATACTCTAAAGAGAAATATAAAATAACACCCCTGTTTAAGTAACAGGTTTGATGATTGGTGCAAGAGGGACAATTCTCTTGAGATTTATCGACTTTTGTGAAAAGTTGGGTCTGAGACACACTTTGAGTAATGAGGTGTGTCTATACGCTCTTAAATGTTTCTTAAGTATCGTTAGAGGTCATCTATATTGCCAATGAGGAATTCATAATTATTAAAGGACTCAATTTCGGTTGAAATATTTAAATATAGTATGTATTAATAATTTCAAATAAGTTATGTTAAGGATGTGCTCCATTTCCTGTCTCCCATAAATACTACGGATCATGAAATAATTTAATAGTTTTGCAAGCTTTGTCAGTCACCGAGTGATTTGACTACGTAGTACTAGTCATGGAGCTGTAGGTTTTCGTGATGATAGTGGGTTCAAACCCCGTCCTGAGCAAAGCTGTCGAATTTTCATACCGGATAAATGCTTAATTAAGGCCAAAGCCACTATCTTCCAACTCCTATCGGTACGAGCAGATAACCTTGTAGTTGTCCGGCTCTATGGCTATATGGTTAGGGTTCTGGCCTTTGGTCACAGGGGTCCCGGGTTAGATTCCCGGCAGGGTCAGGAATTTTAACCGCCATTGCTTAATTCCGCTGGCACGGGGTCTGGATGTATGTGTCGTCTTCATCATCACTTCATCCTCATCACGATGTGCAGGTCACCTACGGAAGTCAAATAAAGACCTGCACCTGGCAAGCCGTAGATGTCCTCTGATACTCCTGGCACTAAAAGCCATATGTCATTTCATTCAATTTTCCCTTTTTATTTTGATTTATAGTATCTTACTTCCAGAATGCTACCTCACATTTTCCTTAAATAATTACTGCACAAAATAGTATTCTTACGAAATAATAATAAATAATATCAATGAAATGAAATGTCGTATGGCTTTTAGTGCCGGGATATCCCAGGAAGGGTTCGGCTCGCCAGGTGCAGGTCTTTCTATTTGACTACCGTAGGCGACCTGCGCGTCGTGATGAGGATGTTGATGAAGACAACACATACACCCAACCCCTATACCATTGGAATTAACCAATTAAGGTTAAAATCCCCGACCTCGCCGGGAATCGAACCCGGGAGCTTCTGAACCGAAGGCCAGTACGCTGACCGTTCAGCCAACGAGTCGGACAATAATATCAATCTTATTGACTCAGCCATCGGGTTTTCAGGCACCTGATATAGTGTTATTTAGGCAGCCTCCGTAACAATGTCCATGTTCTGATTGAGCCATTTTGCTTTCCATTTCATAACAATTAGCTGTCTGCTTGCATTCGGTTCATGGTGGGTTCCAACCCAAGTATCTGCAGTCCTGAATATCATTCTACCTTTTTCTTCAGTTTAGTACTGTCACCCCTGGCTGTACCTTAATGAAGGCCACGATCGCTTCCTTTCACTGCCCTATCCCATCGTTGGCATAAGGCGTTGTTAAAGCCAATAGCAGAATTAAATTGACGTTTGCTGTATGTTGTCGTTTGTCAACAAATCGGAATTCTAATAGATGGTTCCCTTCTTTTTCTGTGGACTCGCAGTTCTTCAATATGCCACCAACTATGAGATACAGTGCTAAGATATTAGTTCGTCCTGGAAATGTCGGTTACCTCAACTGATGTCTAATCCATAAATTTAAAGTTTGGATACTCCAGTCTGTCAGATGGAGACAGCTCTTAAAAATAAACAAACATTCTTGCATACTCACCTAAAACAATTAAAGCGAATACTCTTCCATTGTATTTACTGTAATTCGTGGGGCTGAAACAATTTAATAATCCTGGTTAGAACCGCTCTCAATTAAATTACAGTAGATTAACCTCTAACTCCATTCACTCAGCGAGATTTGAAGTATTATATTGGAATTTATGCCCGGCTAAATTTGGAGATAAACAGTGTACAGCTAAACGACATTTAAAGAAAATGTTTCGAAGAGGTACTTACAACAAACTAAGTAAGCCATACATATCCATAAAATTTTATTTATTGGTGTCCTCGGGTGATAGACCAACTAGCCCTGTGTTTTACTCGCCATCTTAAAGCAAATTTCATCTTCTGGTGAGGTCTTGGTTGCAAACAGTCTCTAGCATGTGGACTTGTCCCTGTTTTACGGCCGGATGCCTTTCCCGAAGCCTGCATACAGTGCTGGCGGAAATAATAAGAACAACGAAGTCGATTTTTTTAATGTAACCACTAAATTTATTAATTCTCTTTAGGACCGCTCTCAATTAAATTACAGTAGATTCATCTCTACGTCGGTTTGTGAAAATTTTTAGTAAGTCAACTTGCAGATTAATACAACTACCATTATGATTTGTTGAAAATAAGTCTACATTGTTCTTCGTATAGCCGGTCTGAGTTGCCCAGATGGTTGAAACGCTGGCCTTCTGACGGCAACGTGGCAGGTTCCATCCTCAAATCAGGTGCTCAAATACGACAGTCTCGTGTCGTTAGATTTACTGGCCCGTAAATGAACTCCTGCGGGACTAAATTCCGGCACATTGGCGTCTCTGAAAATCTTAAGAGTAGTTAGTGGGATATAAAGCAAATAACAAAATTATTTGTTCTTCATATTTCAGAACTAAAAATCATGGATTTTTACAAAATGTGCCTGGCAGATAAAATAAGGACACTGTCACAAATATGAAGAAAAAGGGAAAATTCCATCACAACTGCATCGTGATTTTGAAGTCAATATTTAGTAGCATTCCCCTTCGTTGTACCTCCAATTCATGGAGTCAATCAAACGCTTACATATTACCTTTGGAATATTGTTACAAGCATTCTGGATTTCTAGCCAAAAATGATATTTATTAGTAAATATTTCCATTAATTTTCAATGGTGTTTATGTGCAGGCAAAGACATAACAGAGACCTATTCGTCTTGAATCACTTTACCAGTTTGGAGGAATACTTCGAGTCAATATGCTACTGAAAAACCCAGTTGGCTGGCAATGAATATGGCAGCATGGTATTATTTAGAATGTAATAGTATTTTTATTTCTAGTGCGATTTGGCCGCGCGGTTACCGTCGCGTAACTGTGAACTTGCATTCGGGAGATGGTGCGTTACAACCTCACTGCCTGCAGCACTGAAAATGGTTTTCCGTTGTTTCCCATTTCCACTCCAGGCAAATACTAGGACTGTACATTCAGTAAGGACACGATTGCTTCATTCGTACTCCTAGTCCTTTCCTCTCGCATAGTCGCTATAAAACCTATCTGCGTCGGTGTGACGCAATGCAAATTTGAAGACAAAAATAGTTCTTGCCTTTTGGCATTGAAAGTATTCCATTTATAATGTTGAAGGAGCTTAAACAGAATGAAATCCAGCACGTACAATATTTATCTGTTACGTTTATTCATACAAAAAGATTTTAAACATATGGAGACCCTCTGTGGTGTAGTGGTTAATGTGATTAGCTGCCACCCCTGGAGGTTGGGGTTCGATTCCCGGCTCTGCCACGAATTTGAAAAGTGGTACGAAGGCTAGAACGGGGTCCAGTCATTCTCGACTGGTCATCTGAGTAGAGGGGGTGGTTCGATTACCATATGAGACATCTTCGAAGTGGCTTTCCGTGGTATCCAAGTTCTCCTCCAGGCAAATGCTGGGATGGTACCTAACTTAAAGCCACGGCCGCTTCCTTTCCCCTTCCTTGTCTATCCCTTCGAATCTGCCCATTAACCTCCCCCCCCCCACTCTGAGGTCCTCTGTTCAGCATAGCAGGTGAGGCCGCCTGGGCTAGGTACAGGTCCTTTTCCCCAGCTGTATCCCCCGACGTAAAGTCTCACGCTCCCGAACTCTGCCCTTGAGGCAGTAGAGGTGAGATTCTTCGCTGAGTCCGAGGGAATAACCAACCCTGGAGGATAAGGACAAGGATAAACGCATTAAGAAAGAAAATAATTTATGCAATATTTTACATCAACCACATTTCTCCACCAAGTCTTTTGTTCAGTGCGTTCCGTTATCGGAGTCTTCCTTCTTTCCTCTTTGTCATCTACACTCGTATAAAAGGTGTCTCATTGTTTCTTTACTTTCTCCGCAGATTATCCTCCATTGTTTTTATCTTCTTTAGCCCAGTACCTGCTGACCAGAGCTTCGTTCCCGCACCTGAATCTGGCGACGACGATTTCGTCTTGCTTGTTTTAGGTCACACCGACACAGATAGGTCTAATGGGGACGATGGGAGCGGAAAGGGCCAGGAGTGGGAAGGAAGCGACCGTGGCCTTAATTAAGGTACAGTCCTGGCATTTGCCTGGTGTGAAAATGAGAAATGGCGGAAAACCATCTTTAAGGATGCCGACAGTGGGGTTCGAACTTACTATCTCCCGAATGCAAGCTAATAGCTACGTGACCCAAAACCACGGGAAACCATCTTCAGGACAGCCGATAGGGGTGTTCGAAATCAATATACTCCGAATGCAATCGTCAAACTCTGACGGTATCGGGAACTGAACCCAGTCCTCCAACGACTGCAGCTATTAGCTTTGTCCGGCTACGTGGCTAACTGGTTAATAAGCTGGCCTTTGATCGAAATGGTCCCAGATATGATTCACGTTTGGACAAGGATTTAAACCTTCATTGGTTACTTTCTCTGGCTTGGGGAACGCTGTCTTCAACGTTGGGTTCCATCCTCAGTAGGATTCCACTCTCACATGAACGTGAAGTCAACACTGGCACCACTCATGCGATGAGGTCTGCTAGGAACCACGTGCCAGTTTCAATTCATGCTTCCTTGTAGTTCTCTCTTCAGTTCTTTCCAGTATTCCTTCATCATTGCACTATGCTTTATTCTTCTCACCTCAGACCATCTTGAACCGCGTTTCCCTTTCATTCCTCCCTGGATTCCTACTTAAAATATTTTTTTAAATGCCTCCTACTATAGTTTCCTCTTCTCTTATTTTATTTCTTTCTGATTTTCTTGACCTCTTTTATGCACCTCATTGTTAACATTTTCTCCCAGACACTTGAATGTCTGTTTTGTCAATCTGTCATCATTAAAGTAAACTTGTGTCCTCATCCCGAGGTGGTGCAGCTCTTTTCAGGCACACCTCCATTGGAGGTGAGCTGCATGTACCATTTCAACCACATACCAGCCCTCCAACCATTCTTAATTTTCTGGCAGTACCGGGAATCGAATCCGGGCCCCCGAGTACGGCAGCTAATAACACTAACCGTTACGCTACGGAGGCGGACTCTGTCAGCATTCATCCTATAGATATGGCCAAAAAAAATAGCAATCTCTTTTTTGGTTTTGTTATATTTTCTATATTCTGGTATATTTCCTTATTACTTCTTATTTTTCATTGTTCTGTTGTTTTCATTGGTCCTGAATGTGGGAGATAGTGGGTTCGAATCCCACTGGCAGCAGCCCTGAAGATGGTTTCCCGTTGTATCCAATTTTCACACCGGCAAAATGCTGGGGCTGTACCTTAAAAGAACCACGGTCGCTTCCTTCCCGGCCTCGTGTCGGTAGATTTACTGGCACGTAAAAGAACTCCTGCGGGACTAAATTCCGGCACCTCGGCGTCTCCGAAGACCAAAAAAGTAGTTAGTGGGACGTAAAGCAAATAACATTATTATTAGCTTCCTTCCCTATGCTAGGCCTTCCCTGTCTCATTGTCCCCGTAAGACCTACCTGTGTCGGTGCGACGTAATGCAAATTGTAAGTTCATTGGTCCTAACATTATTATTATTATTATTATTATTATTATTATTATTATTATTATTATTATTATTATTATTATTATTATTCGTTTATTTATGGTCTGCTATGGAGCACGGGTCTCGTCTTAACTCTTTGCTAGGGTTTTCTGTTTTTTCTTTTCCCAGTATGCTTTCATTTTCTTGGCTGTGTGCCTGCTTCCTTCCAGTCATCCACTACGGTCTGGTGGTCCTTGTACTCTTTTTGCTTGTGAGGGACAGTGGGAAGACTCCCTGTAGGATGGCCAGTTGGTACTGAGATCGGTTCTCTGTGGTATCTAATGGGATCTGCAGCTCCTCTAAGTCTGATTTTATTGAGGTGATCCACTTGGTCTTGGCAGACTTTCCCCTATTTGTCACTGTGAGGATTCTGTTGGTGAGCCTGCAGGGTTTCAGGCGGTTCATGTGCCCATAAAAGCTCAGTCGCATTTTCCTCATACATGTGACTGTCTTCCTGATGTTCGTAGAGCTTGTTGTTGTACCTGATCCTGTAAGTGCAATCCTCCTCTCTTATGGGCCCTAGTACACTTCTCAAGAGCTACCTCTCTTTAAGTTGTAGTTTCCTGAGTGGTTCCTTTCGATTCATCAAGAGACACACTCAGAGGCGTAGAGTAGAGAGGGTCGTACTACTAAGCTGTACTGTTGTTATTACTATTATTATTATTTTTTTTTTAGTTCCGTTTGGGCCTGCTATGGACCACGTGGTTCTTATCTCTAGCAGCTTTCTTCTTTGACCAGTACTCCTTCATTCTTGCACTGTGAATGTCTTTTCGCTCCTGAGTCCATTTCACACCTCCTCCCGGACGTACTGTTTTTTCTGTTAGTGACTGGAGAGAGTTTGATGTTCTGTTCAACGTTCTGTACCTATTCCTGTCATAAATTTCACTGGGAGCAATGTCCAATTCTTGAAGGTCTTTTCTGACGAGTCTTGCCCACTTGGCATTAGTCGCTTTCCCTCTAGAGATGGTGTGAAAGATTCTGGAGGTGAGCCTCTGATTGTCCATTCTCATGACATGACCGTAGAAGTTCAATCTCCTCTTCCTCATAGATGTTGTAATGCTCTCCAATTGTTGGTACAGTTCGTTGTTGTGCCTGATTCTGTACTTGCCTTCTTCTTTAATGGGGCCCATGATTTTTCTCAGGATCTTCCTTTCCTTCAGCTCCAGTTTTCTAAGTTGCCCTTTTCTTACCATGTTTAGGCATTCTGAGGCATATAGTACTGACGGTCTCACTACAGTAGTGTAATGCCTGATTTTGAGGTTAAGGGAGAGGGATTTGGATTTGTACATACTCTTACATAGGTGGTAGGCATTTTCCAATTTGATGCATCTGCTGTTCATGGCCTGATCTTCATTCATGTTTGGGGTTATCCATTCTCCTAGGTATTTGAAGGAGTTAGTCCTTTGTATTGTTTTGTCCCCCAGTGGGATTGATTTGGGTGCATCTTTGATGTTGGTGATAAACTGTGTTTTGTTGATGGCGATCTTCAGCCCTACTTTAGCTGCTATGTGGTCGAGAGAGGATAGTTGATGGATAGCTTCCTCCACACTGGATGCCAGGAGTGTAAGGTCGTCTGCGAAGGCTAAACAGTTGACTGTTAACTTGTCTTTCTTGTAGCCAATTCTCAATCCAGAGTCATCCTGTAGCATTTTCGTCCACTCACGAATGACTTTTTCAAGTAGGCAATTAAAGAGGATTGGAGATAGGCCATCCCCTTGTCTAACACCTGTTTTGATCTCAAATCTCTGGGACAGTTCCCCTCTGAATTTGATTCTGGCAGTAGTGTTGGTAAGAGTTGCTTTCACTAGATTCAAGGTTTTCTTATCTAGTCCCAGTTCAGCGAGTGCCTGGAAGAGTGACTCTCTATCTACTGAATCGTAGGCCTTCTGAAAGTCAACAAATGTTGCCACGTAGGGTGAGGCGCTTAGGTTTTTGTAAGTGATGATGGTTTTGAGGTTCAGGATTTGTTCGGCGCATGACCTTGACTTGCGAAACCCAGCCTGGTACTCTCCGATGCAGGAGTCTAGTTGAGCCTCTACTCTTGTGAGTAATACTTTGGAGAGTATCTTATACGTCACTGATACAAGGGAAATCCCTCTGTAGTTGTTGAGATCTGATTTGTCGCCTTTTTTGTGTAACGGGTGGATGATAGCTGAAGTCCAGTCGCTAGGTAACGCTTCTGTCACCCAGATGTTTGATATGATTTCATGGATACTTTGGATTGACTCCTCATCAGCGTATTTCCAGAGCTCTGCTATGATTCCATCCTCGCCCGCTGCTTTGTTACATTTCAATTCTGAAATGGCTTTCTTGATCTCCCCCTTTGTTGGTGGGAGAGAGTCCGACTTAGTAACATTCTGAGGTTCGAAATGCAGTTTCTCCTTGGGTTCCCTTGAATTTATTATTATTATTATTATTATTATTATTATTATTATTATTATTAGCCTCCAGGGTTGGGTTTTTCCTCGGACTCAGCGGGGAATCCGCCTCTACCGCTTCAAGGGCAGTGTCCTGGAGTGTCAGACGTTTGGTCTGGGGATACAACTGGAAAGGAGGATCAGTCCCTCGCCCAAGCGGCTCACTTGCTATGCTGAATAAGGGTCTTGTGGAGGCAGGGGAAGAATGGAAGGTATAGACAAGAAAGAGGGAAGGAAGCGGCGGTGGCTTTAAGTTAGGTACCATCCCGGCATTTGCCCGGAGGAGAAATAGGAAACCACGGGAAACCACTTCGAGGATGGCTGAGAAGGGAATCGAACCCCTCTCTTCTCATTCGACCTCCCGAAACTGAGTGGACCCCGTTCCAGCCCTCATAGCAATTTTCAAATTTCGTGGCGGAGCCGGGAATCGAACCCGTGCCTCCGAGTTTGGCAGCTAATCACGCTAACCACTACATCACAGAGTCGGATATTATTATTATTATTATTATTATTATTATTATTATTATTATTATTATTATTATTATTATTATCGGTAACCATTAGGATTTAGAGATGGATAAACCCTCCATTAAAAGGGTGATTTGCTAAATGGCGGTTGTCTCCATTACCACCGGCTTTGCACTGCGGTGGTCATGTTTCAACTCCCGGCCAAATTATGTTGGATTGTTTAATGAAATGTTCGATTTCCACGTGATACGTACAGCTAAAAGCATGGTTCTACTTCGCCTTAGCCCCCTAACACGAGGAACGCTGTGCACATGCCAAGCATTATGCCACTTGAACTGCAGTTACAGGTGACCTTGAGTACGTCCCACCAACAAGAAGCCCAGTTCCAGCCTGGTCAAGCAAGTTCTCAGTTCTCTGTTTACAAATAAGAGAATGGAATTAAGTCACACTGATGCATGCCGTAATAGAGTAAAGTTCGAATTCAGTCGCTAAACTATGCAACATCTCTGTAAAGGTAATATCATACGAAATATACGAAGTGCTTTGAAAGATCTCGTCGGCTTGGAAGGCTCAGTACAAAGAGAAATATCTGAGGCTTGGTTCTAAAATGGCCAATGTCAAAGAACCTGTTTTTGAGCTATGAGCATTTGAAGTTTTGCTTATAGTTTTCCAATTATTTTTTTCAACAACTAACTTCAAATAACTTTATACTTTCTTTGTGGAAGTCACATTATTAAACGCTAATTTTTTCTATTCTTTAAAAATTGCCAGATCTCTAATCTTTATTGGTAATCTAACATTATTGGCAAGGGCTTATTTAATTAAACCTTAACTGTTAGTACCTAACAGAGACATTGGCCCTTTGAATATGTTGCAAGCCAGGATAAAACGCGTTTGTATCAGTTAATATCTTAATTTCGATAAAAAATGACATTGGCCATTTCAGAACCAAGCCACACATATTATCCCGTGCACTTAGCCGCCTGAATTGACAACTGTGTGGTAAATAGGGCTAGGATTTTGATGACATATCATCTTTTATTTGGTTCACAGCAGACATTGCTAACTTGTACAGAAATTCTGAGCAAAGTTCACACATTGTAGAAATGCTACTCTTATTAGGTCTCTTTTAGGCCAAGTTTTGCCATTTTGAAATATTATGTCATTTTCTAAAATTATACGACAGTATTTGGTCATTTTAAGGAATTTATTGTACTCTTTTATACTTTGAGAGTTATTTTCTTACATGTTTGAGGATTTTGAAGCATTTACGCGTGTAGTACTGGATATTATCGTAACTTTAAGTGAGTATGAACACGGAGACGTGGCAGGAAGGCCGAGGGGTCTAAGGCGCCAGACTGAAGGCGATACCCTACATCTTCGAAGGTCTGTAGAATTATGTCTGCCTCTGTGGTGTAGTGGTTAGTGTGATTAGCTGCAACCCCCTGAGGCCCGGGTTAGATCCCCGGCTCTGCCACGAAATTTGAAAAGTGGTACGCAGGCTGGAACGGGGTCCACTGAGCCTCGGGAGGTCAAATGAGTAGAGATGGGTTTGATTCCCACTTCAGTCATCCTGGAAGTGATTTTCTGTGGTTTTCCACTTCTCCTCCAGGCAAATGCCGAGATGGTACCTAACTTAAGGCCACGGCCGCTTCCTTCCCTCTTCCTTGTCTATCCCTTCCAATCTTGCCATCCTCCCACAAGGCCCCGTTTCAGCATAGCAGGTGAGGCCGTCTGGGCGAGGTACTGGTCATTCTCCCCAGTTGTACAACCGACCCAGAATCTGAAGCTCCAGGACACTGCCTTTGAGGCGGTAGAGGTGGGATCCCTCGCTGAGTCCGAAGGAAAAACCGACCCTGGAGGGTAAACAGATTAAGAAGAAGATGAGCACGGAGACTTGAGAATCTTCACGACGTTTTGTCAATCTGGAGACTAAAGAATGTTAACCACTTAATTCTTGGAAATGTCCACATTTCAGAAGAAACCCCTCCAACTGAAGAAGTCTTTCTTTTGAAGAGTCGAGATTTTCTTCTGAAGACGCGGAGCAAATTGCTCTGCGAAACGTTATTTCATCCTGTTTTCTTTACACGGCATAAGCTCAAAAGTTTGTTATAATGTCTCTAACATAAATATATTATCTACGTCTCACGAAGTCGCGTCAGCTTTCATAGTTGGGCCCACGAGAGTTGAAGTCTGGCGTTTAGCGCTACCGGCGTAAAAGAATTGACTAACGCTGCTCGAAAATGGTCTGTTGCTATGCCAACTATAACAGAGATTTCACATTTAAGGATGCTATCGCCAAGTGGGTTGGCTTGCTCTCATCGCTTTTGTGATATTATTCGGTGTAGTAGTGCGTTAGCTGTGTTAGTTGTTGCAGTTTATGTAATAATTTAAGTTTTTATTTCCTGAATAATATTTTCGTCGTTAGTTTATTTGTTTTGTAAGTTAATCGGTGGCTAGTTGTACAGCTCTATTCTCTATTTAACATGTGCATTTGTTGAGGTTATTGTCAGTTTGGTGAATATGAAGTCTCATATTTATCTCTAATGACGTGTTCTGTCTTAAATGCCGGAATTATTAGCACGAGCTTAGGAACGGGTCAAAGTTTACTGAATTGCATTAGGCCAACATAGTTGAATAAATATTCAACCTGTACGAAAGAGTAATATGCCACAGATTGATGTAAGTATGACAACGCAGCCTACTTCGTAGTTACTGCACTCGCCGCTCAAATGTCAGACTTCAGCTCTCGTGAGCCCAACTATAGGCACGGCACGAGCAACAGATACTACACCAAGCTAAAAACATTAGTCGTGATAAACAGTGCGAAATCTAAACTGTTCGTCATACAGTACTTAGAGTAAAGCGCAAATGTACTACCAATTTGAAACTTCAGAGCAGCATCTTAGTTCACAAGAATCACGGCGGAGAGAACTGATGCTTATTGTCAAGCCTTTAGCCTTAAGATTGGCGCAAACGCAGCAGCGCACCCCTTACCCTGCATGCACGTGACTTCCCGTCAGACGACCATAATAGGCTATACCAACTCAGTTAGTAAATGGATTGTAAAAACTTCATTTCAAATCAATATCATTTTTTTTTTAATTTTCGGATCATTTTACTGGATTTTTCCGTCATTTTATAGATTAATTTTAAACATTTTAGACCATAAAAATCCTGGCCCCGGTGATAAGCATTCTGCCCGATTGCTTCACTGTAGAGGCATACTAGGGAAATGCATTTTCTTGTTTGCTATTTGCTTTACGTCACACCGACACAGATAGGTTTTATGGCGACGATGGGATAGGAAACGCCTAGGAATGGGAAGGAAGTGGCCGTGGTCGTAATTAAGGTACAGCCCCAGCATTTGTCTGGTGTGAAAATGGGAAACCACGGAAAACCATCTTCAGGCTGCCGAGAGTGGGATTCGAACCTACTATCTCCCGGATGCAAGTTCACAACTGCGCGCCCGTAACCGCACGCCCAACTCGCCCGGTATTAGGAAAATGAGGACTGAGGAAGTTTACCATTGCTTTCCTCACCAAGCCAGAAGTTGCTATTACATATTAGTGTGCCAAGCCCAGTGAAATATTCCCACCAACCGATCCTATGAGAGACATTTTCAGATCATACATTACGGGGACTGGCTACATAAGGAATGGCTTTACGAACATCGCTAATACGTCAGTCACTTTCAGGTTGTCAGTGCCCGCTGCTTCGATCACGGCTAAGGTATGCAATTTGCCGTGTCATTATTCAAGCCTTGTTAAAGATACTTTTCGTAGTATGCTGTTATTTTTCCCGTAGGTAGGCGCTAGTATTTATTAAGTTCAGTTTTACGGCCGAATGCCCTTTTGGACTCCGACAGCATGCAGTGCAACTGAATAACCTAGAAATATTTAGGTAGGTAATAATTCAGCAGAGAAAAGTACACCTGAAGTTCTCCTTTGCTTTTTACAAAGTTCCCACCTTTTCTTTATTTATTTTTTCTTTCTTTCTTAATCCGTTTACCCTCCAGGGTTGGTTTTTCCCTCGGACTCAGAGAGAGGGATCCCACCTCTACCGCCTTTAGAAAGTGTCTTGGAATTCGGTAGGGGATACAGCTGGTGAGGAGGACCAGTACCTCGTCCAGGTGGCCTCACCTGCTATGCTGTGGAGGATGCAAGGAATGGAATGGAAAGGCAAGGAAGAGGGAAGGAATCGGCCGCTGCATTTGCCTGGAGAAGAAGTGGGAAACTACAGAAAAAACACTTCGAGGATGGCTGAGGTGGGAATCGAAACCCCTCTACTCAGTTTCAAATTTCGTGGCTGAGCCGGGAATCGAACCCGGGACTCCGGGGAGGAGGGTGGCAGCTAATCACACTAACTGCTGCACCATATAGGTCGACATTATTATTATTATTATTATTATTATTATTATTAATAATAATAATAATAATAATAATAGTATTTGCCTTATGTCCCACTAAATACTTTAGCGGTTTTCGGAGACTCTGAGGTGCCAGAATTTAGTCCCGCAGGAGTTCTCTTACGTGCCAGTAAATCTATCGACACGAGGTTGACGTATTTGAGCACCTTCAAGTACCACCGGATTGAGCGAGGATCGAACCTGTCACGTTGGGGTGAGAAGGCCAGCTCCTCAACCGCCAGAGCCATTCAGCCCGTCTGAAGCCTCGAAGCAGTGACCAGTCAATAAGAAGTGGCTGTAGGTATTTGTTCGATGAGGTGCTATTTGTGATGTGGAACAAGCATCAATTTCGTGATGTGAATTCAGAAGCACAACGTTGCAGAATGCAGCTGGTAGACAAGGGTCATTTGTTTGGTTTTCCTCCAGGCGATTGATGGTAACGATACAAACTATTTGTAGTATGGAGTTACAATACACCGAGTGGCCAAAAGTGATGGATAGACACTGAATGTGATGTAAACAAGGAATTGTTCCACCGCAAGCCCTCACAATGGTAGGAACACGGCGTGGCATCGACTCTACAAGGTGTTGGAATTGTTCTGGAATGATCTAGACCCACGCATCTTGCACCGCTACCCACAATTGTTCTTGTGTAGTTGGTGTGAGGTTCATGGAACCTACACCAGCATCGATAGCATCCCATAAGTGCTGGATTGGATTAAGATCGGGGGTTCTGGAGGGCCAGTCTATGGTCGTAACTTCACTGGAGTGCTCCTCCAAACACCTGCGTGCCACCACAGGACAGTGACATGGCACATTCTCCCTTTTGAAACTCGCCATCGCCATCAAAGTACTCTAGAGCCAGAAAGGGATGCAAATGGTCTGAAAGAATGTCCATATAACGTGCATCTGTCAGCGCTCCCTGCAGCCGGACAATGCAGCATAATGGCGACCGTGAGAACGCCGCCTAGACCAGAACTGAGCCGCCTCCTGCCTGGATACAATCTTGTTGACACGCAGGATCCATAGCTTCATGGAGCACACGCCACACTCTCACACACCCATGAGCTCGATACAACTAGAACCGGGATTCATAGGACCATACCACATGCCGCCACTGTTCTATGGTCCATTGCTATGTTCGCGGTCCCATGCACGTCATTGAGCTCTGTGTCGAGGTGTCAGCAAATGGACACGAGTTGGTCGTCAACTGGTGAAGCCTATGCGGTGCAGTCGCCTCCTTACAGTTCCTGACCCTCAAAATTCAATTGGGCGGTGTTCTGGCTCACAATAGCCCATCAAGCGCCCAGAGTGGTTCTTCGAAGGCTACGTGGTGTCCGGTCGTTAAACACCTGTTGTCATCCCGTGTGGCGGTTTAGGCTGTTGGTAACATATGCTCATCTACCCTTGACACTGTTGACCTCGGAAATCCGAATTCATGTGTAATATCTGTTGTGTGTGTCCTTCGCACTCAGCTCTGCGCCTAGAAGCTCCGCAACCCGCCGCATCACCGATGTTTCCAGAGCCTACGAGAGGACTGCACTGCGTCTGGCATGCTCGTCTGTGACGTCAGCCAGCGCTATATAAGGAGCGACGTTCCTAGCCTTACGGAGGACTACCCCAGTGTCCAACAACCAGACCACACCGCAAGTCAAACACGGAGGCATTCCTCTTAAAAACGTATCTTGAACAGGTGGACAGATTGCTGGTTGTGAGGTCTCACCTCCGGACATTGCCTCATCTTCCCGTAGCCACGTCGAGCCTCGAGCCAAGCATTCTGCTACACTCCCAAGTCCTCACCAGTGCTCCGACGACCACTATCTTAGCATTCTGCGAATTAAGATATTGATGCAAGTTCCTTGCAAGCCTAAGACCAATACTAGCATTATACTAACGCTACTCTCTCTTCAAGTTACGCTTGTTATCCCACAACAGATAGTTTTCGACTATCCAAGGATATTTTCCAGTGAAATAGACTATCTCCTCAAGATAGGTGTAAATGTGTATATAGGACTCTATCTCTGTAAATATATATTTGTGCCACAGACTTTCAGTCTATCATTTAATAACAGCATTAACTGCGTGCATTCAATCAAGCTTCAAGACAAATTTCATTTAATTTCTTGTAAATACTGTATAGAACTACTGAAGAAATAAACTTTAAGTTGTGTTACTGTATACCAAGTTCCTTGTATACAACAATATCCTCAATGCTAGGACCCATGCACCGTGCGCCGATGATCACCTCGCGTTCACAGTCGGTTTATTCGCGATGTGTTGCCCTCTTCACGACACTGGCGTCTGTGACAGACTGCTCAGCTACGCCGCAGCTTGCTACAACGCTCAGGGGTTATACGCGGAACACTTTCTAATGGGATTCCCCTTCCCGTGACTATCGGCCACTCAGTGTATATGAGCATTGTGTCAGAGCTTGAATGATTTACATTTGTTAGCTATCGCCGTTTTTTTGGACCTAAATTAATTTATTTCTGCATGTATAGTTTCTGGCCTCTCCTTCCGTATTTCTTTTTATAACTTGAGACTTGTTTTATTGAAGTTCCTCAAGCTGAAGGTTTATCCAGTGGAACTTTCTCCTTTCTTATCTGTAAACTTGTTATAAGACGGAATATGGAGTTTATAAAACTTTGAATATTATTTTAATATTACTTTCATAAATAAGACAACAATCAAACAAGAAAGCCATCCAAGAGTGAATTTTCTGAAGATTGTTGTTGTGTTACATAAAGCGATTATAACATCAAAATGCCTCAAGTTGTGAAATGTAATCACTGAGAAGTTGGAAAGGAATGAGATCGTGGATAAGAATGCTGTATCTTGATATAAATATACATAAGGAACATCTACAAGGAACTGATACATACATACATACATACATACATACATACATACATACATTCTTTTTCTTTTTTGCTAGGGGCTTTACGTCGCACCGACACAGATAGGTCTTATGGCGACGATGGAATAGGAAAGGCCTAGGAATTGGAAGGAATCGGCCGTGGCCTTAATTAAGGTACAGCCCCAGCATTTGCCTGGTGTGAAAATGGGAAACCACGGAAAACCATCTTCAGGGCTGCCGATAGTGGGATTCGAACCTACTATCTCCCGGATGCAAGCTCACAGCCGCACGCCTCTACGCATACGGCCAACTCGCCCGGTTACATACATACATACATTGGTAATATAGATGCCTAGGTTTGGTGTTGCTAATTGTCATTTGAAGAGGTAGAACTTTTGGAACAATAATAATAGTAATCATAATAATAATTCTAGGATTATAGAAATTGAAAAGCAAGAAAGGAAAATTCTCCGGAAAGTGTATAATCCCACGACAGAAAATGGAACGTGGATTAAGAGGAGAACAGCGGACTTCTACCCATTAACTGACAGGTTCACTGATGCCGTACACAACAGACGCCTGAAATTTTATTGCCATATCTATAGAATGGACAGCGACAGACTCGCCAAAAGATTATTTAAGGTATTTACCTCAAAGAATGTAAAAATAAACTGGCTATCAGAAACTAAGGCGGACCTCCAAGAAATTAATATCACGGACGACATCATGGAAGATCGTGGAGCCTTTAGTGCAATAGTAGCCAAGCATGTATTCCTGGAGAAGCCTAAAAGGAAAACTGGTAGGAAGTGGTCCACAGAACGCAAGATGAAACACAAAGCATTCATAAAGAGATTTTGGGGGGATAAGAAGGCGAAAACCTGTTCGACTCGTTGGCTGAATGGTCAGCGTACTGGCCTTCAGTTCAGAGGGTCCCGGGTTCGATTTCCGGCCGGGTCGGGGATTTTAATCTCATCTGATTAATTCTTCTGGCTTGGGGACTTGGTTTTTGTGTCCGTCCAACACTCTCCTCTTCATATTCACACCACACACTATACTACCAACCACCACAGAAACACGCAATAGTGATTACATCCCTCCATAGGTATAGGGTTGGCGGCATGAAGGGTATCCAGCCGTAAAACAAGTCAAAATCCACACGTGCGACGCAGTTCACACCCGCGACCCCACACGTGTGAGAAAAGCGGTAGCAAAAGAAGAAGAAGGCGAAAGCCATCACGGCAACGAACAAGTTCAAACGCGCTCCTTGAATGGGCATAACGAAAGAAGAAGAAGACGAAGAAGAAGAATGGTCCACCTCTGTGGGGTAGTAGTGTGGGGTAGCTGCTATCCCCGGAGGTCCGCGTTCGATTCCCGCAACAGGATTCACTCAGCGTCGGGAGGTCAGCTGAGTAAAACGGGTTCTATCCCTACTTCATCCATTCTCAAAGTAGTTTTTCGTGGTTTTCCACTTCTCCTCCAGGAAAATGCCACTATGGTACTTAAGTTGAGGCCACAGCCGCTTCTTTCCCTCTTCCCTAACAATCCCTTCCAATCTTCTCATTCCTCAGAAGGCCTCTGTTCTGCATGATAGGTGGGGCCGCCTGGGACAAGTAAGCCCTATTGTTGGTCCTCCTCCTCAATTTTATCCCCCCCCCCACCTACCTCCCACGAAATATAATATAATATAATATAATATAATATAATATAACAAGTAACGTCATCTTTTAGCTGTGTGCTTATTTCCTGTAACTAATAGCTTGTGAACTCGTATCAAGTTAACCCCGCTCTACACCTCAGTCCAGAATTAAAATCTTTGAACTGGCCAGAGAACGAACCCAGGTCCTTAAGATTAAGCCCCAGGTGATCTGAATTTTGGAGCGTGGGCTGGCGACCACGGGGCCCTTTAGCTGAGTACTGGCATTGTTTTCACTTACTTGTGCCAGGCTCCTCACTTTCATCTAGCCTATCCGACCTCCTTTGGTCAACTCTTGTTCTTTACAGACCCCGGCGGTATTACGTATGGAGGCCTAGGGAGTCTTTCATTTTCATGCCCTTTGTGGCCCTTGTCTTCCTTTGGACGATACCTTCGTTTTCGAAATGTGGGACCCTTTCCAGTTTTCTCTCTGATTAGTGTGACATAGAGGATGGTTGCCTAGTTGTACTTCCTCTTAAAACAATAGTCATCACCACCACCATATTCAGATTAATAATACATAGATGAAGACTGGTTTCCGTGGTTGCAATGGTGTTGGGAAACTCATGGCGCTAATTTCAGAGAGGATGTATACAGTATATGTCTACTCCTTAGTTCCCGTTTCCAGACACTGGGCTGGGGATGAGGCGAGATGATTTTATGCCGTGTTTTTTACGGCCGGATGCCCCTTCGAAAAAATGTTCATGTCTAATGTTAAAATACAAGGTATGGTTGAATTGATTGCATTGATGGGGTGAAAGGGGATCATTGTAAGTACTTAGGGGTTAATATAAGCAAATATCTTCATTGGGGTAATCACATAAATGGGATTGTAATTTTTTTTTTTTTTTTTTTTTTTGCTAGTTGATTTAGTTGTTTTACGTCGCACCGACACAGATAGGTCTTACGGCGACGATGGAACAGGAAAGGGCTAGGAGTGGAAAGGAAGCGGCCGTGGCCTTAATTAAGGTACAACCCCAGCATTTGCCTGGTGTGAAAATGGGAACCCACGGAAAACCATTTTCAGGGCTGCCGACAGTGGGGATCGAACCTACTATCTCCCGAATACTGGATACTGACCGCACTTAAGCGACTGCAGCTATCGAGCTCGGTGGATTGTAAATAAAGGGTACAGGTCACTGCACAAGGTTATGAGGGTATTTAGGGGCTGTAGTAAGGATGTAAAGGAGAGAGCATATAAGTCTCTGGTAAGACCCAACTAGAGTATAGTTTCACGTATTGTAATTAATTTCGGCACTATTTCATAACAAATCATCCCGAAACCCTGGACAACGACTCGGAGTGTAGAAAGCAAGCCGTTCAAATGAAATGTCAGAGAATTGTGGTGCTGAAGACGAGAAGGAATAGAATGAGAAAATTCCAAAAAAAAATAATGGCGTATGGCTTTTAGTGCCGGAAGTGTCCGAGGACGAGTTCGGCTCGCCAGGTGCAGGTCTCTCGAACTGACACCCGTAGGCGACCTGTGCGTCGTAATGAGGATGAAATGATGATGAAGACGAGATATACACCCAGCCCCTGTGCCAGCGAAATTAACCAATGATGGTTAAAATTCCCGACCCTGCCGGAAATAGAACCCGGCACCCCTGTGATCAAAGGCCAGCGAGCTAACCATTTAGCCAGAGAAATAATGACATACGAAAAGAAGTACACGTGTAAACACTAAATGGCAAATTGGAACAGAGCAGATTGTGGTGGTGTGGACATATCAAGCGGATGAAAAAAAAAACAAAAAACATACTAGCACTGGAAAGACAAACGACCGGGATGGAAATATTGTGACCAAAATCTATTGAAACATGTTTAAATATGCAGAAATGAGTTTCATGAAACGTGAAATATACCTCGGGACAGTTAAGTTATAGGGCTTTGAAAACTAGCCCTTAAAGTATTACTCTCTATTATACTGTCGGATGCATTTCCTAACGGCAATATGTATTTCAAATGCTTTAATAGGTAAGTGACGATGATGATGATGATGATGATGATGATGATGATGATGTTTGTTGTTTAAAGGGCCTAACAGCTAGGTCATCGGCCCTTAATAAAAATAAATCATACTTACTTAATATGCTTACCATCCAGGGTTGGTTTATCCCTCGGACTTAGCGAGGTATCCCACCTCTTCCACCTCAAGGGCAGTGTCCTGAAGCGTGAAACATTGGGTCGGAGGATACAACAGGGGAGGATGATCAGTACCTCGCCCAGGTGACCTCACCTTCTATGCTGAACTGGGGGCTTGGTGGGGGATGGGAAGATTGGAAGGGATAGATAAGGAAGAGGTAAGGAAGGGGCCGTTGCCTTAAGTTAGGTACCATCCCGGCATTTGCCTTGAGGAGAAGTGGGAAACCACGGAAACTATTTCCAGGGTGGCTGAGATGGGAATGGAACCCACGTCTACTCAGTTGATCTCCTGAGGCTGAGTGGACCCCGTTTCAGCCCTCGTACAACTTTTCAAATTTCGTGGTACAGCCGGGAATCGAACCCGGATCTCCGGGGGTGGCAGCTAATCACGCTATTGTGCCTTTTTTACTTCTCTCATTTAATAAAAAATTGTTTTGATTTTAATCACGAAAAAAATTGTGAATTTGGAACATCCTGGGAGTGTGTGGTGTGAAAGAGGCTGCCTAAGGTGATATATTCTGTCTGCCATTTCGGTCATTTCTTCCATGTGTTTGCCGTGTGTACTATATACATATTTTTTTTTTTTGCTACGGGCTTTACGTCGCACCGACACAGATAGGTCTTATGGCGACGATGGGATAGGAAAGGCCTAGGAGTTGGAAGGAAGTGGCCGTGGCCTTAATTAAGGTACAGCCCCAGCTATATACATATATACGTTGTTGTGTGTCTTGTAAATCTTTAATGGTTTGCTGGCTGTACGGCTGTTGAGGCCAAAAGCCATTTTTTTTTTTAATTGGCACGTCCCTCCAAGACGCTTGCTTAGCAAAGGCAGACCAACTGCTTGGTTCCACCGTGTTAGCAAATAGGCCTTGCTAACCTGAAAATCGGATATAGATATACCATAATTATAGCTCAGGATATTTCAGTGATACAAGGCATAAAAAGGGCATTCTAACTCTCCTTACATTTTCGTGGTATGGCCCTAATATTACGTATGACTCGCTACTTACTGCTCGTGTATAAAACATCATATTTATGCGCCTGCGCATCTACGACCAGGTTATGTATTTTGTTCTCGTGTACATCCCAGCTGTTTGCTGCCTGTCAAATGCTATAATATCGACTTGTCAGCGCCAACTACTCTGGTTGCCTCCAGCTTTCTGTCAGACTGACTACAACAGAATACATTTTCTTTTCCCCCTGACACTTCCCCGCTCTAAGTCAATATTACTGTGCTTTAAACTTCTCCCTTCACTCTGCATTGGCACTGCTCCTTCCTTCCACACGCTTTTATATCTTTACGAACTAACATGCATGTCGTAATAGAAGTAGAAAAAAGCAGCAAACACAATGAACCCATCAGAGCCTTGGCCAACAAGAAACTACTGCTGCCAAACCAGATGGCCTGCAGATGCTGGAGTTTAATTGGTCAGTGTAACGACATCCTCAGCCGTATTACTGGACTCTATTGGCCGATTTCATAGGTTATCGTATGGGGCATTTTACAGTCAGGTTTTGTTGATAACTGTTCTAAGAAAACGTAGCCTTCAATAGCGCAACCATCCTTTCTTAAAACTACATACACACGTTATTAAATTTCCCTTCGGGTAATCAAATGACAGTAAGTACGTGTTTCAATAAAATGTGTGACACGATGTCACCTAGCAACCGTGCAGGCTGTGATTTGAGGTACTGATAGATGGCCATGCATACCAGTCATCCTTTTACAGAAAGGGACAAGTCCAAATATTCGAGTTTTTATTTCTTTGCTCCTCTTGCTTTACTATCCAAGACGTACTGATGGATATACCATAATCCTTCAAAACATAATAAGTCCAGCTTCCAATACACTTTGGAATTTACAAAAAAATGCAGAATGGGACAAGTCCAATGCCTATTCCGATGCAGATGGGGACAAGTGCACACACAAGCACCTGGACTGCAAACAGGGAGAAGTCCTTGGATTAACTGATACTTGCGAAGATACAAAATGGGACAAGTCCTTCCTAAGCTACTTATCTTATTTTTGGACTAGTAATGTTGGAATTTTCATATTGTTTACGCTGATTCAATTATTACTCTTTATTAATTCTGTTGTTTTAGCCTCCTTTGCTCAGGCAGCAGCGCGCCGGCCTCTCACCGTTTGGTTCAGTGGTTCAAATCCCAGTCACTCGATGTGAGATTTGTGCTGGACAAAGCGGAGGCGGAACAGGTTTTTCTTCGAGTACTCCGGTTTTCCCTGTCATCTTTAATTCCAAAAACACTCTCAAATATCATTTCATGTTATCTGTCAGTCACAGATTATTGCCTCAGAGAAGTGCGACAGGCTTCGGCAGCCGGCGCAATTCCTATCCTCGCCGCTAGATGGGGCTTCATTCATTCCGTTCCTGAGCCGGTCAAATGGCTGGAAACAGGCTGTGGATCTTCATTCATTCTGCTGTTTTGCACGGTAAATGTCAGGCAGGACTATTAATGGTTGGTGACAATGCAAGCATAAGACTTTGTGTTTCAGTACTTGGTGTTTAGCTGCAAGCTGTTAACTACAGAAGGGTGTTCCACTCTGTCAGATTACTTACCCGAGGTGATGATTGATGGTAATATTACACCACCACTGAGAGGGAAAGGAAGACAGAGACTTTGTTTGATATCAACGAAATGAAATATAGCGAAACGAAACAGGAAAGTTGAATGCAGTACCTCTAGTAGTGCAATGAAATATGCTAGTTATGACGTTTTCTTTTATGTTACTGTAGCAGAGTACAAATAGGACTGTTCTTTGGAAAACAGCTGCCAAATCAGTTATGAGTAAAAGTTTCATCCGTCTCCCCGCAAGAGGTTTAAACTTACTAACGGTAAAAGATTTGGTAGGCCCACTGTCCTCGTCCAAGGTGAATTATATTATTGCCTTGATGCCACGTTTTAAGTGAAGCCTGGAGCGTTACTCAGTTCTCTTCAGCCGACGACAGTTAATACCGGAGTGGTGACAAAAACAGCAAGATTTTTTTTTTACTTGCTGCCTATTTTGTAGAAAACTTCGCATCGTTGCCAGAACTTCATTATTTATTTATTTATTTATTTATTTATTTATTTATTTATTTATTTATTACTGTCATTTGCAGTGGCGAAGTTAGAGTTCTAGGCCCTCTCTTGCACTTAACCGCATACTGATTACAATCTTAAATAACATGTTAAGATAATGAAAATAGTTAAAACTACATATAGTAGAATTTAAATAAATTAATACGTTAATATTAAAACTAATTCATATTTAAACACTTAAAACTAACGCACACATTATATTTCAACCATTCAGTCAAGCGTCCTCAGCAGGTAGTTTCGGTAGGCGACCTCAAATCTTGATCAAGAGCCAGTTTCTCTGACTTGAGCTGGCAGGGAATTCCATAATCTGGCGCCGGTCACCAAAAATGATCTATTAATTTAACTTGTGCGGTGCAGTGGAATATAAATAAAGGATCTCGAACATGTATTTAGGCCTTGAAATGATGTCAAAATGGTGAAATGGAAAGAAATATACACAGGATGGTTTTCAGCTAACAATCTAAACACCATCGTTCTGGTTTTCCGTGGTTTCCCATTTTCACACCAGGCAAATGCTGGGGCTGTACCTTAATTAAGGCCACGGCCGCTTCCTTCCCACTCCTAGTCCTTCCCTGTCCCATCGTCGCCATAAGACCTGTCTGTGTCGGTGCGACGTAAAGCAACTAGCAAAAAAAAATTCACCATCGTTAAAATGTGTAGTTGCCGACGTTTATCAGGCTTATAATTTTATTGTGCGAGAACCTCAAAAACCAGAGAAGAATGTAGTATGTGATCCAATTTCTGATTTTTAGGAAGTTATTGGGGATGAAACTAGTGGAATTCTTAAAACTCCAGTCACCATACTATGAATAATAGTGTTTATGCACAAGTGTTAAATTTTTAAATTTTTCTGTGTGATAGTGGCAATAATAGCAATTAAGGAACATTTTGGAACAATTAATAAACAGTAACTTAGTGCCGTACTATATGTTTGATTTCAGTTTGTTTCTTAACATAATCATTTCGATTACTGCATACACTTTTGTGTTTATATTCTATATTATATTAAAATTAAGAAAAAATCAACTGTACTTTGTATTTATTTGAAGTGCTCCTTTCCTTACTGCTACAATAGAGGGGCAGGTCCATCAAAACTTTGCAAAATGGGATAAGTTCATTAGTATTTTTGATTTCTCGAGAAAGATAATAATACACGATTTATGAAATTACATACCCTGAATGTACATTCCCTGAAGATTTATATATGAAGGGAAGATTACAATGATTCCATACTCATTAGTCATAGGGAGATTTTTGCGCGTTACCAACATTTTTTTCTGAACGTCTTTTATCTGTTTGCTAATATGCGGCATGTTCAGCTCTTTCTTTATATATATCCACGGCCTTTGCTGCTCTCAAGGTACTCATACTAGGTAACATCACGCCACATTTCACAATATTCCGTTACACAAATTTTCCGGTACCCGCAGCTATAAGACATAATTATTTCAATGTAATTTTGTCAACGTCCTTCACATTTTGGCCTTATTCTTATTCTTATCTTATAATCTTATAATGAGTCGAAAGTATATTCAGTTAAATTATCTACCTATTTGTTTCGAAATCACGGGAATATGACTAAACAGAATTCGTAGAACCTAAATATTTAAGTTCATAGATAGCCTGTGTGACGATTTATAGCAACAACGTATTGGTTGATTAAGATTCTTTGACAAGACGTTCAAGGAGAAAAGAGCTGGGACCAATGGGAGGTTAGGGGATGTAATAATAAGAAGAAAAAAGGTTAATCAAAACAGTATATTGTTTCTACAAAGGGAATTAATTTTAAATTTTACAACTCAAAATTTTGTAACCTGACACACAAAAGAAAACACTCATCGTGAATGACGTACATTAGAATAGAATCCCTAGACCATTTACAAGTTATAATATGTGACTAATCAAATGAACATGGTAACCTATAAGCCTCGGAGAATATGGACACAGATTTCCAAAAAAGTAAACAAAGGGAGAAGAAAGGCACGGGAAGGACCAAGGACGGGGATCACAATAATGGGAGTCGCCTGAGTATAAACATTGCCAAATGCAGGAACAGTTTTATGTGATAAGTTGTACCGTCCAGGCCACAAGTTCAATCACTCACCAACTCTTGAAATTGCATATTACTCGATGTTCATTTGTTAAGGAACAATATCACTCATATCAGGCTTAAAAGAAAACCGGCCACAGAAATGAAGATAACTCCAAAATCCATAGGAGAAGAATAATAGTGGTAATTATAAAATAAATACTCTGTTGCTCACCCAATACAGCAAATAAAAGAAGTGGAGCTTCCCAGCAAATACTGGGAAGTCCTCAGACGACCCTCCAACCACACTCGGAATCAGTGCTGGACTGAAGACCGAGTATGTGGGGGAAGCCTTTATACCGCTACAGAAAGTTCCGGAAAAAAAGTACACAAAACGTCGAGAAATATCGGACACTGACGTAGCGGATGACGTAACCCAGAGGAGACTTAGTGTGTAGTCAGCAGTTCACCAGGACGGATGCATGGCGAGGCAGCAGAGAAAGTCCAAGGCCGGTTAGATGAATGAAGTATCGGCGAGTATATGAACATAGATGGAGTTCCAGATGACGGTAGCCGAAAATAGGTGAGTGATCGTTACACCTGGTATTGCACTAGGCTATGTATTGTTTCGAATAGCATTTTATGTTTTACCGATGTAGTTTAATTCAGGATGGCACAATTAGTACACACATACAATTATATTCAGCCATTAATGATTACACTCTACTAATTGCTTTTTATTTATAAGTCTCTGACAACAACATTCCAGCTGGGCAGTCATTACCTGGTTAACAAGAGCTGAATGCAGACAGGTTTGAATACAGTGAACACCGCAACACATGATGACTGTTTCTTGGCTTAACTCCAGAGAAAGTCCGTCACTCGCACAGTCAACAGAGTAGCTAACGTGGCTACTACAAACAGTGAACTGCTTAATACCGACAATTAAACAGCAACAGCTCAACAGTGCTAAACAGCACTAAGATACTCCCCACAACACCGACCATTAACACTGCTCCAAATGTTCCATACAATGACTCCGGCGGGACATCCAACTCACACTCGACATACCAACATAACAACACACCGACACTGGCGGGACACGGATGTCAGCCTGCACTACCGCCGTCCTACTCCCATTACTCCAAATACTCACCGACTGCTCGCGGCTAGCCTCCTTTTTATATGCTGGCGAGGGAGTACTTGAATCCTTGGGACTTTGAAGTGGTACGTGTTAGTGTTGCATGGTTAATTCTCTTATTTACCTATCTACTGCGAATTATTCAAGTACACGTAGAAGTGTCAGTCTGTCTGTCGAGTAATGTGCCTTTTTGAAGTCCACAAAAGTAATCACAGTTTGTCTGCTTTTACCAATTTTTCGGATGGTCTTGAGGATTGGAATCTGTTCTTCCTTATTAACTTAATTATTTGATTAATTGAGGCGGTTTTTATGCAAAGTACGAGTGTGCGAAGGAAGGAAGTGAGGAAGGAAGGAAGGAAGAAAGGAAGAATAAAGGGAGGGCAAGACATTTCTTATTCCAGAAGGGAGTCATGACTTAAGAATTTTGCGGACCACTGTCCTAGTGTCTCGTCTCCCACAAGACCCTAGTGCGCCTCTGAGAGTAGTACCTTCCTAGATACTTAGTCCTTGGTACTAAATTCTGCTGCCGCTGCATCCACGTCATGCACTAATATACATGCGCGTATAAGAGTGAAGTGCACTCTCCTGATATTATAGACTATTGCTCCACCAGTATTCTGAGTTAGTGTGTAGCAAGGGTCTCTGATTGACGTTGCGTTGTGCTCGAGTAAGTACTCACACGCACAGTTACACTGAGTACACATCATTGACTTGACTTCTCGATGACTATCAACCCGTAAAGAATTACAAGTTAATAAATAAATGAATACTGTGGACTTAGAATATACGGTAGGTATATAGAAGGACTTAAACCACCAAATCAATACACATACTACAATCTAAAAAGGTTTTTAATGGAATAAATGTGAAGATCTTTCAGCTCTTGGAGTTGTCATAACCACAAACACATAATTAAGATTAAAATAACAACATAAATGCACTTGGAAAATTAATGCAGTGTTTATACTTGAGACAATTCAAAATAAAATGTTGGAGATTATTGGTAAAAGCTTTGTAGAAACACCATAAGTTGACCAAGCATTATATCAATAATCTACAATATTTTGTTCACTCTTACTCGCTTAGCACCACCCGGGGTACACGTGCAGGGCAATCAATAGGTAAAATATTGCGGACGTGGGCAACGGTTATCTCCCATAATTCTGATTGACTAACAGAAATATTATATACCTACTGTGGATTGAACTTCGACCTCTTGCTAACTCAATCTCTGTAAATATTCAGTCCCTCTTGTACGGAGTCTGAAGGAAAGTCATAACGAGAACGTGAGGGGTGTATAAGAAGTGTTACTATTATTGTCTAGAACGTCAAAAGTCAATGTTTTCACTTTACTTCGCACACATGTACTCACTACACACGGGTACCCGCTAGACAAACATTGCACTGACACACAGCGAGTGTTTATAAACATCAACTTGCGAGTCGCTCTACTATACTGACCTTCGTCCAGGTGTGTTGTGTTTGTCACAACTAATCTCTTGCCTTGATACTAGAGTGACTCACAGCATTGCACTGTTCATACCCATTGTATTGCCTAAATAAAATTACTGCCTTGTACAATATACCAGAGTATAGTAGCGTATGCCATGTCCTTTTCACGTCCTAACAAAGCGAAGCCGCTGTAAGCCTTGGCCTTTTTTAATATTACTACAACCTCATCCTATCTCATCTCAATCTTCAAACCCTCTAAGTGGCTTCCAATCTCGTAAGTTGTTGTCATATTACCGTTTAGAAAGAGGTTATTAGTTTACAGAGTGAGAGAGAACAAGGATAGAAATTGGCAACATCTCTTTCTTCGCCGGGCGGTCTTCCTTCTACTGTATTAAAATAGCATCCCTCTTCTATGTACTCTAACTTCAAAGTTCACCGATTGGAACTTCGTGGTTGAGGCGACTATACATATAGTATGTCCGAAGAATGAAGACATCACTCATTCTGTGCTGTCCCGTGTAGTTTGCGGTGTACACTCACATTCACGCACTTTTCTAGCATCACCTAGAACAGCCTTCCTGAAGATATCCCATACAGGAGCTATCTTTACGACAGGAGGTATTCAATAAAATACGAGGGTCTCATTTCTCGTCCTTATCAGCCTATGTCTGGAGTTCCACAAGGTCCACTGCTGGGACCACTGTCTTTCCTTCTATTATTTATTAACCTGCCATCACCCATCTCTTTTGAGCAACTACCTGCTCTATGCTGATGATATTAAAAGTCCACAGGGTAATTGAAACGATGAGTGACTGTGAATTGTTATAGTCTGATATAAATAATGTTAGCGATTGGTGCAAAAAGTGGCATTTAAACCTATTTCAGAGTGCAGTTCAAAATCATTCACGAGAAAATCGCAAGTTAATATATTCAAGTATCACATGAAGTGTCGAGAAGTGAAGCGTGCTACTAAAATTAATGCTTTTGGTATTCTTTTTAGTAAGGAAAATATTTATCTTTTATTGAGCATATGTTAAATATCGTTAACAAATCATTTAAAATGTTAGGCTTCCTCAAAAGAAATTTCAAGGGTTTTAAATCTATTGTCTCATTGAAAACCCTGTACTTCTCGCTTATACGGTCTAGTCTATTGCCCTGAAGTGTGGATCCCTTCAAAGCATAACTTAGTTAATGACTTGGAGCGAGTACGGATCAGATTCTCAAAATGGATCATTAAGAAAGGGTTTGAGTATCAAGCTGCCATCGATAGATCATGATCTGTTTTGTAAAAGGAGATGCCTATTGAGTCTCTTAGAACAAGGCGCAGGTATGTTAAAGCACGTTTCATACACAAATGTATGGAAAATTTTATTGGTTGTCCTAATTTACTCCAGTTCATGTTCCTTTCCGTATCACACGATAGGCTGTCAATTTTCACTTACCCAGGTGCAGAACTGAATCAGAAGAGTGCTCATGGACGCCTCATAGATAAGGAGTTCCTTGTATCCTTTTCTGCGTTCTTTTGAAACTGAAAGTTATATTTCTTTCTTTCATCTGTCGACCATTTCAAAATTTATAAACACTTTTATGTTTTCACGTTCTCTTATTCCGTATGTGTTTTGTAAATATGTATATATTGCTTAGTTATTATTATTATTAGTAGTAAATCCTGTTAATATTAGTAGTATTTGAATTTACTGTATTTTTGTATGATTATTGAAAAACGCGCACATGCCGTGCAGAATACCATTACATTACATTTATGTTACATACACATTACTTTTCTTTGCTATAAGCTACGATGGATTTCTGCCTATTCCTGCATTTTACAATATGGTATGTATCACAGAATCCCAAGCACAACTCACACACACATTCGTCATTTGGTTCGTGAAATAATTTGTTGCAGCACAACTTGTGGTGGAAACCATGGATCGCCAATCTCGTCGTCACGTGTCGCATATCATGATTAGCTTCCATCCAGGTCCTGTCTTGCATAGCAGATGTTGCATAGAGTCTTCCGGTATGTTGTTTTTCTTCTCATGCAGATCTTGTATAAGCTGTTTGAAGCTGGTACTAGCTTGAGGTATGAGCTCGCATCTCAGATCCCCTGTTAAGAAGGTCTCCCTGGTAAGATCATACACTAGCCTCGATCTTGCATTCTGCGGGACTCCTAAAATTCTCTTCAGGTATCTAGCCTTTACTCGCTCCAATTCTTCCAGCTGTTTGTACGTGAGGTATTCTCCCACTAATTCTAGACCATACGTCAGAACAGGTAGTATCTTTAACTTAAACAGGTCCATAGCTGTGCTAATCGATAGTTGTGTGATGTTTCTGATTTCATGCATAGCCCTAGTGGCCGCCACTGCTCTAGATCTTATCTGTAAACTGAAACTCTTTCCCGTTGTTTGAACTGTGATAGCTAGATATTTAAAATGGTTAGCCCTCTTGAGTAGTTTGCCATTGCATTTGATGTTCTCTGCTTCAGTGAGTTTTCCTCCTTTCCTACATACTACCAATTGCGTCTTCTCTTTGTTTATCTGGATGTCGTTTCTCTCCGCCCATTCACATAGTGTGTTTAGCGATACTTGCAGTTTATATCTGTCGCTGCGATGGCCATGTCATCAGCGTATATGTATGTGCTTGTTCCTGCCATTCCCTTGGTGACATCGTTCGTGAGAACATTAAATAGGATAGGGCTGGGTGGATCGCTTTCGAGGACACCATTCGTCTGTGACAGCCAGTCAGATATGCCTATTCCATCATCTATGTGTATGTAGTTTTCTGCCAGTATATTCGATATCAGGGTCGTTGTGCTCGTTCTTTCAATTAGTTCCTCCAGTTTATCTATTAATACCTTTCTGTTGACCATATCGAAGACTTTTGAGTAATCAAGAAAAACCACATATAGTTTTCCTTTTGGTCTTTCTATCGTCTGTTTTATTTGTTCCAACAGGTTTTCTACTGCCAGAGTCGTGGATCTTCCCTTTCTAAAACCAAACTGTTCCTCTGGTAGAAGGGGTTCTAGCTTCTCTGCCAGCCTTTCGGCGAGGATTCCTGTTAGAAGTTTCAGTTATGTAGATTCCAACGCTATCCTCTATACACGTTTGGGTTCTCTGTGTCTCCTGAATTCTGTCTGAATTTACTATATCATCTGTAATTGGAGAATTAAAAACTCTGTCGATGATAAATAAACAAATCAAATAAAAAAACATGGCTAAAGCTGACTCACCTGCATAAATGCAGCGTAAGGCAAGTTCCCGGTACCAAAATATACTGCAACTGTTCATCGCCATGTCATAGGCATATTCGGAGGTTTAGTCAATCATATATGCCGTTTTCCGCCATATTCTGCGACAGATAATGTCGTAATTAGAAGTTCACGTTCCAAACCGGGACACGAGTTGCGATACGCAAGCTCGAAGGGAGCAGGTCTCGGCGCGAGAGAGGAGGAGTGATGACGCTACGCGTGACAATGTATTTTGTCAGAGAGTGGGGTAAATAAAAGTGTACCGAGCTCGATAGTTGCAGTCACTTAAGTGCGGCCAGTATACAGTAATCGGGAGATATTGGGTTCGAACCCCACTGTCGGTAGCCCTGAAGATGGTTTTCCGTGGTCTCCCATTTTCACATAACGCAAATGCTGGGGCTGTACCTTAATTAAGGCCACGGCCACTTCCTTCCCATTCCTAGGCCTTTCCTCTCCCATCGTCGCCATAAGACATATCTGCGTCTTTGCGACGTAAAGCAAGTAGCAAAAAAATAAAAACAAAAATTAAAGGTGTGTTAACCACCAAAAAATAAAAATCCTTACTGATTTAACACTGCATTCATTGGTCCCAGTCCACCGTATTTGACTAAGAAGAAGGAGAAGAAGAATACATTTTTCTGAGATACTATATGGAAATTTATAAGTCAGGTCTCATTCGAACCGACGTATTATATGAAAATTGTTGACGCATATAAACGCAATACTTTAATAGTGGATAGGTAATGACGCATGTCATATATTAGTGCGCAGACTGAAGCCGAGTTCTAAGATTTGGCAACGTAAGGAAAAATGAATTTATAAAAGGACGCTTTTTTTGGTTGTGAACGACCCGCTGATCGGATAGACTTAAAACTAGATCAGTATAAAACAGGGGTCAAGAGTTGTAATTTGATTACTGTCACGTAGCTGAAAGATTAAGTTTGGCGGAGCGTTATTTTGATTAGGGGCGTGGTTTATCACCTCTCCAACTACTCAGCCCAAATACTATAAATAAAACCTGGACGCATTGTATTTTGTGCAGCCGCAGCACTTACGTGTCAGTAATGAACTATGGATATCAATGTGTGAAGTGCTGTAACAAGGAAAAACATAGCAGCGCGGTGCAAATATCGGGAAATAAGCCGTGTGTTACGAGATAAAGTACAGTAGTGATTAATAGAGGTGATATATCAACATTTAATCCTTTAAATATTGGTGACTTCAATGACAGCTTATGATGCAACCATCAGAGAACGGGCAAACGCACCAGATTGTTTAGAAGTTGTGAGACAGCCGATTATATTCAGTAATAGTGGCCGATTTTGAGGCATTTAAACAGTGAGTGACGCACAGCTAATTAAAAGAACGGTGTTCGTGATAGGAAAACGTGTGCATTCTCCATGGACATTCGTGGTAACAATTAGTCATGTTGTGTGATAAAAGGGAAAATGAATAGTGACTTATACAAACCTACCATTATTCGGTTTATTCCATTTGAATCAATAAGTGGATCTAATCACCAGTAGGTTCTTTGAAAACACGTAAACAGTGTTCATTAACCAATTTCCCATTTTGCCTATATGTTCGTGAGTGATCGTCGAACCCAGGATTAGAATCAACTAGAGTCGCGCCTAGTGCCAGCATTCATCTCTTCAGGGAACGTCCAGAGATTCCAACAGTAGGAGACCACAATTCAAAACCTGGATGGTACCACAAGGGAGAGGAACTAAGGACTATTTAAGAGTGAAGCTGTCGTCATGAAGGTCTAAAAGTCACAGGTGTACCCTGGAGATGACAGCAAAACACCCGCAGTATCGATAAGTACATTTTTAATGTATTAAAGCATGAGATACGCACGTATATATCGACTTTCGTTTATAAATAAAAATCTTGTTTAGTTTATGTAATTAATAATATTAATAGGAACACTATACGCGTGTGACTGGGAAAGATTATTTTATTAATTTAAGTAGGATTTCTTCTGTAATTTAAGGATAATCACTAATATTTCAGCGGGCTTATTAGCATGAATTAGTAAATAAGGTCCCATAAATTTTCAGTGCGTGTGAAGCATATATTTTAAGGGAGAATGGCACTTCAGTTAGATTCATAATTTCTCCCTAATGTTACTAACTGGTAAGGATATTCATAATAATTTGAATATAGATTATGTGTTCGCTTCACAGGGTAATGCATGCATTTTTTAAATCCCATAATAATAAAACTATGATCATTGAAGTTGTTCAAGCCGAGGTGCAATTTGTGAATTATACAGATACGCGACTGAGATGGAATTAGTTAAATGACCTGTGGGAATAGTCTTCTATATAATTGAATAAGATGGATTTGAGATGCAGTAGCGTGACAATGGGGAAGATGAGACTTGTGAAATGTTTGAGATGACAGAATGACAAAGAATTAGAATAATTATGGCTATCGCGACGTATTGAATTAGGCTGTGTATGGCCGGAACAATAAGAAATAAGAATTGGTGGCCCTTAAATAAATGTGTACTTGGAAACGAGCCAAAATGAGAAGAAAGAAAGAAAGAAAGAAAGAAAGAAAGAAAGAAAGAAAGAAGGAAAGAAAGAAAGAAAGAAAGAAAAAGAAAGAAAGAAAATATAAAATGTATTGTGGCCGCAAGGTAGGACTCTGCCCACAGATTTGTGATGAGAGGGGATTTGTCTGGTCCCATGTGTGGACGGATTTGTCTCTAAAAGCTTTCAGAATTTTAGTGTCAGTAAGTCACGTTCTTTTACCACCACATTAATAATCCCATGCTAATGATGTATTATGAGTAGCGTTGATAGTTTTATGATTCTGCGAAGGACGTATTCGTCCCCATTTTTATTTATCAAATTAGCTTGGGATAGGAGTTTCAGCTTTTTGCACCTTGGAAGCCGGAAAACGTGGGTTCGACCCGCGTCAGAACGATATATTTAACCTGACACCATATGGCTTGACTAGGCTATATCTTCAGGATGTACTTTTTGCTAATATGCTTATTTTTTCTGTGTAATGTATTTATGTATTTCTGTTGTTCTCAAGTGTTTATGGTGATGGGTAGGATACCAACGTTGTGTTGATCCACTTTGAATATAACAGGGTCAGGTAGACTCAGGATACGTGTATGTGTTCAATTGATGTGGCCAAATAGACCATGTGTTCGATATGCGGCGATGCAATCTCGTTCGTGGAAAAATGTACTAATTTAGTCTGCTTAAATACCACAACCATGACAGCCAACTAATAATATGACTTAATGAGAGAGTGCCATCCTGACCTTGTGGTCAATCCATTCAAATAATAGATACTATCGAGTATCATTGCTCAGAGATGAATAAACTTGCGTTTGTGAAAAATGTATATAGTATTAGTGCGCGCCAATAAGGTGATTTAAAGTATACCAAGCGATAACCAAAACAGTGCACGAACTTATAAGGACGTTGAGGCATACTGCATGCAAATGATTGCCTTACTATTGATTTTTTATCTGTAGTACCATGGCATTATCTCGTGGATTTTATAGGGTGGTTCTATCGGTTTAATAAATTTGTTAGTAAATATTGGGAACAAAATTCTTCTCATTTAATAATATAAGTGTATTCCTCTTACATTACAGAGAACCCTACTTTCGTTATATTTAATGTAGTGCCCATTTTTCTTTTACGATTATTCCATTACCCGTATGCTTCTGAACTTTAGCCGTTGACGCAATGGATGTAGGGAGGATGGGATTTCGAGCCCGTGAAGTGATTTTCGATGGTTCTTATCCAGGATATCCATTTATATATTTATTTGTGAAGCCGAATTATTTAATTGATGCTCTGATATGCCCGGGATGGGTACAATACATTATTACAAATACATCGCCACGTCACAAGCCGTCACCTCGGCAAAAGTGAGTATAAATATTGTCAGTCTCAGGTAAGGAACCTGTGGTCAACACTCAATTGTTCGATCCTTGAGGTCCGCTTTTAGACAGGCAGGGATTACTGTGGCTGCGGTTCAACTCCCCATCCAGGTAAATAGGTCGTTACAGCGTACTCACATACGAAGTAGATGGAGCTGATGGCCAGCACCACTGTGAGTCAGAAATAGCACATTTCGGTGTGAGAGTGTGAAGCTGAAGAACTTCACCTGATGGCGGTGAAGAGAACAAAGCTACAGCGAAACTGCATTAATTGCTGAGTACAGGCTCGTTGAAACAAAGTTAGCTGGTCTCCAAACACTTGTGGAATGAATACCACTCGCAGGTGACGAAATTAGCTTTCACTGCCATTAAGTACGAGTTGACACTTCCATTATACGAACTAGAGGTCTCTACGGGCCAAATACTTTACATACAACACTACTCAACCCGATGAGAATTGAATCAGAACCCGACACGAGCACGAGATTTGTTTAAACCCCCTCCACTTTATATTAGAACAGAAGAGAATACTCCCATCACCTCGATCCGCATTACGTGAAACTGGGGATAGAATGATCATTTTTCTATACAACAGAGTATGCATATGCCATCAATCTTTCTTTTCCATCGTTAAAAATGTTATTCTATACAACTGACCGTGATGTATTCACAAGGACACATAAGCTCTAACTGAGCGCGCAAGTCACCACAGCGCCATCTTATAACAGAGAATAATACATTCTTTATAAAACATGAGTGTCCGCCTCTGTGGTGTAGTGGTTAGCGTGATTAGCTGCCCCCCCCCCCGGAGGCCCGGGTTCGATTCCCGGCTCTGCCACGAAATTTGAAAAGTGGTACGAGGGCTGGAACGGGGTCCACTCAGCCTCGGGAGGTCAACTGAGTAGAGGTGGGTTCGATTCCCACCTCAGCCATCCTGGAAGTGGTTTTCCGTGGTTTCCCACTTCTCCTCCAGGCGAATGCCGGGATGGTACCTAACTTAAGGCCACGGCCGCTTCCTTCCCTCTTCCTTGCCTATCCCTTCCAATCTTCCCATCCCTCCACAAGGCCCCTGTTCAGCATAGCAGGTGAGGCCGCCTGGGCGAGGTACTGGTCATACTCCCCAGTTGTATCCCCCGACCAAATGTCTGAAGCTCCAGGACACTGCCCTTGAGGCGGTAGAGGTGGGACCCCTCGCTAAGTCCGAGGGAAAAACCGAACCTGGAGGGTAAACAGATGATGATGATGATGATGATGATGATAAAACATGAGTGATTTTCTTTGTTACACTTAATGTTCTTATTATTGGCTTAAACATTAATGTTTACACCTTATCAAATGTTTTAATATTTTGACATGGCTGGGGGTAATTCAAAAAATTGTGTAAAGTAACGCGTCAAAAAGTGTGACGGAAGTGTAACCATAGCAACTGTGCAGGCTGTCCCACCCTGTGGTGTGGGCGGTAGAATAACACACACGGTATCCCCTGCCTGTCGTAAGAGACGACTAAAATGGGTCCCAAAGGCTCTGAACTTTAGAGCGTGCGTAGGCGACCACGGGGCCCTTAGCTGAGTCCTGGCATTGCTTTTACTTACTTGTGCCAGGCTCCTCACTTTTATCTATCCTATCCGACCTCTCTTGGTCAACTCTTGTTCTTTTTGACCAAGACGCTATTAGGTTTGTGAGGGCCAGGTAGTCTTTCATTTTCATGCCCTTCGTGTCCGACTCGTTGGCTGAACGGTCGGCGTACTGGCCTTCGGTTCAGAGGGTACCGGGTTCGATTCCCGGCCGGGACGGGGATTTTAACCTTAATTGGTTAATTCCAATGGCCCGGGGGCTGCGTGTATGTGTTGTCTTCATCATCATTTCATCCTCATCACGACGCGCAGGTCGCCTACAGGAGTCAAATAGAAAGACCTGCACCTGGCGAGCCGAACCCGTCGTGGGATATCCCGGCACTAAAAGCCATACGACATTATTTACGCCCTTCGTGGCCTTTGTCTTTTGGCCGAATCTTCGAACGGTCGGATCTCTTCCATTTATTCCCTCTGATTAGTGTTATAATCTTTTTTTTTTTCTTGCTAGTGGCAATGCTTTGCACCGAGACAGATAGGTCTTATGGGGACGATGGGAGAAGAAAGGCCTAGGAGTTGGAAGGAAGCAGCCGTGGCCTTAATTGAGGTTCAGCCCAAGCATTTGCCTCGTGTGAAAATGGGAAACCACGGAGATCTATCTTCAGGGCTGCCGAGAGTGAGATTCGAACCCACTATCCCCCGGATGCAAGCTCACAGCCGCGCGCCTCTAATCGCAGGGCCAACTCACCCGGTGATTAGTGTTATACAGAGGACGGTTGCCTAGTAGTACTTCCACCACCACCGTGCAGGCTGTGATCTAAGATTTGGACGGATGGACAGACAACTTTACTTAGGAACCGTGGAGGGTATGTCTTCTGCCTGGTTGTCATCTGAAATTGGCAGTCGTTGACGGACGGCAACGACCGGAGGATATATTTATGATCATTTGATTTTCGTAAAAAAGAAAAAGGGTTTTCTTTTAAAGTAGACTTGCATTCCTCAACAACGCGTACATGGAAAGAGAAAAAAAATAAGGCCTTTTTAGTGATTGGATAGAACGCGTATATTGCAGAGAGTATTTAACTTACGATTATGTTAAATGTGTCAGTTGACAGGTAAAATAGGAGGATACCTGTTGCGAAAATATTGAAAAATCTTAAACGTAGCTATCATGAAATAGCCCTTCAAAGTAAGGCGAAAATTATACTAAAAATGTGACGTCACACGCATACTCTGTTACAAGATGGCGCTGTGTTGACTCGCGTGCTCGGTTGGAAGCTAGCTGTCGTTGTGAATACATCGCGGTCAGTTGTATAGAATAACAACTTTAATAATGGAAAATGATTGATGTTACATGCATACTCTGTTACAAGATGGCGCTGTTTTGACGCGCGCATTCAGATGTAGGTTAGCTCTTGGGGATTCGGCTAAAACATGCAAAATTAAGGTTTGAAACGAAAAAAGTGAATGAGGAAGAAATAAAGGAATTGAAAAGAAAAGAGCGGATAGGCATTACTATGAGCAATTGAAACAGCGAAAACGATTTAATACGTAAGTGTACGAAACTCTCAAAATCCTACGGCAGTTACAATAGTGACAGCCTACCGCCTTTTTCTGTCCTGGATCTTAAACAGTGTTAAATAATCTAGGACAACATGTATTTATTTATTTATTTATTTATTTATTTATTTTTACAATTTTGCTTTATGTCGCACCGACACAGATAGGTCTTATGACGACGATGGGACAGGAAGGAAGTGAACTTGGCCTTAATTAAGGTACAGCCCCAGCATTTACCTGGTGTGAAATTGGGAAACCACGGGAAACCATCTTCACGGCTGGCGACGGTGGGATTCGAACCCACTATTTTTTGGATTCAAGCTCACAGCTGCGCGCCCCTAACCGCTCGGCCAACTCGCCAGGTACAACATGTATCCTGCCGTTCGTTAATTGAATTAGTGTGACGAGGTAGGGAATCTTGCAGGCCACGCTAAGGGTACTGGATAATCTTCAGATCATCTTCCATTCCATTCTCCGATAAAGCTATCACAATATGTGACCCGTTGCATGGAAAGGGACCCTAAGTCGACAATGGAAATTTTACGGCAGAACTGATCAAAAGTGTCTGGGGGTAAACATTATATTTCTATATTTTGACTTTATGCGCTACCTATGGGTCAACAAATTAAGTTACGCAACAGTTCGAGTCTTCGGCACTCGATGTCATGAAAACTTTGTACAATTGGTAAGAAAATTAGTGAAAGCTATAATTGCGTTTTTCTCAAAATTCAGTTTTCTTCAGATCAACAGTGAACAGTTTATATCTTTCGAAATATTGCATCTAGAAGCATGAACTATTTTTCTAAAAATGCTCAGTATATTATGGCAATTTCAAAACCAAAACATTTAAAAAATACATTCGACTTTAGGTCCCTTTCCACTATTTGTATATGAGAGCAAGTACATGAGAGTCCGACGGCGAAATCTATGCTCTTCTACTGAACTGTTTTCGCGAAATTTCGAACCATCTGTCACAGAGGGAAAAGTTTACCTTCATGCCAGGAAAGAAACCCCCTCCAACCGGGCGAATTGGCCGTGCGATTAGGGGCGCGCAGCATTGAGCTTGCTTTACGTCGCACCAATACAGATAGGTCTTATGGCGACGATGGGATAGGAATCGGAAGGAAAAGGCTGTGTCCTTAATTAAGGTACCTCCGGGCGAGTTGGCAGTGCGGTTAGGGTCGCACAGCTGTGAGCTTGCATCCAGGAGATAATGGGTTCGAACCCTACTGCCGGCAGCCTTGAAGATGTTTTTCCATGGTTTCCCATTTTTACACCAGGCAAATGCTGGGGCTGTACCTTAATTAAGGCCACGGCCGCTTCCTTCCCACTCCTAGGCCTTCCCTGTCCCATCGTCGCCATAAGACTTAAGTTATCTGTGTCGGTGCGAGGTAAAGCAATTAGCAGAAAAAAAAATAATCATGCTTTCTTCCAAATAAACTCTATACGATCTTAATAGTGAATTATATGCAGGGAATATAAGTACGATGTGTCCCCCGGGAAGTAATGCAGAAATCTAAAAAATTTCTAACGTACTTCAACTTTCGTAAGAAGATACAGCGATGTCGGGACTTCCATTTATTTACAATATTTATGAGAGGACGAGGCTGTTTATTTCATGCACTCTATAAATACATTGAGATTCATGCCTCTGCCTCGTATTTTTATAGCAGATGTGGAAGCGAGTCGAAGCTTAATACTCTTAAAGACGGAGTTCCGTCAGCTTGCATGTTGCACGCGACTTCTGGAAATAGAGCAGACATGCTTTAAGAAACCTATCAGGTATTATGTCACTTTATTAATTCTTCAGTGTCTTCGTCTTTCATCGCACTAAGTGGACGTAACTCAGATATAGGGCAAAGCGATAATGCATTGTAATACCGCTGAGAGGGAGAAATCCTGACATTACTGATTTATTAGTAAAGTGAGATTTATTTTCTGGAGCCTCATCTTCTTACCTACTAGAGATAAATTGTTCAATTACATCTTAAAATATTGCACATAATACGGATTTCCTTGTAAGTGGATTTATGTCGCACTGATGTACAGGGTGTAACAATAACGTACGTCCACACTTTCAGGACACATTCCTCAGGGTGCATGCACCAGTGCACTGCGCGGCGCAGAGTGCTTAAGGTGAATTCTCTAGGTTGACTAGAGTGCAGATCCCCACTCCTCGATTTTGAGCAATACCTCCGTCCCTCTCTCCTTGCCTACGCCTGTCTCAATCGCTCCGTCTGCTTCCCCGTTCCTCAATAGCTCTGCAGCGCTCCATCATCCGAGCTGAGTTGAGCCGAGCTTAATCGAGTCGCCCCGAGACAAAACGCTGGTCCGAACCGAACCGAGTCGGACCGATGCAAGGTGCACAGAACCTCGGCTCCTCGTTTTGCACGCGTGAGATTTTTGGCGTTTGAGAGGCCCTGACGTAGAAGAAGAAAATATGTTATATGGACATGGTTTCGGAAAACGTTTATTTTTTGTTAGGAATTTTAGCAACTCTACATAGTCTACTTCTTCTTAATCTGCTTACCCTGCAGGGTTGGTTTTTCCTCGGACTCAGCGAGGGATCCCACCTCTACCGCCTCGAGGGCAGTGTCGTGGAGCTTGAGACTTTGGGTCGGGAGATACAACTGGGGAGGATGACCAGTGCCTCGCCCAGGCGGCCTCACCTGCTGTGCTGAACAGGGGCTTTGTGAGGGGATGGGAAGACTGGAAGGGATAGACAAGGAAGAGGGAAGGAAGCGGCCGTGGCCTTAAGTTAGGTACCATCCCGGCATTTGCCTGGGGGAGAAGTGGGAAACCACGGAAAACCACTTCAAAGATCGCTGAGGAGGGAATCGAACCCCCTTCTGCTCAGTTGACCTCCCGAAGCTGAGTGAACCCCGTTCCAGCCCTCGCACCACTTTTCAAATTTTCGTGGCAGAGCCGGGAGTTGAAACCAGGCCTTCAGGGATGGCAGCTAATCACACTAACCACTACACTACAAAGGCGGACAACTCTACATAGTACTGTACAATAATCATCAAAAACACACAAGAACAGAATGACCGGCATACTAGATGAAACTCTTTGTTACAGAAAATGTTCAAATGCTAAGCGAAGGCAAAGGGACTGATCAAAGAAGGCGAAGCTTTCGGACCATATAAGATTTACACTGAATTCCTGAAGCTTTTTGACGAGGAAAGTTGACGAATATCTTCAATATAATCTGCAGTTGCGGAAAATTTCCAAGCTCATGGCTGAAATCGGCATTCGAGTGCGAAATATTCTACAACATTCGCACACATGTCGAGGTCATACACCGATTGTGACGAAAGTGTCGGGTGAGAACAGAGTTTGGCTTTCCTAATAAGTTTGGTACAGGAGATGCCTTGTTTAGTGCCCAGCTTACACTTCAAGACAGCTCCCTCCGTAGATCAGCGGTAGAGTGTCGGCCTCCGAATGCCAAGATAACGGGAACGGGTTTAAATCCTGCAAAGATAGTCGGATTTTTTAAGGATGGAGGAAGTCCATTCGACAATCTATGTCGTACGATGGTGGTGGGTAAAAGACCTCTGGCAGCATATTTAGTGCTTCTTCTTCTTCTTCTTCTTAATCTGTTTACCCTCCAGGGTCGGTTTTTCCCTCGGACTCAGCGAGGGATCCCACCTCTACCGCCTCAAGGGCAGTGTCCTGGAGTTTCAGACTTTGGGTCGGGGGATACAACTGGGGAAAATGACCAGTACCTCGCCTAGGCGGCCTCACCTGCTATACTGAACAGGGGCCTTGTGGAGAGATGGGAAGATTGGATGAGACAAGCAAGGAAGAGGGAAGGAAGCGGCCGTGGCCTTAAGTTAGGTACCATCCCAGCATTTGCCTGGAGGAGAAGTGGGGAAACCACGGAAAACCACTTCCAGGATGGCTGAGGTGGGAATCGAACCCACCTCTACTCAGTTGACCTCCCTGGGCTGAGTGGACCCTGTTCAAGCCCTCGTACCACTTTTCGAATTTCGTGTGTGAGCCGGGAATTGTACCCGGACCTTCGGGGGTGGCAGCTAATCACGCTAACCCCTACACCACAGAGGCGGACATATATTTGGTGCTTACCCGACAAAATTCAATAAAACTCAGCCTTAGACGCCCTAGAGGGATTATGTTTACTCTGCCATCTAGTTGGTCTAGAGTAAAACGGAACGTCGAATTTGACGAGCGGATAGCCAGATGGGGTCAAATTAAAATACCTGCGCATGGTGGCTGAGGCCATATAATTATTAACATTGCTTCAAGATGCAGTGAACGAAATACCTCATCTGTCGGCCAACCAAATCGTTGTTTCCACAAACAACCAAACGCCATTGCCGAAGGGTCACGGCCAACCAAGCAACCACTGCTCAGCTCGAAGGCCTGTAGATTACAAGGCGTCATGTGGTCGGGTGGTCGGCACGACGAACCCTCTCGGTCGTTATTCTTGGCTTTCTAGACCGAGGCCGCCATCTCACCGTCAGATAACTCCTCAATTTTAATAGCGGAGGCTGAGTGGACTTCGAACCAGCCCTTCGATCCAGATAAAATTCCTGACCTGACACGAAATCGAGCCCGGGCCTCTAGGAAGGAGGAAGGCACGCTACCACTACATCGTGGGTCCGGCTCTTCATTATTTCCACATCAGGTACAAAGAACACAAAAACAGAATTAAACACAACACACACACACACACACACACACACACACCCTTCTGTGATAACATATATGACAACGCCCACCACTTCACGAACATTAGGCCAGTTATTCTTCCTTAATCCGTTTACCTTCCAGGGTTGGTTTTCCCTCGGACTAAGCGAGGGATCCCACCTCTGCCGCTTCAAGAGCAGTGTCCTGGAGTGTGAGATTTAGGGTCGGGGGATACAACTGGGAAGGAGGATCAATACCTCGCCTAGGTCGCCTCAACTACTATGCTTACACGGGTCTTGTGGCGGATGGGAAGATTCGAAGGGATATACATGGAAGAGGGAAGGAAGCGGCCATGGTCTTAAGTTAGGTACCATCCCGGTATTTGCCTAGAGGAGAAGGATACCAGGGAAAATCACTTCGAGGATGGCTGAGGTGGGAATCGAACACTCTCTCCTCAGTTGTCCTCCCGAAGCTGAGTGGATCCCCTTTCCAGTTCTCATATCACTTTTCAAATTTCGTGGCAAAGCTGGGAATCGAACCCAGGGCTGCAGGGGGTGGCAGCTAATCACACTAACCACTACACCACTGAAGCGGACAGCACAGATATTACACATATAAAATAATAGAAACTCGTTCAATGTAAAGGGGGTAATAGAAATATACGTCGAGAAAATATCCGATCAGAATAAAATCAACGATCACACACACCTGAAAGATTCCTCAGTAGACTATATACACTACTAAATTTACTCAAATATCAGGAAAGCAAAACAAATTTTAACTCCATACAAATTATATAATTCATGAATTCAATAAAGCTCTGTAAACATCCACCAAATTATTTCCGATACAATTAAAGTAACATAATAATAATAATAATAATAATAATAATAATAATAATAATAATAATAATAATAATAATTCATTGAATCATTCATTGTACGGCAATATGTGGGCCACGTTTACACAATCTGCCTGCTCTTCTCTTTCGACTCTCGCCGAAGATCCTGCAGTTTCCTCAGTGACTTTTCTGGTACACCCCTCATTATCGACAACATTTTTCCTAAATGTTGTCCTGTCCTGTATCTCTTCCTCCTTAACACCCACTTCTGCTAGTTCCTTGTGCATCTGTGCAAGCCATCCAGACTATGTTTTCAATTTTTCTTGCTGAAACAATATTATGTCGGCCAACCTCTCTTGATCCATCCTTTAAATGTGTCCATACAAGGTCATTCTTCTTTTTCTAATCGTCATTGTTTTTGTTTTTTTAATGATTTTATAACATGTCTGGTTCGATCTCAAAAGGAAAGTGTGTTGGTCCTTCTGCGACATTTTTTTCCACGCCCCAAGATATTTTGGAAGGAATCTTCTTTCTCCTTTTGTTCAAGGACTGCCACCCGTGTCATTGTTTCCGCTCCAATAAGTCTCTGCGCAGTAATGATTTAATTTGACTTGAATAGAGATGAACATTGACTTTTAGATGTCATGGCATAGTCTGAAGGCCTTTTCATCCTCCTCACCGTTTCTTAATGCTTCCCTTCCGTTTCCATTAGCAGTGAGAATTTTTCCCAGGTTTTTTATGGAGGTCCGGCTCCATGGATAAATGGTTACCGTTGGTTCGGAGGTTCCAGGGTTCGATTCCCGGCCAGTTCGTGGACTTTAACCTTAATTGGTTAATTTGTCTGGTTCAGGGGCTGGATATGTATGACGTGTTCAACATTAGAAATCATCTTTTGAAGGGTCCCATTCTCACCAACATGCAGGTCGCCTATAGGCCGTCTACGTAGGCCATACGCCAATATTATTATAACATTATGATTATTATTATTGATGCAGCCCTCCATGCCACCCCATCCTGTGTTAACATTTCCATTTCTACATAACTTCTACATCCTACATCTGCTCGAATCTGCTTGTCATTTTCGTACCCTGGTCTGCCCCTACCGTTCTTACCAGCTACACTTCCCTCAAAAACAAGCTGTAAAAGTCCTGGGTGTCTTAAGATATGTCCTATTATTCTTTCTCTTCTTCTGGTCAAATTTAGCAAAATCTATCTCAGCTCACCAACTCTATTCTCTATCTCTTCATTCGTGATTTTATCTACCCATCTCACCTTCAGCATTCTTCTGTAACACCTCATTTCCAAAGATTCTGTTATCTTCTTTTCTAAGCTAGTTATCGTCCATGTTTCACTTCCATACAATGTCACGCTCAAAAACATGTTCCTCCTATATGAATGTTCGAGGTGAACAAATTTCTTTTCTTAGGAAAGGCTAGTCTGCATTTTATGTCCCCCTTACTTCTGCCATAGTTAGTTATTTTACTACCCAGGTAACAATACTCATCTACTTCTGTCTTAATTCGGTCCTCTAAGATCAGAGGTATAGTCAGGATTGCTTCATGCGTTCCCGCATTTCTTCTAAGGCCAAATTGATCTTATCCCATATAGTAATAATAATAATAATAATAATAATAATAATAATAATAATAGTGTCTAATACAAAGTGTAATTTTTACGATGTTCTTTCAACAATAAAAGATGTCATTCTGCTTTTAACTCAACGCATTTTTTTTCGGTCATAATATGTTACTACATTTTTTCTTTACCACATAATTTTAAATTTTCTTAATCATGTATGTTCGTCTCTGTGGTGTAGTGGTTAGTGTGATTTTCTGCCACCTCCAGAGGCCCGGGTTCGATTCCCGGCTCTGCCACGAAATTTGAAAAGTGGTACGAGGGCTGGAACGGGGTCCACCAGCCTCGGGAGGTCAAATGAGAATAGGTGGGTTCGATTCCGACCTCAGCCATCCTGGAAGTGGTTTTCCGTGGTTTCCCACTTCTCCTCCACGCAAATGCCTGGATGGTACCTAACATAAGGCCACGGCCCCTTCCTTCCCTCTTCCTTGTCTATCCCTTCAAATCTTCCCATCCCCCGCAAGGCCCTTGTTCAGCACAGCAGATGAGGCCGCCTGGGCGAGGTACTGGTCATTCTTCCCAGTTGTATCCCCCGACCCAATGTCTCACGCTCCAGGACACTGCCCTTGAAGCGGTAGAGGGGGGGATCCCTCGCTGGTCCGAGGGAAAACCAGCCCTGGAGGGAAAGCAGATTAAGAAAGAAAGAAAGAAAGAAAGAAAGAAAGAAAGAAAGAAAGAAAGAAAGAAAGAAAGAAAGAAATCATGTATTAGTCTCAACTAAAACACATCATCGTTATAGATTAACTGAATGGAAACTAAAAGGAAGTGGGTTGAACTATAACAAACTAACTCACTCCTCAGCTTACCTAACACGCCTTAACATAGCGGCACCATTGATTTTTACTGGTTTCCTGCACTTTCAGAAGAGCTGTTTGAGGACCCAAATAGCCCCTGGGCTGATAACTTCACATCTTTCAAACCCATGACCTCAATTACAAGACTCTATTCGACCGCATCCCACAGTTGTCAATATTCATGATAAATCGACTGTAGTTTAATAAATCTTGTGATCTGTGTCATTGTGGAACGTAGGAAAGACGTGTGCCTACTCGCGTAGGGGAGAGAGTAAAAAATCTCCGCCCGGAACTCAGCCCAATATATCATATGTGAGACCTTTTATTAAGACTTATTCTGTTATTTTCGTGTTAAGTAATATTCACAGCGCCGCGGGCGATGAAGATTGATGGCTCATGGCGGGACCCACCCCGGAAATCCTGGGCGTTTTCTGCAGCTACCATCTCGACCTTGTCAAACGGACGTATCGGCACTTCCTTGTAGGATAGTTAGTTGCGCTGTAACGGATATTAAATTATGGGGATCAGATTCATCCTTGAACTTTGTGGCCCTAATTAAGGGCTAATAATAACACTGCCCATTAGAGGTCAGCACGGACGAACCGGTTGCCTGAGCGGTTCGAGTTACGTAGCTATGAGATTGTGGATTCAACATCAACATCACTAATCAAAAAAGATCTGCATTTAGGGCAGTCGCCCAAGTGGCAGATTCCCTATCTGTTGTTTTACTAGCCTTTTCTTAAATTATTTGAAAGGAATTGGAATGGTAAATTATTCCAATCCATAACTCCCAACCTATAAAATAATATTTTTCCCAATTTGTTCTCTTGAATTCCAGCTTTATTTTCATATTGTAATCTTTCCTACTTTTTAAAACACCATTCAGATTTCTTCGTCTACTAAGTTCATCCCACGCCGTCCCTCTACTGACAGCTCGGAACGTACCAATCAGTCGAGCAGCTGGTCTCATTTCTCCCAAGACTTCCCAGCTCAAACTTTTCAACGTTTTTATAATGCTACTCTTTTGTCGGAAATCATCCAGAACAAATCGAGCTCCTTTCCTTTAAATTTTTTCCAGTTCTTGAATCAAGTAATCCTGGTGAGGATCCCATACATTGGAATCAAACCATACTCTAGCTGGGGGTCTTACCAGAGACTTATATGCCTTCTCCTTTACATCCTTACTTCAAATTCCACCGTCGGTAACTCTGAAGACGTATCCCATAGTTTCCCATTTTAGTGTCTGGCAAATGCTGGGGCTGTACCTTAAATAAGTCCATGGCCATTTCCCTCGTAATTCCACCCCTCTCCATCCATTCGTCACAGAATACTTTGCAAGTGCCAGTGCGACCGTTAAACCAGTAGAAAAATGAAAAGAGCCAAGATTCCTACACCCAGCACGTTTGTCCAAAATGTTTATAGTATTCATTTCAAAGAAAATTGTCCAGCTCCTACACCGAATGTTCAGCGTACAGGCTTCGGTTGAGAGGATTCTGAGTTGGGGGATTTTAACCACTTCCTCTAGCTCGGAAACTAGGCGTTTTGTTCACCTCAATACAAGTCTTCATTTAAACACATGGCATCACACATACAACCATCTCAGAATTGTATATACTATACGGTATAGGTCAAAACACACAGAACTGAAATTATTACTCATCTACTGACCATGTTTCCCTAGCATTTATTTATTTATTTATTTATTTATTTATTTATTTATTTATTTATTTATTTATTTATTTATTTATTTATTTATTTATTTATTTATTTATTTATTTATTTATTTATTTATTTATTTATTTATTTATTTATTTATTTATTTATTTATTTACTGCATATAATAGTTAGAAATTGTTTGATATATTGTGAATTCAATGTTGTGTTGTTTCTCACAACAGAAGAGGTGTTTTTCCGGTCATAGTGAGTGGAGCATCAGGATGGACCGAGTTAGCTTCACGTTAAAGAACAGAAGGGATTTAATGAGGAGGCGCCAAATAACAGAACAGTATTAACTGTCGTTGACAAGTTCCATCATACTGGATCAGTCTTATGTCAACGAAAGCGGACAACAGGGAGCCCAAGAACGATTACCACAAACGAGAATCGGGGACGTCTTCTCCAACAGGTGTTACAGTTCCAGACTTATCTTTCTGAACGACACTTTGGAGATCACCTCATTCATCGTGGAAATCGTGGAAATCCATATCCGTACCCTACCTCCTCTTTGGAACTCATATGTTCATGTTGAAGGATCAGTTTTCAAGACAGATTACCCACCTACAAATATTACCGAATTATGCGAGAAGATAACGTCATTTTGTGCGTCTTTTCAGCAACCTGTATCCATCAACATGTTCAATAACCTTCAGAAACATTATAAAGAAATTGGATTTTGAGACAGTAAGAGGTTAGAATGCAAACTAATTTGGCTATTATGAAGTGTCGTTTAATCCGTTCTTCCGCGAAGTAGCGAGATTAATATACACTGACTGGACAAAAGTCATGGGAAGAAACTGAATGCGATGTTAATAACGAGTTGCTCCTCCGCGAGCCAGCAATACGGCGAGGTATTGACTCTACAAGGTGTTGGAATCGTTCTGGAAGGATCTGGACCCACACATCTTGCACTGCTACCCATAATCGGTCTTGTCCAGTAGGTGCGGTGTTCATAGAGCGTACACCAGCATCAACAGCATCCCATAAATGCTGGAATGGATGAAGATCGGAGGATATGAAGGGCCAATCCATGGTCGTAACTTCACTGGAGTGCTCCTCCAAACCCCTGCGTGGAGCAGAGGGGACATGGCACTTTGTCCTGTTGAAACATTGCATCTCCATGATTGTACTCTATTGCCATAAAGGGATCCAGACGATCTGAAGGAATGTCCACATGTCAGTGCTCCCTGCAGCCGGACAAAGGGGCCTAATTGCGACCATGAGAACGCCGCTCAAATTAGAACTGAGCTACCGTCTACCTGGACACAACCTTGTTGACACACAGGATCCTTAGCTTCATGGGGCATACGCCACACTCTCACTAGCCCATCAGCTCGATACAACTGGAACTGGGATTCACCGAACCATCCAGTTTTTTTTGTTAGTGGCTTTACGTCACACCGACACAGATAGGTCTTATGGCGACGATGGGACAGGAGTTGGAATGAAGCGGCCGTGGCCTAAATTAAGGTACATCCACAGCATTTGCCTGGTGTGAAAATGGGAAATCACGGAAAACCATCTTCAGGGCTGCTGACAGTGGGTTTCGAACCCACTATCTCCCGGATGCAAGCTCACAGCCGCGCGGCCAACTAGCCAGGTGGACAGTACCGTCGTTGAGCTCTGTGTCGAGGTGTCAGCAAAGGGACACGAGTGGGTCGTTGCAGTTGCCTCCTGTCAGTCCTGGTCGAAATGGGTTCCTGACTCCCAACATTCAACTGGGCGGTGATCTGACTAACAGTAACCCGTCGAGCGTCCAGTGGGGTTCTGCGAACGCGACGTGATGTCCGTTCGTTTAACACATGTGGCCTTGCCGTGCGGCGGTTTACGCGGGTGGCAACATTCTCTCTGCGATATTGAAGATCCACCCTCGACACTGTTGACCTCGGAAACTCGATTTCGTGTGTAATCTCCGCAATGCTATGACCCATGCGTCGTGCGCCGATGATTATCTCATGTTCAAAGTCAGTTAACTCGCGACGTGTTGCCATCATCACAACACTGGTGTCTGCGGCAGACTGCTCAGCTACGCCGCAGGTAGCCTCGATGCTCAGATTTTCTAATGGAACACATCTTCCCTTGATTGTTGCTAGGGGCTTTACGTCGCACCGACACAGATAGGTCTTATGGCGACGATGGGATAGGAAAGGCCTAGGAGTTGGAAGGAAGCGACCGTGGCCTTAATTAAGGTACAGCCCCAGCATTTGCCTGGTATGAAAATGGGAAACCACGGAAAACCATTTTCAGGGCTGCCGATAGTGGGATTCGAACCTACTATCTCCCGGATGCAAGCTTACAGCCACGCGCTTCTACACGCACGGCCAACTCGCCCGGTCCTTGATTATTGGTCCCTCACTGCACAGTCAACGGGTTCTGATGAGCCTTACTCCTAACAGTTATGCAAAGCTCGTAGTATAATCGCTGTGCAGTTCTGTATACGTGTTACAGTATTCTACCCAATTACTGCCTAAAATCCGAAGGGTTATGTAGACGAAAGGTATCTACGAAATGTCACTGTAATACTTGTCCAAAAAAAAAAAAAATTACTTTTACACAAATAAAGTGAAAATTCTGCGGTAAATTAAGAAATACCGTCGTTAATAGAGAAATATGTATACGTACTTACGGGCTGTAGACAGGACTCCCAAATGTTGTATTCCGCTGCTCGTGCCGCCTTTTCTTTCTTTCTTGAGATCCAGAGCTAGCACCGACGAATGGGAGTGCGATGTCTGTGCATTCTCATTATCTTTGTCTATATGACTAGTTCAAACAGCAAAATAGCATGATCCCTGGACAAATAAGTGTATAACTTTTTTCTTGAAAGCAAAACAGCTTGATCCCTTGATCATTAAATATATAATTTAATGAGTGAGTTCGGGCACAAAACGAATGAGCAACATGAAAACGACACCCAATTAATTCAAACAACTTCAGTGAGCAAAGACATCACATGCGAAAGTGTTAGAAAACCAAAACACATACGGAAGCGCTGCGACGTAGCGGGAAAAATAGTTGCAAGGTAGTAAAGTATGTATCCGTATTATTCTCTTCAACTAAAATACTTTGTACTATTTATTAATTTACCGCATATTTTAAACTTTATTTGTGTAAAAGCAATGATTATGTTCCATTTAGGACAAATATTACAGTGGCATAACGTAGATACCTTTGGTCTACATAACCAATCCTAAGTCTAGTATGAACAATGTGCAACACGTGATTGTACACATTGTGAACACGTACTGCAAAGCAACTAAATAATATTTAACTGCCGTTTGATTTATCACATTCAGTACATACACAGGTGAGTTGCATAAATGTTAGGTGAGTTGCATAAAAGTTAGGGGTTCTGATAGTCCTTATCCCTAATGTTTATGCCAATATCATTGCAGAACCTTTGTGCGGGCTAGAAGACAATTGCGCCTTGGTTAAATACGTTTGCATTCTAACCTTTTAGTAACTAAAAATCCTTTCCCTACAAGTAAGGTCGTCAGGAGGGGCACCCGTCTGTTAAACTGCGCCCAATTTGCATCAGTAAGTTCGAGAAGAGGCTAAAAATGAAGGAAATTCAAGCGCTGTGGTTGATGCTCTTTTTAATTCGAGAGATAGCGCTCGCGAAGCTGGAGATCTGCAGCATGCTGCTGTCCAGTTGAACTAAGCCCCCAATGCTATTGACCCTGCATTAATTGAATTAACGTGAAGTGACGCACAACAGAACATGGATGTGCGCTAAATTCGTTCAATTCTGATCACTCGTGTCATTTGGCAAAATGAAACGACATTCAATATTGGAACACATTTTCATATACCATTGCAGATATCACCAATTGTGGACATGTGCGTACAGCTGGGACGGATAATGAGTGTTTCCTCGTTCGAAAGGCTTGTTACGGTTTGTAACCAGCACTAGCATTATGTTCAAAACAACAGGTTATGCATAATTCATAACCTAAACATGCCTTTATTTTACCCCGATACTCACATAATATATATTTCAAATGTTTCGAAACCATTATATTTCATGAAAACTGCCAACAACGTTGAGCTGTCAAATCACATATCGTTTTGCCGCGCGCCTGGTTAAGTAGATCTCAGCCCAAGTGGGCGGGTCGTTCCTGGTACTTCAGGTACTTCATCCACGTGTAGGCAGTTTAATCGCATTGAAGGGAAATCCTGTAGGACAAAATTCGGCACATTGACGTCTCTGAAATTCGCAGTTATTTTTTACATCACTCCGACAGAGATAGGTCTTATGGGATAGGAAATGGATAAGCATGGAAAGGATGTGGCAGTGGCCTTAATTGAGGTGCGGCCCCAGCATTTGCCTGGTGTGAAAATAGGAAACAATGGAAAACCATCTTCAGGTCTATCGAAAGTGGATTTCGAACTCACTATCTGCCGAATGCAAGGTCACAGCTGCGCGACTCTAGTTGCACGGCCAACACGCTCTGTCAGAGGAGTTATTAAGATTAAATGAATGACGTGATGTATTCAAAGAGGAAGGGGGGAGGGCGAAACACGGTGCCGGCTCATAGCTTACTCGTGTCGAATAACACCAAGAGGTCTGCTGAAAGATTTATCAGATGGACATACTACTACTACTACTACTACTACTACTACTACTACTACTACTACTACTACTACTACTACTACTATCCAAGTGCTTGGGAACTAAAAATCAAGACTCTTTCTGCTCGGAAAAAAGTAGCCGACCTAAAGTGGCTATACAAGGCAGCTAATGATTTATTTAGGTCTCCAGATTTAGTTTCCCATCCCGTAGTACCAGAATGAATACCCTGTTCCATATTCCTTACTCCCGGATTTCTCTCACCCAAATGTCCTTTTCTGTACTTATTCCAGCAAGGTTTAATACCTTACCTATCAAGAAAAACCTAAACATTTTCGTAACGTTTCTTCCCTTCTGTCATTATATTTCTCTTATAAATTAATTTTTCTTCTTGTTCTTTCCTGTTTCTGTCCCTGTATTTACTGTAAATGTATTTTCCTTTGTTAATATCGTTGTTTATGTAAATGTGTATTATATAGGATTGTACAGTTTTTATTGTGTATATTTATGTCCTTTGTAAATATGTTTCATTTGAGATTAATATCCATTGTGTGTAGCTCGGATCTTTGTAATTCGGCGTTATGCTGTTGCTGATACTGAATAAATAAATAAATAAATAAATAAGTAAGTAAATAAATGCTACTATTGTCGAGGACCTATCTCTTAGGCCCCTTTAAAGAACAAACAATTATTATTATTATTATTATTATTATTATTATTATTATTATTATTATTATTATTATTATTATTGTCCGACTCGTTGGATGAATGGTCAGCGTACTGGCCTTCGGTTCAGAGGGTCCCGGGTTCGATTCCCGGCCGGGTCGGGGATTTTAATCGCTTTTGATTAATTCTTCTGGCTCGGGGACTGGGTGTATATGTCCGTCCCAACACTCTCCTCATCATATTCAGACAACGTACTACACTACCAACCACCACAGAAACACGCGATAGTGCTTACATCCCTCCATAGAGGGTTTGCGTCAGGAAGGGCATCAGGCCGTAAAACAGGGCCAAATCCATATGTGCGACGCAGTTCGCACCCGCGACCCCACAGGTGTGGGAAAAGCGGCAGGAAGAGAAAGGAAAAGAAAGATTATTATTATTATTATTATTATTATTATTATTATTATTATTATTATTATTATTATTATTATTAGATTACTTTGCTACATACGGGCTAGTAGAAAACAGATTTTTAAGGTAAAATTAAAGTAATTGTGTTAATGCACGTCCTTTGTACGATGGCCGCCTCGAGTAACAGAACTATCGTACATACACTGACTGACAGAGCAAATGCAACACCAAGAAGGAGTGGTCAGAACTTTATGCCAATTGCAGGGTAGACTGACGTCACTGAGGTATGCTCATGATGTGAAATGCGCCGCTGTGCTGCGCACGTAGCGAACGATAAATGGGACACGGCGTTGGCGAATGGCCCAATTCGTACCGTGATTTCTCAGCCGACAGTCATTGTAGAACGTGTTGTCGTGTGCCACAAGACACGTGTATAGCTAAGAATGCCAGGCCGCCGTCAACGGAGGCATTACCAGCAGACAGACGACTTTACGAGGGGTATGGTGATCGGGCTGAGAAGGGCAGGTTGGTCGCTTCGTCAAATCGCAGCCGATACCCATAGGGATGTGTCCACGGTGCAGCGCCTATGGCGAAGAAGGTTGGCGCAGGAACATGTGGCACGTGCGAGGGGTCCAGGCGCAGCCCGAGTGACGTCAGCACGCGAGGATCGGCGCATCCGCCGCCAAGCGGTGGCAGCCCCGCACGCCACGTCAACCGCCATTCTTCAGCATGTGCAAGACACCCTGGCTGTTCCAATATCGACCAGAACAATTTCCCGTCGATTGCTTGAAGGAGGCCTGCACTCCCGGCGCCCGCTCAGAAGACTACCATTGATCCACAGCATAGACGTGCACGCCTGGCATGGTGCCGGGCTAGAGCGACTTGGATGAGGGGATGAGGGAATGGCGGAACGTCGTGTTCTCCGATGAGTCACGCTTCTGTTCTGTCAGTGATAGTCACCGCAGACGAGTGTGGCGTCGGCGTGGAGAAAGGTCAAATCCGGCAGTAACTGTGGAGCGCCCTACCGCTAGACAACGCGGCATCATGGTTTGGGGCGCTATTGCGTATGATTCCACGTCACCTCTAGTGCGTATTCAAGGCACGTTAAATGCCCACCGCTACGTGCAGCATGTGCTGCGGCCGGTGGCACTCCCGTACCTTCAGGGGCTGCCCAATGCTCTGTTTCAGCAGGATAATGCCCGCCCACACACTGCTCGCATCTCCCAACAGGCTCTACGAGGTGTACAGATGCTTCCGTGGCCAGCGTACTCTCCAGATCTCTCACCAATGGAACACGTGTGGGATCTCATTGGACGCTGTTTGCAAACTCTGCCCCAGCCTCGTACGGACAACCAACTGTGGCAAATGGTTGACAGAGAATGGAGAACCATCCCTCAGGACACCATCCGCACTCTTATTGACTCTGTACCTCAACGTGTTTCTGCGTGCATCGCCGCTCGCGGTGGTCCTACATCCTACTGAGTCGATGCCGTGCGCATTGTGTAACCTGATTATCGGTTTGAAATAAACATCAATTATTCGTCCGTGCCGTCTCTGTTTTTTCCCCAACTTTCATCCCTTTCGAACCACTCCTTCTTGGTGTTGCATTTGCTCTGTCAGTCAGTGTAGTTTTGAAAATTATGGATTCTCTACCAATATTATCCCACGGTAAGAAAGGAATTTTAATTACTTGAAATATGTTATTATGTGTTATTATGAATATAACAAACAGATTAGAGTAGATGTAGGATGCAGCAGTTACGTGGAAATGAATAGGATAGCACATGATAGGGTGGCATGGAGAGCTGCATTAAACCAGTCTATGGACTGATAACTCATACAACAATATTTATGACCAGAAAAGTACAAAATATGCAAGCAAATATGGCCTAAGTACTAGCTAATTATGACCTACAACTTAAGCATTTTAGGGATTGGTAGCAAGTATTAGTAGGTTTACTAATATTAAACGTATCAAAAAGCGATAAGCGATAATACTGCAGACATTTAATCATACAAACTGACAGAGATATGTTCAGCATCATAGCCCTGAGGTGCAGTTCTCATTCTGTTTTCCTGAAATTAACCTAAAATTAAGGGAGGAAATGTTTGCTTCGAGAAATCGAAAAATTAGTGTAACCGAATTTCGAGTAATAGAGAAAAAAATACACTTGAAGAACAGAACAAACGGGCTGGAAATTTGTGTTATTTCTAGATAATGAATATTAAAGTAATGGAGGTTCGAAATATCAAGATTTGATTGTATAAACAAATATGACCTTTTATCACTAAAAGGAGCAAAATTTGACCAAATTTTCGTGACCTACCTGTCCTGTGAGACGTTCTAGTTGGTTGCTCACCAGACCGTTGGTGTCCTGCCGAGCGGTAAGTAGGGAGGTAAAATGAAGTTGCGAACTCTGTCCCGCAACTCCCGAAATAAAAGATGAATAAACTTCACTGTCCTTTAATAACCAGGACGTCTATGTACGCTATTTAAAAATTCACTTACGGGTTCTGAATACGTTGGTCTGACGAGAGCTTGTTTCGCGAGCCTACCATACGATTACACTGTAAGTCCGAATACTGCCCTGCGGCACTTATGTACAACTTCACTATCACGACTGACTGCTCGAAAGAGCCTGATCCTAATAGTACGAATTACTGGTCGAGAGAGAGCCCCGTGCTATCTTGGCTTAGGGTTATATCTGCTCTCTTAGAAGCAAAGGTCGGTCCCTTCCCACTTCCTTAGGGGTTGGGCCCATGGGCGTTACCTAGCTGCTCGCCTTGAAAGTGGTGCCCCAATTTCTATTCTTAACTAATTGTCTCAGTAGGTGCTGCCCTCTGAGCACTACTGTCTCTGTCCTATTCCTGCACTCTTGTTTCCTTGTCTCTACTAGAGTACAACTGCACTGGCTTTGTGCTCTTTTGTCGGCGAGCCGCCCATCTCCTAAACCAACTACTAGACTCCGCTTGTCAATACAGAAACAAGCAAACATCCACTGTTGTCAACGTGTTATTGTAGGCGCGTTTCACAAACTCTCTGCCTGACTAATGTTCTCCACTACTTGTAACTTCACTGTAAAGCTCCTTCATCCTTCTAATTATTAAATCTGAATATAATTACCATACAAATGTCTGACACTACAAGGTGTCCCGTATTACTGGTTATTACACTGACAGTGATTTATTTCCCTTGATATCTGACAGTCCGCCGGTTCGAGCCGTTGGGAGGTCGGTACACGACTAAATCAATAAAAATAGCCGAAATATGCATTCATATGCAACATGAATTTGCTTTAAACAGTGTCAGGGACCAATTGTTCACAGTTATTTCTCATATTTCGCATAATATTACCTCAGGAATGAAACACAACTTTTCCTTCACATCCGAACCTTAGTTATTACTCACTGTCAAGATGACGAAAATACACCGGTGGCATAGCATCGGCATTCGGTCAGCGAAACATAGGAGGCGGCAACTGCCTAACTTGTCTTAGGAAGGGGAATTCTCTACCACGAGTTTGACAACTAGCGCCTCCACGTGTTCGACTCGGTTTTTAGGGAAGCTTCAGTATGCTTCGTCAGTGTCGCTGAATGTATTGGCCAAGGGCTAATATTACCTCGGAGGAAAATTATTTCCTCATGGCTCCTGTTCATAGTCTAAACCATGTTAATAACCAGCAAACCGCGGTAGGCGTACCAAAAAGAGAAAGTCTCATAATAAGAATGCGTGGGTGATATTATCAACCATTTACAAAACCATCGTTCGCATTGACTGTATTGTACAATCTAATATTTTATGTCTAAAATTATATTATGCCTCCATAGGTTGGTATCCTTGGTTGGAACAGTCTGAAGGCTAGTTGGATCCTCAAACAGCACCATCAATTGTTATACGGAAACTCCAAAATCTGTTGCTGGTGCCTTAATAAGATGTACAAGACCTGATGAGGAGTGAGGCAGTTTGCCGTTGCTTTCTTCACTGGACCACGACCGGTCCAATGAGTGCAATTTTCATAAAATCCATACGCAGAAGCATGCTCTGAATGTCATTAGTCTGCACCACAAATACCTCAGGAGCTTCGATACCTAAATGAGACTCAGATTTCGGTAGAAGTTACAGCTCGTTTTGTTATGTTCCAGGAGTGAGATGCAAGACTAATACATCTGTTAAGAAACAGAGCAGCATATAATATATTCATACATGTTTTCACAACCGCCGCGAAATTGGTTTTAACTTTCGGGTGAGATGTTTCAAAACGAGTAACACAAACTTCAGTGGCTGTTGGGTAGAATATTTTATATCCGTAGTATGGCGAATTTATTTACATAAAATCAGGTGTTTTATTATAAATCATGCATGATCGAGGTGGCCGTGACCAACACAATCGATACAAGTGCACATGAACAAATTATAAACATGGAGAGGAAATTTGAACCAATCAGAGAAGGTGTTGGTAAACAAACGGCAATTCAACCAATCAGAGAAGCTGCTGGTAAGTGAACCGGAGTTCAACTAATCAGTGAAGCTGTTGGTCAGAGAACCGGAGTTTAACCAATCAGAGAAGCTGTTGGTTAGCGAACCAAAGTTCAACCAATCACAGAAGCTGTTGGTAAGCGACCTGCAGTTCAACGAATCACATAATCCCTTTGTAAGCGATCCGGAGTTTAACCATTCAGAAGTACCATGGGTAATCGAACAAGAGTTCAACCAATCAGACAATCTGTTGGAGGGGAACCTGAATTCAAGCAGTCAGAGAAACTGTTGTAAGAAAACCGAAATTCAACATAAAAGAGCAGCTGCTGATAAGCAAACCGAAATTCAACCTAAAAGAGAAGTTGCTGATAAGCAAACTGAAGTTCAACCTAAAAGAGCAGCTGCTGATAAGCAAACCGAAGTTCAACCAAAGAGAGCAGCTGCTGATAAGCAAACCGAAGTTCAACTAAAAAGAGCAGCCGCTGATAAGCAAACCGAAGTTCAACCAAAAAGAGCAGCTACTGATAAGCAAACCGAAGTTCAACCAAAAAGAGCAGCTACTGATAAGCAAACCGAAGTTCAACCAAAAAGAGAAGCTGCTGTTAAGCAAACCGAAGTTCATCCAAAAAGAGAAGCTGTTGATAAGCAAACCGAAGTACAACCAATAAGAGAAGCTGCTGATAAGCAAACCGAAGTTCAATCAAAAAGAGCAGCTGCTGATAAGCAAACCGAAGTTCAACCAAAAAGAGCAGCTGCTGATAAGCAAACCGAAGTTCAACCAAAAAGAGCAGCTGCTGATAAGCAAACAGAAGTTCAACCAAAAAGAGTACCTGCTGATAAGCAAACTGAAGTTCAACCAAAAAGAGCACCTGCTGATAAGCAAACCGAAGTTCAACCAAAAAGAGCACCTGCTGATAAGCAAACCGAAGTTCAACCAAAAAGAGCACCTGCTGATAAGCAAACCGAAGTTCAACCAAAAAGAGCAGCCGGTGATAAGAAAACCGAAGTTCAACCAAACAGTGCAGCCGCTTATAAGAAAACCGAAGTTCAACCAAAAAGAGAAGCTGCTGATAAGCAAACCGAAGTTCAACCAGAAAGATCAACTGCTGATAAGCAAACCGAAGTTCAACCAATCAAAGAAACTGCTGATAAGCGAACCGCATTTCAACCCATCAGAGAAGCTGTTGGTGAACGAAAACGAGTTTAACTAGCCAGAGAAGCTTACTTAATTAAAAGTGTACGGAATGTAGCTGATGAAGCGTAGCTCATTTTCCGTACACTTTTGTGCATGGAAATAACTCAGATTAGTCATAATGAGGAAGAGGAGAATATTTCAAATTGGCATTAAAGTAAAGAAAGAAAGTTCCAGAAGGACAGATGTCTATAAATTCGCGTCATCTCATCCCAATGGGAACTGAGTTGACATGAAGTTCCCCGATAAGCAGAATCTGATTCGTGTGGTGAGCAGTGCAAGAAAGCGAAGCACTAAATGGTTACGTGCCAGAAGCGGCCGTGCCGGGTGCGACCCGGCCATTATCGTGCCACTAGCGACCGAGTGGTTAAGCATCGTGACGCATGCGACCTATCAATCACTTACAATTGATCTGCATTTAGGGCTGTCACCAAGTGGCAGATTGCTTAACAATTACTAACTTAGTCTTTTGTAAAATAAAGGTCTGACGCCGTGGTTAGCCGGTTCGAGTGTCGTTGGACGAAAAAATAATTATGATAATGTTGCTAGCTTTACGTCCCAGTAACTATGTTTCTATTTTAAGGAGACGCCGAGGTGCCGGAATTTAGTCCCGCGGGAGTTATTTTACGTGCCAGTGAATCCACCGACACGAAGCTGACGTATTTGATCACCTTCAAACATCAACCGGACTGAGCCAGGATCGAGCCTGCTAAGTTGGAGTCGGAAGACCAGTACCTCAACCGTCTGAACCACTTGTCTGGATGAAAAAAAATTCACCATCAGAATGTAGGCCGGCAGGGTAAGAAAGTTGGTGGTATACAATTTGTAATCACTAGATTGCGTGCCAAAAACCTCGATTCAAATCCATACCTCTTCGCATTGTTCAAATGGAGTGAGGGAATATGATGCTGTTGATGGTGATTCGTCCGTCGGATGACGACGTAAAGCTTTGAACAGACCCCTTGGTGTTATTCGAAAGCAGTAGACTACGTGCCGACGCCGGGTTTCACCCCCTCCTTACCTCATTATCATAATCTCACGTCCAGAAGCGCAGGCCGCCCCGGGTGTCAGGTAGAAAGACCTGATCCAGGCGAGCCGAACACATCCTCGGACACTCCCGGTACTAATAGGACACGATAAGTAAGTAGGCGTAAGTCATAAATAATTTCAGAGAATTAGGAAATTTATTGAACATCTCCCTTGGTAAATTATTCCAGTCCCTAACTGCTCGTTCTATATACGAATATTTGCCCCAAAATGTTGTCTTGAATTCTAACTTTATCTCCATATTGTAATATATCCTACATTTAAAAACACCACTCAAATTTATTCGTTTACTAATGCCATTCTACGCCATCTCTCCATTGACAGCTCGGAACATCCCGCTTAGTGGAGCAGCTCGTTTTCTTACTTCTAAGTCTTCCCAGTCCAAGATTTGCAACATTTTCGTAACGCTACTCGTGTGTTTTGTTACCAAACATTATCGATTGTTTTCTGAAAGGGTTTCAACCTTAATTTCGGAGTCCCCGGTACAGCGTAATTAGATTCTGAAACAAATTTAGATATGGCTGGCTGATGTGCCCCTGCTTCGCTGCGGAATCCTACATTGTACTCAGAATTCTGGATTAAGTACTCTATACGCTATAAGATTATATTAAATTGCATAATTCTTAAACGTACCCAGAAAAGCGACGGGAAAGTCACCATACGTCCTTTCTCATGTGAAGACTGGCTTAGGGAATTATAATGGCGGGTCCTCTTGCCTACTATCAGTCACAATGATCTTGGAGAGTTTTCATTATGATGGAAGGCCCACTTCCTACTGCCAGTCAGTCGAGTTGGACAGTTTGATGATAATGGCACTCACTCTCCACCTGCCTTTTTACATCCTCAGAAGGGCTGTCTTTGTGGTTTTCTCAACTGAAATCATCATAGGTCATTACAATGAAGTCAGTAAGAATGTCGCGATTACAAGCAATATTATCATATGAAATACTCAATCAAATAGAAAACCGGACATTTTCTCATTTTTAACGAACAGTGCTATGCTGCCGATCTAACAATCCAAAGTGAACACTCCTCTGCCATTATTCCTTTAAGTGTGCACACTGCTCATTCCAATCGGCGCCTCAAAGTAGGGATCAAATGTGTGGAATACTATGATAAACCAGTGCGTTACGTACCAGTAGTATCAGACAATCGATGAACCAGAGGAATGTCATGCTAAAGAAGAAAGTTATCTAACTCCACATCCCTCTGTGTGTGGGGGCAGTAGAATAACATCCATGGGATTCCCTGCCTGTCTTAAGAGACTTTCAACTTGGGAGCGTGGGTTAGTGACCACAGGGCACTGAGTTGAGTCATGGCACTTCTCCCTCTTACTTGTACCAGGCTCCTCACTTTCATGTATCCTATCCCATCCCCTTGGTAAACTCTTGTTCTTTTCCGTACCGATGGTACTACAACTTTCTAGGCCTACGGAGTCTTTCACGTTCACACCCTTCGTGGCCCTTGTCTTTCTTTCGCTGATATCTTCATTTTTCGCAGTGTGGGATGCCTTCCATTTATTCTCTCTGATAATCACCACCACCACATTAACACATAGCATTTCTCCTCTAATGGTTGGCGTCAAGAAGAACATTTAGACGTAAAAGTCTGCCAAATCTACTACAAACACTGACCCGCAGTAAAAACCGAATAAAGTGGGGAGTAATAGAAACGAGCCCAGTGGCATCACTGCTCGCTTCCCACCAAGGCAGTCCGGGTTTGATTTCTGGCCAATACGTGTGGGATTTACGAAATAAAATGCTACGTCTTATGGGTCGAATTCCACATAAAAATGGAGGTCCTGTGTCTTATGATCACAGAAGTAAACGTCACGTAAAACTCTAAGCGTATTTACATTTTAATAGAAAAATATTAAAAAAACGACAAAGCGTTTATATACCTTTTAGAGAATACCACACTTGACCAGATTAGCCGTGAGAAATTGTTTTCATTTTTACAGCAGTATTCGAAAACACCATTGGCGGTAATACATGCTCGGGACCTTCGGAGAAAATTCTCTTGAACCCGCCTCAGTATCTCGTTGTTTTGACTGATGTCCTGAGCAGCTTCCAAGACATATTCCCGGAACTCTTGCAGAGTTTCCACTTCTCTGCGACAAACCTTAGATTTCATGATACCCCCATCAAAGTAATCTAAGGTGTTTTGATCTGGACGTCTTGTCGGCCAATCCATCGTTGCGGATAGGTGGCGTCCAGGTGACGGCGCACTGCGTTGGTAATGTGCGGGGGTGCTCCATCATGTTGCAACCACAAATGCCGTCACGTATGGAGTGGAACATCCTCTAGTAGTAGCAGTAGTGATAGAGTGCCTTCTAGAACTGTAGATAAGATACGTTAACCATTCTATGAGGTAATATCACAGATCCTCTGATAATGCTTCCCAAAATCCCTGTTCAGACATTAATGAGAAAACCGAACCTTGTGGTGGGAACGTCTCACAGCATGGGGCTTGTTCTCCGACTACACATGCGTGTTGTCAAAACTGAAGCTGCCATTCCTCGTAAAGGAGACCTCATTTGTGAACAAAATATGATTCATGAAGTCTTTGGGTTGAAGATGGACCTATTGAAAGAAGGCTATATGCGGTGCATAATTTCTTTCCAATAGTGCTGAACACACTGCAAATGATACTGATGTTGCCGGTCTTCCCGTTATGTTCGTAGAACGGTCCACTCCTACCACTGCCGCGATTTGGCGAGTATTCCAGCGGCGGTCCTCTGCAGTAAATTCTAATATGCGGTCCTCTGTACGAAGATCAGGCTTAGACCCACCAGCTTCACGCATGGGCATGGCGTTTCTAATGTCAGCTATTCTCTGTAGGGCCTATACCTGCTACAACACTACTCACTAGAAGACACAACAAATCATTGATTGATTAACATCTTCTTTTTTAGCATCTGGCTTTTAGTGCCAGGAGTGTCCGAGTATGCATGTTGTGTGATGGCGTTGCCTCTGAGTGTAATTGCAAGGGCTGGAAATTGGAGGAATGTGCCATCAAGGCATTTTTCAGAATATAAAAATGGGAAACCACGAGAAAACATTTTCGAGGATGGCCAAGGGGGTATTCGAACCCAGAAGCCTACCGAATTAGGTGTAACTAGTCGTGCTGCAACGTACTGACCTAACCTACTTGGTACCTTCTCCCAGACATGGAAACTTAGCTCCATATATGGACATATCTTAGGAAAAGACGTAAACGCATCACCATATTTCGTGTTGTAAAACAACGAGTTTCCCCCAGAAGCGTTACGTAAAGTCGGGGCAGTAGCTGCTGTTGAAATGATATTGCACTCCGTACTGGTACTTCACAGGAAAGTTCTTGGAAAGCACCTGAAGAAGATGCTGCTCTGTCATATCTGTTTCCCGAAAATCCAGGGACTGGTCCTGATGATCCCCAAGAGCTGTACTTAAAGATCAGTTATAAAACAAATAATCCTTGTTAACCGAACTTGTGATATTCTAGTATTCGGCAGAAAAGTATCTGGTTATACATTTCCCCCAAATTTTTAGGATTTTGTCCTTGAAATATCTCTTGCGTTGTGACTATTTATGACCCATCTGTGTTTTCTTCGGGGAAGGAATACCTCGGTTTGTGGCATCCAAATTATACATTACACTGACATAATTCAACGAGTTCTTGAATTGGGTTTAGATATAACGTGTGTGTATGTATGTGTGTGTGTGTGTGTGAAGTAATGTATGTTTTATTTAAACTTTTGTAAGAAATGCTTATTAAATGACAATTTGCTTGTCAACGCCGGTCGCATCCGGCACGGTTACAGATTATGCGGTCGCTAGTGGCACGGGTCTCATGCGGCACGGTTGCATCTGGCACGCCATCCCCACCAAACCAAAACAACAATCAGAACGACTTTTGTTGACTTATAATGCACAGTAAGTTCAAATTAGACCAACAGATCACACAAGTTAATCAGTATCTAATTATTTTTATTATGAGAATTTTTTTTACGTTTCCATAGTTCACTTAGGGTCTTAATTCATAATTGTTAGGAAGGCCTGCTAAAAATTAACAAGAATAAACATGATAACGAATACATAGATCGCAAAACTACTAAAAGAATGGAGACCATGAAAACAATGAATAAAAGAAAAATGAGGTGTTGTATCACGTACAGCAGATCGAACTGGATAATCTCTTCAGGTTTTCATTGAAGGATATTTCAAAATACAGAAGACCTGGGAGAAGGCGGACTTCATGACTCAAAACTCTGCGACGGTGGTCGGATATGGCGTCTTCATAGTTATTCCAAGGTATTTCCGACGGAGTTTTGAGGAGCAAGTCGACCACAAACACCTATTGAAGAAAATGCACGTTGCATAAGGTTGAACAAGATTTTAAATAGATAAATTTAATCGGTGACCGATTAAAGAAATGCATAAATGAGAAGATGTAAACATGGAAAACGTGTAATTAAGCTACAATTTAAAGTTCGATGGCTGCTTCCATAAAACATTAAGGCATAAATAAGGAAAATCTAGAAGTAAATAACGTATTGCTAAGGATATATAAAATAAATTAAATTGTTTTCTTTCACTGTATGATTTAGATGATTTGCCCAATAACATTTCAAATAACATCTCTGTCTCGGTCATGTAACTTTTACCACAATGTCTGTTCCCGTTAGTACAGGCTCGTTAATATGTAACCAATAGTAAGGACAACATCTCAACTCTGTCTTCTTAGATCTCCTTAGAGTTTTATTGAGCCGAGAGAGCTTGTATTTCATCCCGGGTCATTGTCTCTAAAATCTCTTCTTCAAATAATATTGTCATAGAAGAAATGCACATAGTTGTAATAAAAGTAAACATTATTTGTAAATAAGTGCAATATAGAGCGCTATCTGATAACCACGCACTCTATTTCAGTCACTTCAGTGGCTCTGTCGAGGAAAAGGGCTGAATTATAATGATGTGGATTTTTGGTCGACATTCACTCACACGTTAAGCTATAGTCATGGTGATTGTGATTTTCTTGCCCAGCAAATCGACCAGCACAACCTTCTTACTCTTGCTCTCTCACGCTGATGGGTGTAAGTAGTATCACACACTGTGGACGTGACCCAGTTTTAAGGTCCGATGTTCATCCTGACGAAATTCGATCTCGACGGAAATCAAACCCAGGACCCTCTGAACAAATGTACTATGTATATAAGTATTTTCGAGGTCACTGGTTGCGAATTTCATGCGAAAATTCCAACAGTTAAGTTGGACGTTCGGGAAATTAAAAGAATGAACTAATTTTCGGGAGAGCTGAAAGTGTAAATTCAAGGTACAAGACAACTTTGATACAAAACAGAGTATGGTAAAAAATATTATATTTCACAACAATTAGTAAAAGTTAATAAACAACGTGTGGCACGTTAACGATACCTACGGCACATGACATGCCTGCTAGGCACTTCACAATAAAATGAAGGTAAAACAACATTCGGCAAATATGGGCTGTTAATTATTACAGCTTCCGTTCAAATGCATTCAGATGAATTAGAATAACTTTCTTCAGAGTGGTACTATTATTTTTATTAACAAGTACATGCAATTGGAAAATATCCTGGTGGCAATGGTAATTTACAGTAGTGTAATGATAGAGTTCAAACATGATTACACAACAACAACAACAAAACAACAAGCAATTTCAAGGGAAAAAATATTACAAGAACTGCTACTAGTTTAACATTCTAACTCCAGCATCATCATATACAAATTCACAGACAACTTAAGTATTTCCAGTGCTTAACACTACGCGGAGAACATTTTGTAGCCAACAATTTGTGACAATATTTTGGTTACGCGTAAGAGGTTAGAATTCACATATGTTTGAAGTGGATATATTCGACATAATATTTTCAAAATGAATTCGACTTACCTTCTGGAGTGTTGTCCTTTACGAATTGTCCAAAAAACAGGGCGATATATCACGTGAACACCTTGAACAACATACGATTCGATACTACGGAAACCAACAATGTATTTGTCGATCCGCTTATCGGCGATTTTCGCAACGCGTACGGCGTATAGCGTGGAGTACAGTGCACCGATGGTATCTAGATAATATTTCATGCAGGTAAACTCGGAACGCTCACTTGTACTTCTTCATTTTGGACAGATATTGGACGACTGTGTGTCTTAAGTACCATAATTCAGCCAGCTAACTGACGAACCACACTCCTCCATTCTTCTCGGTCCAAAGTCTTCAGTGTGGTTACTGTAAGGGGCAATCCTCCTTGGCTGTCTATCATATTGGTACTGGTCCCCGTGGTCTAGTTCATTTCATTTTGCACTGAATAATTAACGTTTGAAGTACCTTCTCAGCGCATTATATGACCAAATTAGTGTATGATCCGCTGAGAGAACTTGCACGACACACGAACTTTTATGTGGGGTTGGTTCAGAATCAACATGTTTGTGCGATGAACTGTCCAACGAATCCTCATCACTTTCTCCAACACCACGTTTCAAAGATTTATACCCTTCATGGTCCCGTTGTTGAACGGTGCACGGCTCTGCGGCATACAAGAACAATGGGAAGGCTTTTCTTTAGTACTGATCTGCTGACACATCATTGGTACCTTTGCTACTTCGAGACTTAAATTTATTTCATCTTCGAAACCACTAGAATTAGTCAGTACGGACCCTCGATATACGCACTGGACTGGAAGAAACTGATAGACGTATCAGAATGAAAAACATTCTATTTTAGTGTCAGGTTTAAAATCTAATATTTTATTTTTTATGAAGAAATTATTTTAAAAATTAAAAACCTGATTATATAAGTTGTGAGTTAACAGTAGTGCCAACTGCTCCCCTTCGATTACTATAAATCTGTTCCTATTGTATGTGTATGTGAGTACGTGCATGCAGGTGTGATTGTGAATGCGAGCTGAATTTTATATGGCATTTCCGATGTATTTGGTGCCTCGCAACTACCAGAGCATATCTCCTACTTGTAACTACATTGGGGCTCATTTCCATATGTATTGGATGCAGTAGTAGTGCACTGGTATTAATTTGTGAGCCATCTATTCAGTGACATCAATTTAGGTCATCTCAAACTTGATGGATGGAGTTCGTTCAATAGTTCATATGACTCCCTTAGTTCGTGTTGACTTATCATCGGATGATCAATAGAGGCAACAGCACCAGTGGTGGTGGTGAATATGGCTTTTATCCAGATAATGGAGGAGCTGGCTATCTGAGTCTGTAATGATGTGGGTTGGATTCCCAGCAGAAAGTCGTAAAATTGAAAGGCACGTCAGAAATTCCCTGTGAGTGGGAGTGGTAGAATTACATTCAACCTGCGCCTGAAACGCCAAACACCAGCTATTTTCATCTTAGACGCGGCAGTTGGTGACCGTGGAGCGCTAGGTGAGTCTGGTCAGCCAATCGCTTCCTTTTCTTGTGTCAGGTTCCTGACTTTTGTCTTCCTTATTCGACTTTCGTTAAGTCAAATTTCGCGCTTTCTCGACTCCAACGATATTAGGTTTGCGAGGCATTTCCACTCAGTTCGTGGCACTTCTCTTCTTATAGCGTCAGATTCGTTCTTCGAGATGTTGGACCTTCGCCATTTTTCCAGTCATTAACGTTCAGCAGCGGTTCCCAAATCTCTTTTGTCGCGAATCCCTTTGGACTTGAAAACAATTCAGGGATTGGGTCAACGGAATCCTATTCTTCTTCTTCTGCGCGAATGGGTCACTTAGAACGACGCAGAATTAATATTTGTTCAGCTTTCCTCGTTGCCCAATAGTTCTTCAATTTCATCGATTACCGGGCGAGTTCGCCGTGCGGTTAGGGACCCGCAGCTGTGAGGTTGCATCCAGGAGATATTGGGTTTGAATCTCTAATTGTTCCTTTAAATTTTTATGATTTAAATTGAACGTTTCTGAAGCCTAAAGAGCCTCAGGTGTGATTATTATTATTATTATTATTATTATTATTATTATTATTATTATTATTATTATTATTATTATTATTATTATTATTATTATTATCCGGCTCCATGGCTAAATGGTCAGCGTACTGGCCTTTGGCCATAGGAGTCCCGGCTTCGATTCCCGGCAGGGTCGGGAATTTTAACCATTATTGGTTAATTTCTCTGGCATGGAGGCTGGGTGTAGGTGTCGTCTTCATCATCACTTCATCCTCATCACGACGCGCAGGTCGCCTACGAGAGTCAAATCAAAAGACCTGCATCTGGCGAGCCGAACATGGCCTCGGACACTCCCGGCACTAAAAGCCGTACGCCATTTCACTTTATTATTATTATTATTATTATTATTATTATTATTATTATTATTATTATTATTATTATTACTATTATTATTATTATTATTATTATTATTATTATTATTATTATTATTTTACGGCGACAGTAATCCTCTGCAACGGATAGCCATCAGTTTATAAAACAACAATAGTAATTATAAACTGCATGTAATTATAAAAGAATTACCTTGGAGTTTTTATTAGGAACACCTGATATACGCATGCTTGCCAATGTTAAAAACCGTGGTCTTAATCAAAGTAGCCGAAGTAGGACGCGTATCAAACTACGGAGGAATATATATTGTATTAGAACGCGTTGCAAGGGGAGATATTTACTGCTAACCAGAGACCACTGTAAATTAATAATTTAAGTCTCCGAAAATACGAGAAGTTACACCGGTGGTCTCGAGAGAAGGAAGGATGCAGGTCATTAGGTTCCATATGAAGAAACCCCAAAGAGAACTGATAAACGTACGTACATTGACCAAATTATATATTTGTTTGAATTAAACTTGAATGTGGATGCGTTGTAAAAGAATAATATTGAAATGGTTCAGAAGAATTGTCTCAGAATTCTCTACTATAAAATGTAAGTTCGGCTTTAAAAGAGAGTCTCTTATAATGGTGTACTTCACTTTCATTAATCGAGGAGAAGTTAAGCGGCAAGAGTTTCTCTGTAAAATATTATTAAATGATATAATAGATGATAGACCAAATTACACCTCGTAAACTCTAGGTTTTCGAGCTGAGCAGCGGTCGCTTGGTAGGCCATGGCACTTCAGGGTTGTTGTGCCATGGGGTTGTTGTTATAATAGATGATAACGATTTGCTTGTTAGGACAAACTTCTGTGTAATGTTAACTAATTTGAGAGCATGGCAACCATTTTATTGTGGATGTTCCATATCCGTTAGTCAAATAAATTCACCACTGGTTAGAATATGCGAACAGTTTAATCAAATAGTCTTAAATGTTAGTTATATTCATCTTGAAATTCCAAATCGTGAATTTAGGTTTCACATGGGTTTACACATATCTGATTTCTGAAATTACTTCATGGTGAATATTAAGCTGACTTTACTAAATATAATGGTTTACAGAATATCATATTACTTATTTGCCTGAATGTCCAGTATACTTGCATATACCTGACTACATAATATCTTCCTCGATTGCTTCTTTCTATTCGTTGTAGTTTGAAACTGACAACATTATTTAAATATGTTCAGTTTATTCGATATAATTGTTAATAGGATATTATATTATTGTTTTCCCGCATGTCTAATATATCGACGGTGCACGAGCAACATCTCGTATCCTACAATTATCTTCCTATCCATTATTTTCGTTAAGACTGTTCACGCCTCCTGCAACACATGAATATTCAGTCCATCAGAACAATATTCCTTGGGTTCATTTTCCTATTCACCATGCCTGTTGGCTGTGCGGTTAGGGGCGCACGGCTGTGAGCTTGTATCCGGGAGATAGGGGGTTCGAATCCCACTGTCAGCAGCCCTGAAGATGGTTTTCCGTTGTTTCCCATTTCCACATCAGGCAAACGCTGGGGCTGTACCTTAATTAAGGTCACGGCCGCTTCCTTCCAACTCCTAGGCCTTTCCTATCCCATCGTCGCCATAAGACCTACCTGTGCCGGTGCGACGTAAAGCCATTAGCAAAAAAATTCCTATGTTCACATATAATGAAAAATGAACCTTATTGTACCGCACTGTAGGAATATATATTTTCATGTATTTACGCACACCTACAGCATTCAAGGTTAATTTTCCTTTACATGTTGACACCGGAAAATGAGCACAATGAACGTTGTTCTGATGGACTGCATGTCCATGTGTGGCTGGGAGGCGTGAGCAGTCCTAAGGAGGATGATAGATCGGAAGTACTGTGTGGGATGCGAAGTATTGCTTACGCACCGTCGATATTTGTATATGCCGAAATTCATGAACATTTTATGTAACACATAGAGCACTTTGTTTACAACAGTTTCGGATAAGAGAGAGAGAGAGAGAGAGGTGTATTGAAGAAATAATAAATCGTCCGTCCTCCAATGAGGGTGACCGTTCGGATCCGGAATACAGTCAAGTTACAAATTCAATAGAATTTTAAAACATCAAAATGTGGATTTTTTTTTACAACTTGCTTTGCGTCGCACCGACACAGATAGGTCGTTTAGCGACAGTGAAGACGAAACTTGTAAACAAAAATTAATGTTGTTATTGTCTTCTTTCTTCCCGTGATTCCGGGAGGAATGTTAATCACGTTCTCATCTATAGATGGAAATGAATGGTTTGTTGACAGTCCCTCAGAATATACATTACTATTTTCTTCCATTTCCCAGAACGGAACTTTCAAATTTTGTATTAAGGTCGATGTCTCAGTAGGGAGGGTTCCTCTTGCTCCGAAGAGCGGACGTCTATCAATCCAATGAATGAATGAATAAATGGCGTATGGCTTTTAGTGCCGGGAGTGTCCGAGGACAAGTTCGGCTCTCCAGTTGCAGGTCTTTTCATTTGACTCCCGTAGGCGACCTGCGCGTCCTGATGAGGATGAAATGACGACGAAGACGACACATACACCCAGCGCCCGTGTCAGCGAAATTAACTAATGAAGGTTAAAATTCCCGACCCCGCCGGGAATAGAACCCGGGACCCAGCACGCTAACCATTTAGCCATGGAGCCGGACGATAGGTTTAATGTACTCTGCTGACAGGTGAGGCAAGCACGGTACAAAAATAGATTGTTTTTCTAGGTCCACATCCCGAGCCTCATTCGAGTCTCTTCCAAAAAGAGAATGCTGAGATCTAAGACCATTGCTTTTCTGTCATTTGTGCTGATGGCTATGATGTCAGGCCTCCGATTAGAGTCATCGGAAGGGATACAGTGAACCTCCTCGTGCACCTCAAATTCACGCTCTCTCAAGGCTTGAAATGTTAAATGTACTAATTTTACTATGTGGAACTGACAATGGAATAGTATGTCATTTGCTTACCTATACAACCAATGTATTGCTATACATTTTGTCTGATGCCTGGAGTATTTTCTAACACTGTACTTTTCATACTGATAATAATTAACTAGAATTTAAAAACAAATACTGTTTTGATATGAAAATGCTTTATGTCTGCGCGACGGATTCATTTATTTTCTTCTGATCTTTTTTGTCAACATTTTAAGTTATTTGTTTATGTTTTCTTTCGGTCTTAATCCGTTTACACTCCAGGGTTAGATTTTCCCTCTGAGTACGCGAGGAGCCCACCTTAACCGCCTCAAGGGCAGTGTCCTGTAGGGAGAGACTTTGGGTCAGGAGGATAAAACTGGGGAGAAGGACCAGTTCCTCCTGCTATGCTGAACAGGGAGGGACGAGAGGATTGGAATGTCTAGACAGGGAATATAGAACGAAGCAGCCGTGGCCTGAAGTTAGGTACCATCCCGGCATTTGTCTGGAGGAGAAATGGGAAACCACGGAAAACCACTTCGAGTATGGCTAAGGAGGGAATCGAAACCCCTCCCCGCCGTTCTACTCAGTTGACCTCTCGGGACCAAGTAGACCTCGTTCCAGCCCTCGTACCACATTTCAAATTTCATGGCAGAGCCGGAAATGGAACACGGGCCTCCGAGGGTGGCAGCTAATCACACTAACCACTACACCACAGAGTTGGATGTTTAATTCTTTATTTATCTATTATGCACTGCCTTCTGTAATTGGAGGTGAGCTGTGTAACAGGAAATGTTCAAGTAAATAAATAAATAAATAAATAAATAAATAAATAAATAAATAAATAAATAAATAAATAAATAAATAAATAACTGCAATATTCACACTCACAAAGTAAATAATATATTTTATACAGTTTCAATCAATCAATCAATCAATCAATCAATCAATCAATCAATCAATCAATCAATCAATCAATCAATCAATCAATCAATCACCACCCTCGTCTGTCATCCGAAAATGGAATAGACGACCTTAACTGAAAAAATTACGCACTTCGTAAAACAGCTGGAAGGCCATCTCATTCAAGGAAGCGATCTAGTCATTTACATTTACAGATATACTTCCTTCACCGAGCAAGTGGCCGCGTGGATTGGGTCATGTTGCTAACAGCTTGCATTCGGGAGATGGTTTCCCGTGGTTTCCCATTGTTCACACTAGGCAAATGCTGGGGCTGTACCTTGACTATGGGCACGGACACTTCCTTCCTGCCCCCCATCGTCGCCTTAAGACCTATCTGCGTCGGTGCGACGTAAAGCAAATTATAAAAGATATGTATACGTTCTTCAGGATATTCGTGTACGGTATCGCGCAGCTGGGTCGAGGAAAACTGTATTAGCAATATATTAAATATTTGAAGAAAATTTCAGCAATTCCCGTGCCCCCTGATAACTGTTGACAAAACACTGGGGTTCACCGGAGCACATATTGGAAAATGTAAGCATAATGATAGCATGGCTACTCAGTCGTACTTCCTCATGATACGGCCATACGTGAGGGTTTAAGGAGAGGTGGTACTCCCTATCTTCACAATGTTAAATTTGTCAAATTCATGTTCCTTTTTCTCAAAGACCATTGCATAGAATTTAATAGGATTTACTACACTTAAAGAATGAAGCTCTGTGCACACCTTAAGTTGATTTTATAAATATTAACACACAAGTCAATGTTTGAATGTTATTTACTTAGAGGTCAATATTTCTTTTAAAAATAATTTGAATAACAATAATTTTGAAATTATAAAAGACAGAAGTATTATGTGTACTTAGTATACTTTCAACTCCAAGAATATGATGTGGTGCATGTTTCATGTTCCTAACTTTAGTGGTTCTAAAGAAATAGGAACACAAATTTTTAAAACATGTGTTTCAAGATAAATTGAAACAAGGATCAACGACACCTCAGTGCATTCATGGCCAATAATCTGAATCATCTGGGTCAGTTTCAGCATCTTCACACGATCTCTTCACCTTTGTCTGTTGCTTTGTGGTCACCACCTGGGCCTGTATGTTTGAATTGTTTATCCCTAGGATATCAATTTCATTGCAAATCTTTTACATGTTTTGACCTGGTCCATTGCCTAAAGCCCTCAGAACCCACAATCGGCCTACAACGCCTTCATTGTACGTCAAAACAGCATCATATTCACTACCAGCCTCCTGATTACCAACCATTGCACATGTTGGCCCACGTCTTTCCCTTCCACCTATTCCGGTAAGTTTCTTAAAAATTCTATTAGAGCGAGGCATTCTAAAAGTATGTTTGATTCACTACCAAAACAAACTAACACGTGTGATTTCAGCAAGCAACTCCAAACATGGCCAAACAAACAATTGACGAGCACCAACGGTTGATACGCATTGAAGAAACAAAGATGTGCCGCCAGATCGCACTGGTATACCACGACGTTTGGAATTATGGACTTAATTTCAAAAATATGCGTACCTTGTTGAATAGGTGGGCGTAACTTCAAGTGTCAACTTGACATTTAAGTGCCATATGAGCCGTTAGAAACGACTTTCATCGACATGACTACCGAAATCGTATTTATCACACTTAAAAAATCTAAAATCCGTAAAAAAACAAAAAATAGTACATTTGTCCCCTGATAACTGTTGACAAAACCCCGGGGATTTCTGGAGCATACATTGCGAAGCATAAGCATTAAGATAGCATGGTTACTCAGTCATACTTCCTCATGATATGGTGATATGTGATGACTAAGTGCTGTTCTAAAAAATTAGTGAGTGAGTTTTCTTATTGTTCGGAATTCTCATGCATTCTATTGTCTCTAATATTGCATCCAGTCTCTTAGTGACTCTCGTTGGAATGTCCGAGCTGTAATATTGATCAAGATCAGCGCTAATTGGTTTTGCTACAGTACTCGCTGGTATGCGGCACGCCTGTCAATCATGGACTGTTAAATGAATCATTCCTATCTCCTGTCACACAGTGGCGGAAAATACCACGCTACTTTTTTGTTAGTGGCAAGGTGTTAGTTCCGCAACAGAACGAGGCAGTTCGATCGAAGTCATTGCATTGCGCATTATAAGGCTAGATCACAGAGTATAGGATTAATATCGTGTGTTACAAGGTTCCATTGTGGGACCTCGGCTATTTCCTGTTTATACCCATCATATATTTTCGGATGTGATATTCCATACCTCATACAGTACTTCTCTTGCATTATTGCTCTACGGAATACCTTCCTTCGCGAGATATTTTGCGTTGTGCAGGGCTTAGGTCTCAACTACTGCAGTTCGACGGTCTGTTTTGATATATCAGACCGCAGTGAAACTGGCACTCCTAACGGAACGTACACCGACTCCTTTGAGTGCGGCAAAACCGCAGAACTCTGCCCCTGGCCTGTAAGGAATGACTTATATAAGGGCGTTACCGCTTGGTAATAGTTCTAGCTGCCGAGTCTGTATAGGAGGTGTCTCACCTAAGAGTTGTGTCCGGCTCCATGGCTAAATGGTTAGCGTGCTGGCCTTTGGTCCAAGGAGTCTAGGGTCCGATTCTCGGCTGGGCCGGGGATTTTAACCTTCATTACTTAATTCCGATGGTTCGTCATTGGTAGCTCATTCTCGCAGACGGGAAAGTTACAGGATTAGAATGGTGGCGGCCATGGTCTCTATTAAGGTACAACCCAAGCATTTGATTAGTGTGAAAATGGGAAAACAACGGAAAAACATATTTCAAGGCTGCCTACGGTGAAATTCAAACCCACCCCATCCGGAATGCAATCTCACATATACGCGATCCAAACCGTACGGGCAACTGATCCGGTTCGGCTCTCATGAGAATGGTTTTATGTGCTTCCCCATTTTCACTTCCAGGCAAATGCTGGGATAGTTATAATTCATAGGCCACAGCCGATTCCTCCCACTTCCTTTCCCAATTTCATTCATTATCACTCATTTAATCTTCATTAGCTCCACAACTGAGGTTGGCTTCAGAAGTGCATCCGGCCGTAAAAACTTATATCATTTCATCTCATCACGTCCCCTACCCTGTATCAGGAAATGAGAGTAATGGGCAAACAGACAGACAGACAGACAGACAGACAGACAGACAGACAGACAGACAGACAGACAGACAGACGTCCTATAAAGTTAATTTCGAGTCTTATTATTTCCTTCTAGAAGGAAGAGTACCTATCTAGCAGCTTGTGAGGATTGGATTCGATGCATTACGGACTTCAAGAGATGTTATGCCCCACCTCACTAGAATTAGCAATAGAACTGAACTTCCGTTCGGCAAACTGTTCACTGACCCTCCCCCATCCCACCTAACGCATTCCATGAATGCTCTCAGCACTTACGGACTTCACCCTCAAAGGTCTTCGATGTAATAACTTTGCCAACTCCATCTTGTTCACCGGACTGCTCCAGGATAAAGTATGCCTTTGAACAACGTTGAGGTGATGAGGAATCCAGGAAGTTGAGTTGGACCACCGCAGACCGTCTTCATACAAGAACTTTCACGCACCTCGTAAGTTAAAGTAGATCTGACGATGCGTACTGGACTACTTCCTCACCTTGCGTTGTCTGTGAGGCGTTCCGATTGGTAAGGGCGAACTCCGGAAAGGCTTGTTACCATGAAGTGCAGTTTAAGAGGTTTCTGTGCTGGGCAAACTCAACAAAACTTCGTACATCTAATTCCGATTATTATTATTGTTATTATTATTATTATTATTATTATTATTATTATTATTATTATTATTATTATTATTATTATTCTATTTATTTACTCGTGTCAGAAGCATACTTAATATATACAGTTCAAATAAAGTAACAATTAAACTATTTAAAAAATTACAATAATTAACAAACAAAGGAAATTGACACAATTTACTGTTCATCTAGATGGTGGGTTTTTTTTCAAAACTGAGTTACACCTAGGGCATTTTCATCATCAAGCATTAAACTTTGCTCTGAGCATGAAAATGGGCAGAGAGGACATTGGTACATATGGTTCACTGTTTGTTCTTCACCACAGTCGCATTTGCTGACTTCTGATTTGAAGCCCCATAACTTAAGTGAGGACTTAGTCCTGCCGACACCAGTTCTTAACCGGTTAAGGAACCTCTAAACACCCCAGTCTTCACTGCAGCCAGCCGGAAGGTGTTCACGCGGCTCCATCCAGTCTCGCTGCTTAGATTTCCACAAGGAAAGTCTTGCCTTATCTGGTGGTCTTTTCAAGGGCTTCGGTGTCTGGAGGAAACTTTTCCTTGTTTTCAGCCTAGATTGAAACTGTTGATGACCAAACAGTGAGTGAGCTTGAACGTTCTCAACCTTCAGTCGTTCTTGATCAGCAGCGACTTCTCGACGAATACTTGGAGATGTAACGCCCGCAAGACAGTATAGCTTATCAACAGGGGTAGGTTTTAGGCATCCATTATTATTATTATTATTATTATTATTATTATTATTATTATTATTATTATTATTATTATTATTTACATCGTTATGCCCTACTCAGGAGCACGGTTGAACTTGCTTAGCTGATGTGTTGGCCTTCTTTTCCTCCCAAAATCTCTTCATCCCCTTGCTGAGCTTCTTCCTTCGTTCTTCTGTCCAAGTTATAGTAGCTCTGGTGTTGGGTTTGTCTTCAAAGTGGTGATTGTCGATTTTGGTTCTAAATTTACGTCTGTCCTGTACAATGTCTTCTGAGATGTTGATTTCCTGGAGATCTGTTTCAATTACACGAGCCAGCTGTTCTTGGTTTTAGACTAAAGGGCCAGGTTGAAAATTCTTTTAGTTAGCCTGTTAGTGTTCATTCTGATAATGTGTCCATAAAATTTCAATCGTCTTTTCCGAAAAGTGTGAGAAATTTTTTCAGTATGACAACATATCTCATGGGATGATTTTTTCTCCATATTCCATCTATACAAACTGGGCCAAAAATTTTCGTAAAATTGTCCTTTCTTGTTTCTCAATGTCTTTGGTTAAAGATCCACCACCAATCATTAAGGTTTCTGAGGCATATAACGCTTCAGGTTTGATCACTGTACTATAGTGTCTAAGTTTTGCATTCCGAGATATAGATTTTTTATTATACCTGTTCCAAGTGATCCTGTATGCTTTCTGTAATTTGGAAATTCTTTATTTATTTGCTTCGCGGTTTAAACCAGAGGGTTGAATAATTTCTCCCAAATATTTAAATTGGTTCACTTGAACAAATTTGCCAAATTTAGTTATCATAGGTTGTCCATCTAAGTATCGTGAGGCTTCTTCCATGTACTGAGTTTTCTCATATGAAATTTGAAGTCCCGTTTTGATGGCAATTTCATGCAGTTTTTCAATGGAATGAATTGCTTCATGCCTATTATTATTATTATTATTATTATTATTATTATTATTATTATTATTATTATCTATATAAATAAAAACGTAACGACCGTCTGTCTGTACATTGAATATTTTGGCGAAATTTCCGTACATTTATCCGTTTAAGGTGTAATAATGGCCCTCTGCATAATGTTTAGCTTTGGTGTCTGTTTGTCTGTTTGTCAGTTTGTCTGTCCTTCTATAACTTGAAAACTACTGGATATATTTCCACAAAACTTCATATTTAGAATCCACCTGACCTTGGGTAGGATTTAGGGTAAATGTTGTTTCTAAATCCCTGAACTGACTGGGATTTTTTACGAAACCGAAACCGTGATTTTTCACTCCCTCAAAACATACACAACCAAACTTAATGGAAATCTACCTATAATAATGAAAATTAATTTCTAAACCTTTTTTCTCATTTCCATGATTTCGATAACAGGATTAATAAGGGAAATATCATTAACGGGCCGTTTTTCAGTACAAGTCCCACCAGACTTAACGCAAGAGCGGGAGCGTGTAAAGCGTATTCCTTACAACTTAAAAGATATAGAATATATTTGAACCAAACTTTATATTTAGCATCCATCTGTCCAAGGATATGTTTTAAGGTCAGTAACATTTCAAATTCGCTGAATGGACTGGGGTTTTATAGGAGAACGAGATGGTGATTTTACTGTTCCACAATATATAAAGTGCAAGACCAACCTGACTGGAAATTGACTACACTTAATGGAAATCCAATTCTATTTCTTTTCTCATGTGCATATTTTCAACACGAGGATTAATAAGGGAGATATCATGGAAGGTCGGTTTCTCAGGCTAAGTCCAACGGACATAGCCCAAAAGGTTCCACCATCACGGCAAAACGGCTGGATAGATTTCAACTAAACATATTTGGAGTATACTCACCCCGAGGAAGGTTTCTATATGAATTTCATTTTAAAATATTTGATTAGACGGGGGTTCATAGGAAAACCAGAACGGTTTTCCTCCATTTTCTCTTATACTATTGATTTCCTGTAAACTCCGTGGACCGTATGTGAAAAGTCTCTTCATTATAAACAACGCACAGGTTGCCATGGCAACGTCTCTGACTGCTTGCCAGCAGGGAAGTAACGTATTGCCATTTTCCTCATCATACCTTTAAATTCATGGTTGTTCCTTGGGTAGAAGGCAAGAGAGGGCGTCAATCGGCCATTCTGCGGGATATTGGCGGAATATCGTTGGCGTTTATAACTGTCCTCGAATAGCTTAAGTAATAACACCATTAGTCATCGTATCTGTCGACCTAAGAATGCCTGCGCCTAAATTTCTCCTCTGTTACCTCTTTCTTATATCCATAACTCACACCAGCATATTTTATTGAGGGTCATTTGATTTTCCAATACATTCACTTGGTATTTACATATTTGTCGTCATCCGGCTGTCCTCAGTTTAAATCCATTTTCTATTAATTTCAACTTTCTTTACTGAATTATTTTCTTCGTTAATTACACCGTATGTATGCGAGTGCTAATTCCGAAAACTTGACACTCTTTCCTTTGAGAAAGTATTCTAAGCTATGTAAATGTATAACTTTCGGCCCCGGAAAATATCGAAATATGGATGCAATTTTAACGGCGGTGCACACCTTCGTTTAGGGATAATTGGTGGCTAATCTGTAAGTCTTATCACAAATCAGAAAGCACAATCGCCTTTCATTTTGGAGAGATCTACAACTTTGGTCCTATGACTTTTTATCGTATTTCTATTCCTTATACGTTAAATAGAGCTGTATTTCTCGATTTCAAGTTAATTTTGTATTTTCACACGTATATGTTAACATTAATCTGGCACACTTATAGGAAAGATAGAATCATGACATTCGGCACGCACATTGGCATGACCAGTGGCAATGTGATAGCCAAATTTTATGATTCTATCTGTCACATGAGTATCACAAATATAAAGTAGTATGCGAAAACTGTACAAAATTTCACACCCAATGATTCTAACTCAATCTAACCCATAAATATAGGAGAAACGAGAAGATGTCATGGGACCAACCATGTAGAACACTGAAAGAGACGTCTGATGGTGAGGTCCGTTTGCAGATATGTCGCAGAGTTTCAAAGCAGTAATTCTCGAAATAAAGGTCTGAACTTCTAGAGTGTGTCTGTACATTGACTATTTTGGCGATATTTCTCTACAGTTATCCATTTAAGGTGTAATAATGACCATCTGCATACTTTTAGCTTTGGTGTCTATTTTTCTGTTTGTCTGTATGTCTATAACTTGGAAATTACTGGATATATTTCAACCAAAATTCATATTTAGAATCCACCTGTCCTTGGGTAGGTTTCAGAGCAAATACTGTTTCTAAATCCGTGAAATGACTAGGGGGTTTATACGAAACCGAAAACGTGATTTTGCACTCCCACAAAATGTACACAACCAAACTTAATAGAAATCTACCTGCCTTAATGGAAATTAATTTTTAAACCTTTTTTCTCATGTGCATCATTTCGGTAAGAGGATTTATAAGGGAGATATCATTAACCGGACGTGGAGCAGATTCCTTATTTATCTATATAAGTAAAATCCTAACGACTTTGTGCCTGTACATTGACTATTTTGGAGAAATGTTCGCACAGCTACGCGTTTAAGGGGTAATAATAACAACAATCTGCATAATTTTTTGGTTTAGTTTCCTGAAAATCCTAATTTTAACCCTCCTCGCCCAAAATCCACATTGCGGCATAATCTGCCAGACGAACAAGAAAACAGAAATTTGGCAAAATTATACGTTTTAGCCTGTAACGGACAGAACATTTCCAAAACCTTTAAATTTTTCACTTTTTTCCCCGAAGAATATCGAAATATGGAGGCAATTTTAATGATGGTGCAGATCTTCGCGAAGTCCTATCACATTAGGGAAGGCACAATCTCCGTTCAATTTGGAGTGATCTACAACCTTGGTCTTATGACTTTTTGTTGTATCTGTATCCCTTTTACGTTTGATTTTTTGTCTATTTCTCGGTGTTAAGTAAATTTGGACTTTTCACATGCATAATTCATACTTTCAATCACTTATAAGAAAGATAGAATCATCAAACCCTACACGAAAATTGGCCCACCCAGTAGCCATATGTGAGCCGAATGCTATGTATGTAGCTGTCACATAATTATCTGAAAAGTAATGCAATGTGAGATAATCTATATATATATAAAATAACTTGTCCTGACTGACTGACTGACTGACTGACTGATTCATCATCGCCGAGCCAAAACTACTGGACATAAAGAAATGAAACTTTGGGGATACATTTATATTAAAACGTAGGTGCTCGCTAAGAGAGGATTTTTGGATATTCCGTCGCTAAGGGGGTGAAAAAGGGGGGTGAAATTGTAAAATGAGTATACCTATATCTCAAAACTTTAAAAGTTTACAGATGTAAAAATTGGTACATAGAATCTTCTTTAAAAATAAGGAAACACGTATTTTTTTTGTTTTCGGAAAATCCCAATAGAAGGGGTGAAAAAGTGTGAAAAAGTGTGAAAAATTGGTTGAATGCCTTTAATCAGGATACCGGTACGTATATCTCAGAAACTGAAGATATTACAGACCTGAAAATTGGTACTTTTGATCTCTCTTAAAAATAAAGAAACACGTATTTTTTGTTTTTGGAAAATCCAATTAATGGGAGGGTAAAAAGGGGGGTGAATTTTTAAAATGAGTGCATCTATATCTCAAAACTTTTAAAGTTTAACAGATGTAAAAATTGGTATTTAGAATCTTCATTTAAAATGAAAAATCACGTATTTTTTTGTTTTCGGAAAATCCCAATAGGAGGGGTGAAAAGGGATGAAAAATGTATTGAATACCTTTAATGAGGATACTTATATCTCAGAAACTGAAGATATTACAGACGTGAATTTTAGTGTTTGGGATCTCCTTCAAAAATAAGGAAACACGTATTTTTTTGTTTTTGGAAAATCCAGTTAATGGGGAGGGGGGTGAAAGGGGGGTGAATATTTAAAATGAGTGTATCTATATCTCAAAACTTTTAAAGTTTATAGATATAAAATATGGTATTTAGAATCTCCTTTAAAAATAAAGAAACACGTATTTTTTTGTTTTCGGAAAATCCCGATAGGAAGGGTGGAAGAGGGTGAAAAAAGGGTTGAATGCCTTTAATGAGGCTACTTATATTTCAGAACCTGAAGATATTTCAGACCTGAAAGTTGGTATTGGGATCCACTTTAAAAATAAGGAAACACGTATTTTTTCGTTCTTGGAAAATCCAAATAATGGGGGGTGAAAAGGGGGGTTGAATTTTTAAAATGAGTGTGTCTATATCTTAAAACTTTAAAAGTTTACAGATGTAGAAATTGGTATTTAGAATCTGCTTAACAAAGAAAGGAACACTAATTTTTTTTTTGTTTTCGGAAAATCCCAATAGGAGGGGTGAAACAGGGGTTGAATGCCTTTAATGAGGATACTTAAATCTCAGAAACTGAAGTTATTACAGACCTAAAAATTGGTATTTGGGATCTCCTTTCAAAATAAAGAAACATTTTTTTGCTTTTGGAAAATCCAATTAATGGGGGATGACAAGGGGGGGTTAATTTTTATACAGTACATCTCAAAAACTTAACATGTTACAGAAGTGAAAAATTGTATTTTTATCTCTGTTAAAATAAAGAAACGTGTATTTTTAGTTTTCGGAAATACCACTTGGGTGGAGAGGGGTGGTAAAAGGGACTGAAAATGGTGTTGAATTATTTTAATTAGACTACTGTTATCTCAAAAATGAAGTTGTTACAGACGTGAAATTTGATATTTGGAATCTGCTTTAAAAGTAAAGAAACACCTATTGTCGGAAAATCCAATGAATGCGGCGGGGAGGGGGGGAGGTGAAAGAATTTAAAATTAATTGACTTAATTGTTTGAGAATACTAACATCTAATAAAAACTAAAATTGTTAGGGCCTACAGACGTAAAAATTGGTATTTGGTTCTCCTTTAAAAACAAAGAAAATCCTGTTTAGGGGGGGGGGGAATCATCTTGGGGGGCGGGAGTGAAAAGGAATTGAATTCCTTTCATGAGGACACATAAATCAAAAACTGAAGAAGTTAGAGTCGTGATAATTGGTATTTAGACGATCCTTTTCTATTAAAGAAACAAGTATTTTTGCCGGAAAATTCACTTGGAGGGCGGGGGGAGGAGTGTGAAAGTGAAAAATGTGAATTATTTTTATCTCAAAACTAAAGGTAATAGACGTGAACATTGGTGTTTGGAATCTCCTTTAAACATAAAGAAACACGCCTTCTTTTAGTTCTTTTTTGGGGGGGGGGTGTAAATAAACTTAACGGCGGTGGGGTGTAAACGGAGGTGAGACCAATTGATTTTACTGTTCATAATGTATTTATAAGGAGCCTCCGTTGCTCAGGCGGCATCGCGCCGGCCTTTCACAGCTGGGTTCCGTGGTTGAAATCCTGGTCTCTACATGTGACATTCGTGCTGCACAAAACGGAGGCGGTACAGGTTTTTCCTGTCACCATTCACTCCAACAACACTGTCCAATATCATTTCATTTCATTTGTCATTCATTAATCATTGCCCCAGAGGAGTGCGACAGGTTTCGGCAGCCGGCACAATTCCTGTTGTCGTCGCTAGATGGGGGCTTTATTCATTCCATTCCTGACCCTGTCGAATGACTGGAAACAGGCTGTAGATTTTCGATGCACTTATTCTGATCATAAACCGATCATTATTAATGTTTCCTGGGTTCGTTTTCAAGAGCCATCTTTTCCTTCGGAGAACGTTCTTAGATTACAGTAGATTCTCCTGATATATAAATAAAAATTTAAACACATTTGAAATAAACGATAGGAATGAGATTGACCGTCCTATTTTTCACCTCTATAATATGGTCAATAATTTACGGAAGTATGTGATTCGTATCGCCAGAAATCCCGCACACTTGCCTACGCGCGACAATGGTGTTGGTCATATTCTCAACAATGACAATGGCAGCACATGTAATTTACCGCCAAGTAGCGGTCTTAATAATAATAATAATAATAATAATAATAATAATAATAATAATAATAATAATAATAATAATAATAATAATCATGTTCTGGACCGTCGTCAAATGTGCGGACCGTGCTGGAAACGGGTCCTGGACGGGTAATGACTAGGAATGCAGTCCGACCGCGGGTTCAGTACCGCCAAGGCACCCAAGACGACACCACCCCGGATCTACTGAAGGATTCGATATATATCAAAAATGCTTATAGGAAAAGATGGCAAAGATTTAGGGACCCAACTGGCCGGGTGGAATACTTGGACCTAGCCCGGGAAGTACGAAATCGATTGCTGGAAAGAAAGATTGAAGGATGGGAGGAAACTTGCCGTAATCTATTAGAAAACGAGTCAGATCGCGAATTTTGGCGGATTCTCTCAGAGAACGAGCCAGATCGCGAATTTCGGCGGATTATATGTAAAACAATAAGCATTCAATTATAAATTTCAGTATAATACCGTAGCGAAGCACGGGTATCTTGCTAGTCTTACAAATATTTTACCCTATTTAACGTTTCTAACTCAATCTGACCCATGAATACATCAGATATCATACGACCAGCCATTAAGACCGCTAAATCTGACGTCTTATGGTACAATCCTTTGTCGATATGACGTACCGTTTTGCATCAGTCAATCTGTAAATGAAGGTCTGCAATATTTTAAGCATGCATATACTTTCGTATGTCGACCTATATATATTCACTGATGTCGTGTTGTAGCGATCGAGAAAGGGTGTGTCTGCTATTGTAATCAGTACTCCCCACACCGACTTTGACTGGCAGTAGGAATGGGGTCCTTCTCCAACACCTGTGTAACTGGCATTGGTAAGGAAGGCCTACCATTGTAGTGAATAATTCACTTCTCGATTTGACTTGCAGAAGGCAAGGGAGCATGCATTGTTGTTTAAAAGTCCCCTACACGATTGTGTTTGGCTGTAGGCAAGGGTACCTGCCCTTATAAATAAATGTATCCATCTAAAATGTGACTGGTATTAGGCATAGTGGCCTGCTATTTTGATGGAAACTCACCAACTTGGTGTGACTGGTAGTAAGCTGGCTGGCTGTGGGAAAAGGGGCCTGTCATTATAATTATAACTGCACAACTCAATTTCGACTGGTAGTATGGATGTTGCCAAACATTCTAATGAAAACTGTAATCTGTCTGGAAGTAGGAAAGGGGGCCTGCCATTGTAACGAAAACTCCCAAATCGATTGTGACAGCGCAGCAGGCGATGGGGCCTGCAATTATAATGAAAACTTCCACACTCGATTGTGAATGGCAGTAGGCAAGTGAGCCTGCCGTTATCATCACAAATCCGTAACAAGCACTTTACATTGGAAACACCGTATTGGGAACCTCCCTATGCTGTTTCTCGGATAACGCTAAGAGACATGCCATTTTAAAACAATCTTATTTACTGTATGTACAGTATTTACTTCGATATTCGAATACAATGTAGAATACCGTAGCGAAGCACGGGTAAATTTGCTAGTCTATCTATATAAATCATATCGTAACGACCGTGTGTCTGCGCGTTGACTATTTTGGCAAAATTTTCGTACAGCTTTCCGTTTAAGGGGTAATAATGACCATCTGAACACTTTTTAGCTATAGTTTCTTGATAGTCCTAAATTTTACCCCCCTCGCTCAATCTGCCACGCGACGTGGACAATTGAAATTAAGCAAAATTATACGTTTTAGCGGGTAACGTACGGAAAACTTCCAAGACCTTTAAATTTTTCACTTTTTATGCCGAAGAATATCGAAATATGAAGGCAATTTAAAGACGGTGCAGACCTTCGTTTCGAGGTTTTCCGCGGCTAAACGGTAAGTCCTATAACAAAACGGATGGCAAAATCTCTGTTCAATTTGGAGTGATCTTCAGCCTTGGTCTTATGACTTATTGTCGTATCTCTATACTTTATACGTTACTTTCGTCTCTATTTCTCGATATAAGTAAATTTAGACTTTTTACATGCATAATTCATACCTTCAGTCACTTACAGGAAAGATACAATCATCAAACTCTACACCAACATTGGCCCACCCGGTACCCATATGTGAGCCAAATGCTATGTAACATAATTATCCGAAAAGTAATTTAATGTCAGATAATCTTACACAAATTTCACCCTATTCAACGTTTCTAACTCAATCTGACCCACGAATGGATGAGATGCGAGAAAATATCATAGGACCAGCCATTTTGGTCGCTAAATACTACGACTTATGGTACAATCCTTTGTTGATATGACGTACCATTTAGCAGCAGTTAAACTGTAAATAAAGGTCTGCAATATTGTAAACATGCATATACTTTCGTATGTCTATCTATATATATTTATTGATGTCGATTTGTAGCGATCGAGAAAGGGTGTGCCCGCTATTGTAATCAGTACTCCCGACACCGACTTTGACTGGCAGTAGGAATGGGGTCCTTCTCCAACTTCTGTGTAACTGACATTAGTAAGGAAGGCCTACCATTTTAATGAATAATTCACTTCTCGATTTGTCTTTCAGAAGGCAAGGGAGCATGTAGTTTTGTTCAAACGTCCCCTACCCTATTGTGTTTGGCTCTAGGCCAGGGTGCCCGCCATTATAAACAAATGTTCCAATCTAAAATGTGACTAACATTAGGCATAGTGGCCTGCTATTTTCATGGAAACTCACTAATTCTGTGTGACTTGCAGTAAGCTGGCTGGCAGCAGGAAAAAGGGCCTGTCATTATAATGATAACTGCACAACTAAATTTTGACTGGTAGTAGGGAAATTGCCTGCTATTATAATAACTTCTCAAATGTAATCTGTATGAAAGTAGGAAAGGGGCCTGCCATTGTAACTAAAACTCCCCAAATCGATTGTGACCGCTCAGTAGGCAATGGGGCCTGCAATTATAATGCAAACTTGCCAACTCGATTGTGAATGGCAGTAGGCAAGTGAGCCTGCCGTTATCATCACAACTCCGCAACCCACACTTTACATTGGAAACAGTGCTATTTCTCGGATAACGCCAAGAGACATGCAATTTTAAAACAATCATATTTACTGCACGTACAATATTTACTTCGCTATCCGTATACAATGTTGAATACCGTAGCGAAGCACGGGTACATTTGCTAGTTATTAGTATTATTATTAGGGGCTGCCTGGGCGAGGCGGTAAAGACTTGCTCGTTTCACCCGAAAGGTCGTAGGTTCGATTTCCCGTCGGGAATTCGGAAAATTTATGAAACGAGATTTCCACATCCGGAGGTGCATATGGTCCTGACGTTCACTCAGCCTACACCAAAAATGAGTACCAGGTTAATTCCTGGGGGCAAAGGCAGCCGGGCGTAGAGCTAACCACTCTACCCCAATAAGTGCCGCGGTTACGGATTGTGAAAGCCTTTACCTTCCATCTCTCCAATGGTCTTCATGGTTATTACGATGATGATTATTATTGTTGTTGTTGTTGTTGATGTGCCTTCGCTTGCGAGGCCTAGAATTTACAGTGCATTACGCCTTCTGGTATAGGACAGGCGTGATTTGTTACTTTCATTGATCTGTCTCAGTCTCATCCTTGGCTTTGAATTTCACTGAGGTATGATTAATGCTAGGAATGCCACTCCTTATGCAGCTAGTCTCTGTTATTAATGGTGTAAAAATATCACCCGTATGGTCAATTAGTGCATTCATTTCAGTGGTCTTGGCAGGCTGATACTGTATGTAATAGTAATTTCTAGCTCTGTGGCGAAAGCAACGGGAAGCTGCCTCTCTTCTCATTTCCCAAGCATGCCTCGGGAGTGAATCCTAGGCCACCTATGACAGCTGATGGGGGAGCTCTTGTGGATCAAACCAGCCTTAGGTCTGAACACTCAACAATATTATTATTCCTCGAGGTTTTCTTGTAGGGAAGGTAGAATAGATTAGAAATTAAAAAGGGAAACTCAAAACCCATTAAACTAGATTTAAGTATATTTTGAGTATGTATGAAAAAACCCAAACCCCATGGAGCAAGAGCCCCGAACAGCTATCGCCTACCAAGCGACCGCTGCTCAGCCCGAAGGCCTGCAGTTTACGAGGTGTCGTGTTGTCACCACATCAAATCCACTCGGCCGTTATTCTTAGCTTACCGGGCGAGTTGGCCGTGCGCGTAGAGGCGCGCGGCTGTGAGCTTGCATCCGGGAGATAGTAGGTTCGAATCCCACTATCGGCAGCCCTGAAAATGGTTTTCCGTGGTTTCCCATTTTCACACCAGGCAAATGCTGGGGCTGTACCTTAATTAAGGCCACGGCCGCTTCCTTCCAACTCCTAGGCCTTTCCCATCCCATCGTCGCCATAAGACCTATCTGTGTCGGTGCGACGTAAAGCCCCTAGCAAAAAAAAAATATTCTTAGCTTTCTAGACCGGGGCCGCAATCTCACAGTCAGATGGCTCTCAATCGTAATCACATGGTCTGACTGGACCTCGAACTAGCCCTCAGATCTAGGCAAAATTCCCTGACCGGGCCGGGAATCGGACCCGGGGCTTCCAGGTAACAGTCAAGCACGCTACCCCTATACCACTGAGCCGGCTTGAGTATGTATGATCTTATATAAAGCTGGAGGCGCAGAGTTGTCCGTATCACTCGTAAGTCAACTGCGTTTGTGTACACAAGAGCCCCGAACAGCTATCGCCTACCAAGCGACCGCTCCTCAGCTCGAAGGCCTGCAGTTTACGAGGTGTCGTGTTGTCACCACATCAAATCCACTCGGCCGTTATTCTTAGCTTTCTAGACCGGGGCCGCAAGCTCACCGTCAGATGGCTCTCAATCATAATCACATGGTCTGACTGGACCTCGAACTAACCCTCAGATCTAGGCAAAATTCCCTGACCGGGCCGGGAATCGGACCCGGGGCTTCCAGGTAACAGTCAAGCACGCTACCCCTATACCACTGAGCCGGCTTGAGTATGTATGATCTTATATAAAACTGGAGGCGCAGAGTTGTCCGTATCACTCGTAAGTCAACTGCGTTTGTGTACACAGGCAATACGAGCGAGTGGACCACTTCGAAGGCGGTTGTACCATGGATCTCCGTGAAGACGACTGGTCATTCCAGCGCTCCGGAACCATCCCTTCCTTACAGGAATTTTCTGGAAGGTCCTGGAAGATAAAGAGGATCGAAACATCCCCCACCATGCTTCTTAGGACACAGCGAGTCACCGTGGTGTCCACCATGACTCACCCTGACGAAGGACTTGGTTCACGCCAACCGCTACGACGACTGTCTCTTTTTCACCGTATCGTTGTCAGAAAAGATTGGAATGATGTTGTGCCAGAGAGATGTGGACCAAGGAGTGGTTGCGTGTGTGTTGTTCACTGGCGAATCCGGATGCTGACTTCGCAGAAATGACCAGAGTATCCGTGCATGGAGGCACGCTGACTAATGCCAAGACCGACGGTTCCGTGTTGATAGTCATACCTAGTGATGCAAATTCCAGTGCCTCTGCTGGCACTGGAGTGCACAGTGCCAGTGCCAAGCGCGTCACCGTGCCAAAACACCGGTGCCGTGGCACTGTGAGTGCCACGATGGCTACTTATTCATTGGACTCTTATAAACACGTTTATGCTTCATGTATTGACAAAAAAAGGAACTACACATAGACATACCGTAATTTATATTAATATTTACATGCAAAATACTACAAAATAACCCTCAAATAAGTTTTACATTCACATTCAAGAACAGTATTTTTTCACTTTATTCGCTGGCAGTCTGTTTCGTCTGTTGGTCAAAATTTACATGCAAAATACTACAAAATAACCTTCAAATAAATTTTCCGTTCACATTCAAGAACAGTATATTTTTCTATTCATTCGCTGACAGTCTGTTAGTGAAAATTTGACCAGCTTTCGAAAACACACCTTCGGCAGGCGCGGATGTTGCTACAACACACAACTTCCGGACAGCTAAATAATAAAGGCTGAGATACTGAAGCTTTCTTCCCACCCAGCATTTAATGGATCTGCCTGCCTAGCTATTAAGGGGTCTTCCAGGTACGACGAAGCATATGCCGTTTTGAACATGTTATCATCGATCTGAACGATATACAAGATTTACAAATATCACACACTGCTATGTACTGGTTTTTATCATCTGGAGTGAAATTGCTCCCCAAAGGGCTAGATTTTCGTTTGTCTGCCATTGACACGGAATTCAAGATAATCCGTAATATAACGAAAGAGAATAGAGCATAATTGTGGCACGGTCCGGCAGCACTTGGTAGGACCGGGTGACCAGTAGGTACCTACTGTAGAAGCGATCTGTCCTGGCACTGGCACTGCCATTGACACCGGCACGGATCTGAGAAGCACTGGCCTGTACATGCCGTGCCGTTGGCAGGAGGCAGTCACGTGGCCACTCACAATAGTGCTTCGTTCGTCAAGAGTGCCAGCCGCCAGTGTCCGCCATACTGTTCGATTTACTCATGGAAAAGCGGACTTGATCGAGGTGTGTTCTTGTCCTTACTAACGGTATAAATAATGTCAATATTCGCGTCACAAATCGTTTTATTCTTGTAAACGTTTCACAGACTTATTTTTATGGCAGTGCCACTGGCACTGGTTCATTTTAAATCGTGGCATCGTGCCTATCGTGCCGTCTCTGGCACCGGTGTCAAAGCACGGTGCCAGTGTCTTCCTTACATCACTAGTCATACCTCTAGAAGGCCTGGTGTCATAGTGTGGGATGCGATTGCCTACAAGCCTAAATCAGCTCTTGTATTCATCACGGGTAATTGAACAACCCAGTAATATGTAGAGGAGGTCCTAAACCCATCACCTTACCTTACTCGAACTCTCCTTTGGATGCAATTTTTCAGCAGGACCACACACTGGTTTCATGTCGCGACCCTGTACCCGAGACACAGAATCATTCCTTGGTCCACCGCGTCACCTGATCCCCTCACCCCCGCCCCCACCACACACAATTGAGATGGTGGAGTGGATGGAACGCGATATCAACACCATACACGTTTATTATTTATGTTTCTTAAATTGTACATGTAGAATCTAGGGGTGGTAGAAGGAGAAAGGGCAAGCCCCACATGATTGCTTACATAAAATCTAGTGAATATTTCCATATGTGTAAACAATTTTAAATTTAAATATTCACACGCCAAACACTGTACTCTTAGAATACTAATTACCTTGGTTAATGCTATATATTAGAGTAAAAGGACCCAGTTATTTATACCCACACTCATTCACAACCGCTCTCACACCCGCACGCATACACATTCAACAGTAGGCTACTTGCACACATCTTTCTTGAAATTCTAATTTATACATGTTATAGACATCACATATGGGTTTCTATGTACATATCCCTTTTCTTTACTGTGGAAGAGGAAGTAGTGTTGCAGTAGGGTGGCTGAGATTATAGGCGGTAAACTGTAAATTTACTGGGGAGAATTTTCTCCCCTACCAGGCTTCAGATGGTAGAAGATTCCAGAGACGAGTAGACCGTGCGTAAAATCCATTTAAATATGAGGTTGTACTGGCAAGGGGAAGAACAGGTGTAACTCCTTGGCCTCTCTTAACAGAGCGGTAATTTAGCTGCAGGCGGTGGAAAGGGGAGAGGTGTGTGTTGTCTGTCAGGGATTTCTTAAGGAAGGCTACGTCTACTTGTTTACATGACGAGTTCACTGGTGGCAATGACCTGGCTGTGTTTAGAGCGATTTGTTTGCTAATTATACTGCAACCGTTCAGCTACAGTCGGAGAACACCGAGACACCTCAGGTGTGCTCAGTTCATAAATTAGACGCCCATATAACAAATCGAAGGATGTGGCATGCCTAGGAAATATGACTGAATTGTGGCATATAACAAATAAAATACAGAATAAAATTAATATATGGCATGGTTTATTAATCACAAAATACTCTCAAATTGTCATCCTCCTAACTTGTGATGATGTGAATGATCGTTAACGAATTAAAAATGAATCTCTTGAAGTACAAAAGAAATAATCAAATGGGGTGGTACATGATTTCATACCCTATCTTGTCCTAGCAAATCGTAATTACATATTCATTTAATATTTTGATCAGATAGACAGATTCCGTTTGATTTATTGAAAGTTCTGGATTCAGACGATCAGCTCTGAAATATTAAAAGAAAAAAATTTGAATTAACTTTAGCTCAAAACCCCATTAAGTTTCCACTTATCGATTCAAAATTTACGATTCTTTACAATTACATAATTTGATGCTTCAATTTCAGTTTAAAACTGAGTCGGCTCAATGAAATAATAATCTGTTCCATTACCAGTCGCTTACTGGATTAACAAAATTAAATAGATAAATTACTGAAGTCTGAAAATGCAATACGCATTTAAAATGGTCTGCCTAACTCAAATTCAATTTCTTCAATGCTATATCACAACTATTAAATGCAAATAACAAAGACATTAACATCATCCGCATCGTGTAACCATATCTGAGACAAAAAAATCAACTCCAAAACACCATAACCATACAATAATACAAAAATACACTACTATTTACACCCTATTTTACATTATCTACACATGTGGCTACATAAAGACGATCATATTGTCAGAGTATTACTGAATAATTTGATCATATTGTCGGAGTGTCATTGTATAAGTTTATCATAGCTGAAGGTATCGTGAAATTTCTAAAGTTTAATCCGATGACCTGGATGAAAATCCTCGAATATTCTGGAAATCTCAAGTTCAGGCAAAGTCTCGAATGGTGTTCTAGAACCCTTGTAAATTATCGTGAACATTAAAGTCGTGAATTATAGAAAACTCGGAATAAATCTAATTAAGATTACCTCTTCGAAAACTTACACAAATTCAAACATACGTAGGCTCCATATCCTAAATCACGCAAATATCTATCATAATCCACTATCAACTTATCACTTGCCTCAATAACTATATGGCGTGATTCTACTCTCGAAGAATTACTTCGCTTATTCATTACAAAATTACTTCTCTCGAAGACTAAATTATGACATTAACCGTAGCAAAATCTCCAATTACGATTCCTACTATACAATTATACATTTGTGATCCACCTCGGGATATCACAAACTCAATCTAACATCACATAACAAGTTCTACGCGTGTATAATTCTCGAAGATTCAATCCACCTACCGGTTCTCATATCTGGATTCAACTATCTTTGTTCCGCAGGATTATCTACACGGGTTCTGATCCAAAATAACGGAATCATTTCTCTTTTAAGACTTTAAGTTCCAATATTTTACGATTATACACCCAATAAATACCATGCACGGTTATATCTCATCTCTGTACGATGACTGTACATCCAGAAACATCTATTCTACATAAACGAATGCTCTAACATTATTCCACCAATTGTGGCTATAATAAAACTGAAAGATACACTCCGAGAATTGTCCCTACCTGACACACTTACTGTACCACATAAGCCGTGTACGCCGTTCCAATATCACGTTATTATCTGACAATAATAAATATGAAGATCTTCTACTGTCATTATAATATGGTAAAGTACAACAACAACATAACTAAAATATACTGCCAGACCATTACTAATTACTACTACGTAACTACACTTCTACCAAACAGATTATATTAGACAATTGTGTCGACTTAGCTTTAAGGCGTCTTCACGATGTCGAATACTGGTCGTCATCTGGAATAATATTATAGTCATAGGTGCCTTCCTCTCATCCTGTTGCCTGTCAGCTGGTCACATGGTTTTAAGCTTCCATTTCAGCACCAACACATATAGTAGTATGTGACAAAACCATGATGATATACCTCACTATTCTCTTGAATTTCAGGCTGAAACTATTACAAGAAAGATTAGTAAATTTGCCACACAACACTTCCTGTAAATATCGTTTAAATATTACACACGGTAAGCAGCTCAACTTAACTTGACGTCCGCTATGTTACGTACGTTGACAAGAATAATATTCTGAGTAGTATATTTGAATGGTCCAACTACGTTAATACAATCCAACTTCCACAATTCAATCTTTAATTATCGCCGTCCGCTCTCGAACCAAGGACTTATCCCAACAGCGTGTCAAACTCCACTGAAGTCCGGCGACTGGCATACACACTAACCCAATAACCTACTTCTCTTCACAGCTGACCGGTTGGACTCCTTGATACACCACGCACGCGCGTTCGAGCCGGAACTCTAGTCAAATTAGCAATAATAATTTTCCACACTGGTTTCATTTGTAAACTAATGTTCAGGAGCGTTGTTATCATTATTATTATAATCGTTATTTTTGACATACACATTAATTTTCTATCATGCTATTCTGATAGTATCACAAATCGTTCATATGGCTTGTTATGACCGGTGTGAAGCTCAGTTTCTCGAATGCTAGCGATGCGCGCTTTGTTTTTCTTTCATTTCTTTTCTTTTCTTTTCTTTCTTTCTTCTTTCTTGGGCGGTTACTCCTAGTTGTTGACATCCAAATACAGTTTTATAGCTTCAACCATTAATTCGAAAATTATTATGCTCACAGGTGAATTCATTGAGACTCCAAAGAGTACTAGTTCGAAAATATGCCACTCCATCCACATATTCAAGCCATCCAGCCTATTGAAACTGTCACAATACGTTCTGCTCGTTCTGGTCACCTTTTAGTTCCCACATATTTTCTGTCGTCGTTGGGTGCCAGGAAGAAAGACCATGTAGTATGGGCCGCACCAGGGAAATATAAACTATTCATAGGGCTTTACATTTTACTCCCGAGAGACATCTACGGACAGAACCTAGTGCTGTGTATTCCTTATATCTCACTTCCTCCACGTGCTTATTCCATTTTATATTGTCCGTAATGTGAATACCGAGCAGTTTAATGGAGTTCGACGGGCGAGTTAGCCGTGCGGTTAGAAGAGCGCAGCTGTGAGCTCGCATCCGGGAGATAGTGGGTTCGAACCCTACTGTCTGCAGCCCTGAAGATGGTTTTCCTATCTGTGTCGGTGCGACGTAAAGCAACTAGCCAAAAAAACTGGAGTAGAAGGCGGTAATTGTATTCTACATAGAGTAAGCTGGTTCTAGAGTGGTTATCAATCTCCGCTTAGTCTTACATATTTACACTGCTTAATTTGTATACACATTTTATTTACATCACAACACAGAGCTATACTTTTCAGATCCGACTGGAGTTGTACCACACAATAATTATATTTCATGGCTCTGTAAATGGCTGTGTCGTAGGCGTACTGTGATATGGTCGAATTTACACATTCGAGACCATAAATCGTGTACAGGAGGGGCCCTATCACACTACCCTTAATTACTCCAGAAGTAATTTTTTGGTTCGGTCTGATCTGGCTCCTCGGTACAAAACATATTGCGATAAAATTGCAGGAACTGCGTGAGAGGATGTAGGCTGCATGTGATGGGCACTGCGAACACCTCTACTAGTCCATACTGAGAGCCTGGTCTCCTGTGTGAGCGACAGAGAAATTAACTCTCCATACCGATATACGCTTTGTATTGGTACATAGCACACTGTATAATTTATTGTCACTGGTTCCCTCTGCCATCGTCCCACAATTTACTGAATTTCAACCTCCTCCTGTGGGTGCAGGTATTTTTATTTTGTCTTAAAGTGTATTACGAACTAGTATTTCGCCTGTTACGAGTAAACAATATGCTGTGACCAAGTGAGTTACCTGCGCGGTATGGGTTGTATAACATAGAGGTATTCGGCAGATCGTTGACTGCCCCGAAGATAATTCTTTATTCCCATTTTCGCATCAGGGCGGTTCTTTAATAAGACCGTTCCTAACAATTTATCACACTTTGTCACTGATAACTTACATCATTAGGGCCAATTTTAAAATAGACCTCAGTCCTGAAACTTCTATACCTACAGCTCAAAAAGACTAATAGAGTTGTGTTAGTCCTTGAACTGTGCGGAAAGCTCAGATGGTAGTTATTTAGAATTGCCGTTGGAATATTAATTTCATTTGTGTGATTTTTTAAAATTTTTAAATATATGTGATGTTGTATGGCACTCTGAACCGGTCTCTAAGTGGAAACGAGTTCATTATTTCAGAAGAGAACTGTTCGAGTAAGACCTGACCAATTACATGGAACTTCGCAGGTTGAGAAATTGATTAGTTTTAACAATTTGATTTAAGTCGCACCGACACAGATATGTCTTATGGCGACGATGGGATTGGAATGACCTAGGCAGTGGAAGGAAGCAGCCGTGGCCTTAATTAAGGTACAGGTGTGAAAATGGGAAACCACGGAAAACCATCTTCATTGCTGCCGACAGTGGGGCTCGAACCCACTATCTCCCGATTACTGGATACTGGCCGCACTTAAGCGACTGCAGCTATCGAGCTCGGTACAGATAGGTCTTGTGGTGATGATGGCATAAGAAAGGGCTAAGAGTGAGAATGAAGCGACCGTGGCCTTACTTAAGGTACAACCCAAGCACTTGCCTGGTGTTAAAATAGGAAACCACGGACAACCATATTCACGGCTGCCGACAGTGCGGTTCGAACCCACTATCTCCCGAATGCAAGCTCACAGCTCCACGCCGCTAACCGCACGGCCAACTCGCTTGGTCTTATAAAGTGATAAATTGAGACAAACTGACTATTACCACTTACCACATTAATATTTTCAAATATTCTTAAACTGTGCGTGTTATTTAACTAGGTTTGTACAGATTGAAATTCTGTTCAGTTTGTTATAGATCTCGTTTCCTGGTACAAAGCGTTTGAGTACCTTTAAAACTGCTTATTGAATTAGCCTACTTCTACAGTGAATAAACAAGGTCATTGTACATTATCATTAGATTACTGCTCGGAGCCACACTGATTTTTTCAGCAATTGATTATAAGAATAGAATATAATCCGTACAAAATCCATTGAATTTAGGGTGTGATAATAAATCATTTCCCCCATTTTCTCTTGTGCAAAGTAGAATAACACCTACGGTATACCTTGCTTGTCGTAAGAGGCGATAAAAAGGGGCCCTAGGGGCTCTCAAATTGGGAGTGTTGGTTGCCGAACACGGGATCCCGCGCTGAGTCCTGGCATTGCTTCCACTTACATGTGTCAGACTCCTCACTTTCATGTATACTCTCCAACCTTCATTGGTCAACTCTTATTCTTTTCCGATGCCGACGGTATTTGGACACTCGAGGCCTAGGGAGTCTTTCATTTTCACAACTTTCGTGGCCTTTGTCTTCCTTTGGCCCGTATCTTCATTTTTCGGAGTGTCGGATCCCTTCCATTTTTCTCTCTGATTAATGTTATATAGAGGATGGTTGCCTTGTTTTACTTCCTCTCCAAACAAAAATCACCACCATCACCACTTATAAGGTTAAAATCCCAGAATAAGCATCAAATCTACATATCTTCAAGTCTTTGTGACAGAGATACTACACTTCCTTTGGTTAAATAACATTACATGATCACGAGAAATTGGAGGTAAGGAGCTCTGGGGTTATTTGAAGTTTTCCGCAAACATAGTCCTATCGAGCAGCAGTTCAGAACATCTGGGATCATTAATCCTTTCTATCATCAGCTGAGACGAGTGCTGTAATCTGTGCTCGCTTTATTGGCGGGCGGTGTTTCCTTAATCGCCGAGACGCGTTGTAAGCGAAATATTAACTCCTGTGGGGATTAACTCTCTCCCCGTGGTTTTTGTGTGGCCCGCCACAATTAATCATCTTTGGGGAACATTAACGTCTTGTGACGGACAGGATCATTAGCTACAATCTTTCGCAAGATGTACGGCTTGAGATAGATCGTGCTGCCTATTGCTTTAGGTGCAACTTATGTGATGACATATTCAAAGAATAAGTGAGTTAATCAATAGTCATTAGAGTTCACTTCTGGTGTTAACGAACGTGAATGGGTATATTTCAAGAGATTGGGGGAAAGACGGTTTTAGAATTTGAATGAGGGCTAATCAGTGTGTGAAATTGTAATATACAATGACTAAGCATGGAATTAAATTGTCGCGTAATATGTCGTCTGCAAACCTAAAGAGGTGAAGTGGAGCAATATGCTGTAGAAGCATATACAGCAGAAAAAAAATAGATTGGGAGATAAACCTGTGCCCTGAGTTAACTAAAAGCTTAGTGAAAGGACCAGGATTATTGGTTTTCTGCAACTTATGTGATAACATATTCAAAGAATATGAATCAATAGTCATTAGAATTCACTTCCGGTGTTAATGAACGTGAATGAAGATATTTGAAGAGGTTGGAGGTAAGGCGAGCTAATAGGTATGCAAAATTCTAGTTTACAAAGATTAAGCATTGAATTAAATTGTCATGTAATACGTCAATCAATCAATCAATCAATCAATCAATCAATCAATCAATCAATCAATCAATCAATCAATCAATCAATCAATCAATCAATCAATCAATCAATCAATCAATCAATCAATCAATCAATCAATCAATCAATCAATCAATCAATCAATCAATCAATCAATCAATCAATCAATCAATCAATCAATCAATCAATCAATCAATCAATCAATCAATAAATCAATTAATCAATCAATCAATCAATCAATCAATCAATCAATAACTACTGATCTGAATTCAGGGCAGTCTCCCAGGTGGCATATTCCCTATCTATTGTTTTCCTAGCCTTTTCTTAAATGACAGCAAAGAAATTGGTAATTTATTGAACATCTCCCTTCGTAAATTATTCCAATCCCTAACTCCTCTTCCTATAAATGAATATTTGCCCCAATTTGTCCTCATGAATTCCAACCTTATCTTCATATTGTGATCCTTCCTACCTTTAAAGACACCACACAAACTTATTCGTCTACTGATGTCATTCCACGCCATCTCTCCACTGACAGCTAGGAACGTACCACTTAGTCGAACAGCTCGTCTCCTTTCTCCCAGGTCTTCCCAGCCCAAACTTTGCAACATTTCTGTAACGCTACTCTTTTGTCGGAAATCACCCAGAACAAATCGAGCTGCTTTTCTTTGGATTTTGTCCAATTCTTGAATCAAGTAATACTGGTGAGAGTCCCATACACTGGAACCATACTCTAGTTGGGGTCTTCCCAGAGACTTATATTCCCTCTCCTTTACATCCTTACTACAACCCCTAAATACCCTCATAACCATGTGCAGAAATCTGTACCCTTTCTTTACAATCATATTTATGTGATTACTCCCAATCAAGATCTTTCCTTATATTAAGACCTAGGTACTTACATTGATCCCCAAAGGGAACTCTCACCCCATCAAAGCAGTAATTAAAACTGAGAGGACTTTTTCCTATTTGTGATATTCACAATCTGACTTTTAAGTCCGTTTATCATCGTACCATTTCTGCAAACCGAAGGAGGGAAGTTGATTAATATGCTGTAGAAGCATATACAGCAGAAGAAAAATAGAGCAGGAGATAAATTTGTGCCCTGAGGTAACCAATAGTTTACTGGAAGGAGCGGGATTATTGGTCTTCTGTCTTTATTGGGATGCTGCGCAACGTCTATTGGTCACACAAGAAATAGTTTCAATTGATCATGCAAATTGGAGGAAATATACTAGAACACTGTATTTAGAACGTGATGATGTGCTCTTTAAATAGAATCGCATATGTGGCTATTGATTAGAGAATAACTGTATACTACTAGCTTCCATGAAAATCTCACAAAATATTTATTCGTGACCTTAACCAATACAAAATACTAGACTTAACGCCAAGGGTAAGCTGAAAAAGTGCGAAACTTCCTCAAAGTAGCAGAAAATATTTTACTTACAAAATAGGAACGTTCTGAAAAAATAAATTGTTACAAGAATTCATTTGAAGTGAAATACTTCAACCATGCTCTATATCATCGTGTAAAACTGTTCAGAGAAATACTTTATAACAAAATATTGAGATTAATGTTCGTAGCTCGTGCGGCATTTTTAATAAAGCCTTACGAGTTTCATTTGTGTGTTATTTGGGGCGGTCTTGGGGCGCATCGAAGCCCTTGTTCATCTCGGGTTGAAAACATCGCTTACCTACGCAGAGAAATACTTCATGTAATTCCATCAAAGTTTCTAGTGCGTGTAGTAAGATTTACTAAAATATAAATCATCCGTCCTGAAGTGGGGGTGAACATAAAGGTCCGGAATACATAACATGCAATATGTCATGTTAATAATTAAATAATAATTTTTTCTGGAAATTTCATCATTAGGAGATTAGGATTTCAGATATAATTTCAACTATATAATTTGCGAAGAATCCCTTATGATCTGTAATTTTTCATCGATCTCATAAAAAGGAACTTTTAAATGTTGAAGGATAGTGGCTGTGTTCTTCGGCAGGGTACCCCTGCTGCATCCAAACACGAGGTCTCTGACAAACTATTCACCAAGAGGAATATTATATTAGGCTGATATAAACATACATACATACATACATACATACAATATCATTATACACTGGTATGCCTTTCAGCGTTCAGGCTGCAAGCCTCTGTGAATTTACAAAACGTCGCCACAATCCTCGATTTGCAACTAGTGTTGTGGCCTTATTTACTTCTATACCTCTTATCTTTAAATCGTCAGAAACCGAATCTAACCATCGTCGTCTTGGTCTACCTCTACTTATTTTACCCTCCACAGCAGAGTCCATTATTCTCCTAGGTAACCTATCCTCCTCCATTCGCCTCACATGACCCCACCACCGAAGCCGATTTATGCGTACAGCTTCATCCATCGAGTTCATTCCTAAATTAGCCTTTATCTCTTCATTCCGAGTACCCTCCTGCCATTGTTCCCACCTGTTTGTACCAGCAATCATTCTTGCTACTTTCATGTCTGTTACTTCTAACTTATGAATAAGATAGCCTGAGTCCACCCAGCTTTCGCTCCCGTAAAGCAAAGTTGGTCTGAAAACAGACCGATGTAAAGATAGTTTCGTCTGGGAGCTCACTTCCTTCTTACAGAATAATGTTGATCGCAACTGCGAGCTCACTGTATTAGCTTTACGGCACATTGATTCAATCTCACTTACTATATTACCATCCTGGGAGAACACACAACCTAAATACTTGAAATTATCGACCTGTTCTAGCTTTGTATCACCAATCTGACATTAAATTCTGTTGAATTTCTTACCTACTGACATCAATTTAGTCTTCGAGAGGCTAATTTTCATACCATACTCATTGAACCTATTTTCAAGTTCCAAGATATTAGACTGCAGGCTTTCGGCACAATCTGCCATTAAGACCAAGTCGTCAGCATAGGCCAGACTGCTTTCTACATTTCCACCTAACTGAATCCCTCCCTGCCATTTTATACCTCTCAGCAGATGATCCATGTAAACTACGAACAGCAAAGGTGAAAGATTACAGCCTTGTCTAACCCCTGTAAGTACCCTGAACCAAGAACTCATTCTACCATCAATTCTCACTGAAGCCCAATTATCAACATAAATACCTTTGATTGCTTTTAATAATCTACCTTTAATTCCATAGTCCCCCAGTATGGCAAACCACTTTTCCCTCGGTACGCGTCATATGCTTTCTCTAAATCTACGAAACATAAACACAACTGCCTATTCCTCTCGTAGCATTTTTCAATTACCTGCCGCATACTGAAAATCTGATCCTGACAGCCTCTCTGTGTTCTGAAACTACACTGGTTTTCATTCAACTTCCTCTCAACAACTGATCGCACCCTCCCTTCTAAGATGCCAGTGAATACTTTGCCTGGTTTACTAATCAATGAGATACCTCGATAGTTTTTGCAATCCTTCCTGTTCCCTTGCTTGTAGATAGGTGCAATTACTGCTTTTGACCAATCTGAAGGTACCTTACCAACACTCCATGCTAATTTTACTACTCTATGAAGCCATTTCATCCCTGCCTTCCCACTATACTTCACAATTTCAGGTCTAATTTCATCTATTCCTGCTGCTTTATGACAATGGAGTTTATTTACCATCCTTTCCACTTCCTCAAGCATAATTTCACCAACATTATTTTCCTCCTCCCCATGAGCTTGGCTGTTTGCAACACCACCATGATGATTTCCTTTTACATTGAGAAGATGTTCAAAATATTCCCTCCACCTCTCCAGTGATTCCCTGGGATCTATTATGAGTTCACCTGAATTACTCAAAACACTGTTCATTTCCTTTTTCCCTCCCTTCCTAAGTTCCTTTATTACTGTCCAGAAAGGTTTCCTTGCTGCTTGACCTAGCCTTTCCCGGTTGTTACCAAAATCTTCCCATGACTTCTTTTTGGATTCAACAACTATTTGTTTCGCTCTGTTTCTTTCATCTACATACAAATTCTTGTCTGCCTCGGCCCTTGTTTGGAGCCATTTTTTATAAGCCTTCTTTTTACGTTTACAAGCTGCTCTCACTTCATCATTCCACCAAGATGTTCGCCTTTTCCTATCTTTACACACAGTTGTTCCTAGGCATTCCCTTGCTGTTTCTACTACAGCATCCCTGTATGCCACCCATTCACTTTCTATATCCTGAACCTGCTTACTGTCTACTGTTCGAAACTTCTCACTAATCATATCCATGTACTTTTGTCTAATTTCATCGTCCTGGAGATTTTCTACCCTTATTCGTTTGCAGACAGATTTCACTTTCTCTACCCTAGGCCTAGAGATACTTAGTTCACTACAGATCATATAGTGGTCTGTGTCATCGAAAAATCCCCGGAATACTCCTACATTCCTAACAGATTTCCTGAATTCGAAGTCTGTTAAGATATAGTCTATTATGGATCTGGTACCCCTAGCCTCCCACGTGTAGCGGTGAATAGCCTTATGCTTGAAGAATGTATTCGTAACAGCTAAACCCATACTAGCACAGAAGTCCAGCAAACGCTTCCCATTCCCATTAGCTTCCATATCTTCCCCACATTTACCAATCACCCTTTCGTATCCTTCAGTTCTATTCCCAACTCTCGCATTGAAATCGCCCATTAGCACTATTCTATCCTTGCTGTTCACCCTGACCACGATGTCACTCAATGCTTCATAAAACTTGTCAAGTTCATCCTCATCTGCACCCTCACATGGTGAATACACGGACACAATTCTAGTCCTAATTCCTCCAACTGACAAATCTACCCACATCGTTCGCTCATTTACGTGCCTAACAGAAACTATGTTGCATGCAATGGTATTCCTGATAAAGAGCCCTACCCCAGACTCTGCCCTTCCCTTTCTAACACCCGTCAAGTACACTTTATAATCTCCTATCTCTTCCTCGTTATCTCCCCTTACCCGAATATCACTTACTCCTAGCACATCCAGATGCATCCTCTTTGCTGACTCAGCCAGTTCTACTTACTTTCTTTCTTCCATAAGCCCCATTAATATTGATAACTCCCCATCGAATTCCATTTCGTTCGCCAAGTTGTTTCCAATAAACAGTTCAAAAAATTAGGGGAGCATGTTTTTGAACGTATGCCATACTCCACAAAACAATACCTCACACCCAGCTATATTACCTACTAAACGTTTATTCTTTACCGTTCAAGTATACAAAAGAACATCGATGAATTCGCGTTCATTTTCAGAACCCAAACGGAAATGTCCGAATAGAGGCGAAAACGAAGTGATAACAGTCCTCCAGGGTTGATTTTTATCACATTGAAGAGCTTTAGTATGGTGTATGTCCCCCACGAGCATTTATCACAGCTTGGCACCGTATGCTCCGTTTAAGACGACGGAGGTCACGTTGCAGTATCAGGTTCTGTTCTTCAATGAGAGCCTGTTCAAGGTCTTGGAGAGTCTGTGGTGGAACAGGATGTCCACAAGCACTTCTGTCAAGCCTATCTCATACATGCTCGATTGGATTAAGCACGGGACTCAGTGCTGGACATTCCATATCTTGAATGTCCAGTTCTCGCAAGACAGCTCTGGTAATGCGCGCTACATGAGCCCTGGTATTGTCGTGCATGAGTACGATTTCAGGGCCAACACCGTATACAGGAACAAACACATGCTGTAACAGTATCTGCTCGATGTATCCCGCAGCGGTAAGATTACCAGGCACGACAAGATCCGTACGGCCATCAATACCGACGCCACCCCACACCATCACAGATCCTTGTCCGAATCGGTCGCCTTTCTGGACAACATTTGGCATGTACTGCTCACCATGGCGTCTCCATACACGTTGACGCCCATCACGCTGTGTCAGAGGAAATCTGGACTCGTCTGTGAACAACACAGGTCTGCATTAGCGAAGTTGCCAGTTGATTTGGGGACGGGAAAACAGAAGGCGAGCAGCGTGATATTGCTGCGTTAAACAGAGCACTAGAACGGGACGATCTGGGCAGTAAGGATACTTCTCTTAACCTGTTCTTTACTGTCTGATCAGACACCGTGACTCCAGTGACCCTTCTGGGGTCTTGTTCCAGTTCTCGGGCAGTTGCTGAACGACGCCGCATCGCACAGGTGGTCAGATATCGGTCATTCTGTGGGGTTGTCATGCGTCCACAACGTTATCCAGCCCTCCTTGTGAACTGGCCAGTCTCACTGTAGCGATTCCACAAGCGTTGAATAACTAACAGACGGACATTGAGATCCACAGAAACACGGCGAAAAGTCCATCCTTCTTTAATCAAAGTGACGGCCCTTGCCACTTGAACCTCGTTAAGGTGTCTCGTGGGATATACTGGATTACGTACAACGTACTCAAATGACCGCAGTAGTCTTTGTACCTGACAACGATACACGGACGCACCGCTATTCACTTTGTTTTGAGGGGTCACCTGACAGTTTAATGCATGGCTACGCCTACGACCCTTGGAACCCCATCTACCAAATTAACGTTCACATACCAGACATTAGAAAACATGTTCCCCTAACCTTTTTCAACTGTGTATATGGCAGACATGGTATTTTAATTGCTTTTTTCTCAATATTAACATCCTGAGCTCGTTACAGGTCCCTTCCGAAGCGATTGCTATCTTCAGAAAGAATCAAAATATTGGTTTTCTATATATTGAATTAAAAATAAGAAAATCCAAACGAGGAAATCTCTGTGCTGTGGATACTGAACTGATGAGAGTATTTGTAAACAGTTGGATCAATACTGGGAAAAATCAGTCCATGGATTCAATTGCTATCATTCCGACATTCTAATGACGAGTTTAAAATGGATAAGCTGAGGACAAGTGTTTCGGTGTAGCTAAGTGTGGAATTAGAACCCCACTCTTCTAGACATCACCTCCTAAGCTTACGGTACACCAACAAATTGTTTAAGTAGGCCACTGAACTAAGATATAAGAGCGCAAGATTCCTGAGTCCAAGGTGACAGCTGTCAACCCAAGTCAGTCCCGAGGTATTTGAAAGTGCTGAAATGATTTAGCCCCATAAGTCACGTAAAGAAACTCATGCAGGACAATATTTCTGGCACGCCGACGTCTCCGTAACCCGCAGAAATAGTTGGAAGTGGAATCTCTGGAGAGCCAATCATTAACTAGTTCTCGTCTCTCCACTGGCTTGCAGAACACTTCCGCATTGACAGCTGTACCTCACTCTCTATCTAGCCGTCTCTCTGTCTCACCATCTCACCTAGAGTGTTGGCCGCGCGGTTTGTGGCACGTAGCTGTGAGCTTGAATTCGGGAGCTCTGTAGATGATTGAAAGTGCCTTCCCACTCCCACGCCAAGCAAATGCTGGTGCTGTACCTAAATTAAGCAACGGATGTTTCCTTCCCACTCCTAGCCATTTCCTATTCGATTGTCTCCATAAGACCTATCTGTGTCGGTGCGACGTAAAGCAAAATCGCTTATCTCTCTCACTCTCTCTCTCTTTCAGTATATCGGACCACCCACCTATGTGGAGGCGTGTATAGTGGGAGGTAAAACAAATACATTTTGTATAGTACGTTTGTATATCACAGAGTGAATGTCACGGTGCCTGAAGCGTGGATACAGACTGAATCTACCCTAAAACAAACTGAATTCTCAGGTGCTGAGTAAGTTATGCCACGTTTTTTTTTCAAGCATTCCTCAAGGTCCGAGGTGGCTATACGCGATACTGATCTACCAAACAATGAAATATAACTTTGTGTTCAAAAACTTTGTTTCGTCTGTGTTTCATTTGGATAGCTGAGGACACGGACCCATGTTTATATAGACTTTATGTCTCTATATGTGAGAAATCCAACCCTAAAATTATGCCAGGTAATTTTTAAACACCCTGTGTAATCATAGCAACATAAATAAATTCACTACATCAGGATATTCAAAACTTTTCTGAGCACTGTTCTTATTAAGTTATTTTTGTCAACGGGTAGAGTAAAACGGATCTTTGAAACTGACACGGTGTTATTATTTTTTATTTTTTCTGTTGTCGTTAGTGTCAACTATGGATCATGTTAAACATAATTCATTTCTTGTTCTTCCTCGATGGTCTTCGTTACGTTCTTGCGACCAGATTTCGCCAGTACGTTCAATTAATCAGTCACTACTGATCAGCATTTACGGCAGTCGCACAGGTGGCAGATTCCCTATCTGATGTTTTCCTAGACTTTTCTTAAATGATTGCAAAGAAATTGGGCATTTATTGAACATCTCCCTAGGTAAGTTATTACAATCCCTAACTCCCCTTCCTATAAACGAATATTTTCCCCAATGTGTCCTCTTGAATTCCAACGTTATCTTCATATTGTGATCTTTCCTACTTTTAAAGACACCACTGAAAGTTATTCGTCTACTGATGTCATTCCACGCCATCTCTCCACTGACAGCTCGGAACATACCGCTTAGTCGAACAGCTCGTCTCCTTTCTCTCAAGTTTTTCCAGACCAAACTTTGCAATTTTTTGTAACGCTTTTTGTTTGTGGGAAATCACCCAGAACAAATCGAGCTGCTTTTCTTTGGATTTTTCAAGTTCTTGAATCAAGTAATCCTGGTGACGGTCCCATACACTGGAATCATACTCTAGTTGGGATCTTACTAGAGAATGATAAGCCCTCTCCTTGACATCCTTACTGCAACCCATTAACACCCTCATAACCATGTGCAGAGATCTGCACCCTTTAATTACAGTCCCTATTCGTGTAACCTTGCTTGATTTTTTTTATCTCGGAATCCGGTAGTTTTATTGATGGTCATTTTGTTAATTATGAAATGTATTGAAACATTATGTACGGCTATACAATTAGCGTGCTTTTGCTGGCGAGACCTGTTGTTTACAATGCACTGTATTTTCGTGTGTGTTTGTTACATTCATTGTCTTGTCTGTCTCATCCTTGGCTTGGCCAACATCAAAGTGACTGAGCTAAGATTGGTGCTAGTAATACCATACTTTATGCAGAGAGTCACTGTAATGAACTGTGAAATGTCGCTCGCGTGTGTGTGCATTTCAATAGTGTGGCAGAATTATTATTTTACGGCGTTATGCCCATCTCTGGAGCAGGACAGAACTTATTTAGCTCGTAATGTTGACATTTCTTCCCCAAAAATCACTTCATCTGGGCACTAAATATTTCCCTCCGTTCTTCAGTCCATGATTTATTAGTTCTCGTATTAATTTTCTCAGAAAAATTATAGTTGTTGACTGCTTCCTTGAACTGTAGTCGATCTTGAAAAATTTCCTTTGGGATGCCAGTTTCTTGGAGGTCTTATTCTATTTCACTAAGCCAGTTGTTCTTGACTTTCACTGAGAGAGCAAGGTTGAAAATACGTTTGGTGAGCCTGTCATTGTTCAGTCTGAGAATGCGACCATAGAACTTTAATCTATTTTCCTGATGGTGTCAGTGGTCTTTCTAGAACGCTGATAAAGCTCCCAAGACTTCCGTTTCATCCAGATTCCATCTGAGTAGACTGGACCAAAGATATTCCTCAATAATTTCCTCTCCGCTTTCTCTATATATTTAATAAGTTTTCTACCTCCAATGATCAAGGTTTCAGAGGCGTATAGTGCTTCAGGTTTGGTAACTGATTTGTAATGTCTTAACCTTGCATTAAATAATAACGGGAATAAGCCATCTTGGCGAAGCCCTTTAGTTATATCGATAGGGTCAGAAAGTTCACCTTGAAATTAAAATTTTGAAGTTGTCCCAGTCAGCGTGTTACGAATTAAGTCTGGTGTTTTCTTGTCAACTTTGAATTCTTCTAGAATATGGAATGATTCTTTGTTATAACTGTTCCAGGTGAGTCTATAGGCCTTCTGTAATTTTGAGTTCCTTTCCTTATTTGCTTCACGACTCAAGCCTGATGGCTGAATTACTTCTCCTAGTCCTTGAACTTATTCACTTGAATAATTTTGCCGAATTTAATCTTTGGAGGTTTCCAATCTAGATAACGAGCAGATTCCTCCATGTACTGAGGTTTTTCGTACGATATTTTTAGCCCAGTCTTAGCTGCAGTTTCAGAAAGCTTTCCAAGGACCTAAACTGCTTCTTTTCTGTTGTTAGAAATAATAGGTTGATAATTTGTAAATTGCAGATGAATCTTATTTTTGAGTGTTCTACCAATAGTTATTCCCATTTGTGCCATTTTCCTATGTTCTGATAACTTTTTCAATCAAAAGCTTAAATAATAACGGGAATAAGCCATCTTGGCGAAGCCCTTTAGTTATATCGATAGGGCCAGAAAGTTCACCTTGAAATTAAAATTTTGAAGTTGTCCCAGTCAGCGTGTTACGAATTAAGTCTGGTGTTTTCTTGTCAACTTTGAATTCTTCTAGAATATGGAATAGCTTGTGTCGGTCTGCAGACGCATAACCTTTCTTTAAGTCTACAAAAGTGATCACTGCTTGTCTAGTTCAACGGATTTGAAATATGGTTTAGGGATTGAGAATTTGTTCTACACAAGACCCGCCTTTTCTGAATCCTGCCTGATATTCGCCAATTAGGTGTTCAGTTTATATTTTAAGCCTCATGAGAAGGGTTTTTGAGATAATTTTGTACACAACTAATAGTAATGATATTTCTCTGTAGCTATTAATGTCCGTTTTTTCCCTTTTTCTGTACCATGGGTGAATAAGGGCACATTTCCTGTCTTCAGAAATTTTCTTCATAATACACATTTCTTCAAGAATATCTTGAATTTTCTGAGTTAGGCTGTAATCGCCTAATTTCAAAATTTCAGTGATAATACCATCTTTCCCTAGGGCTATCTTACATTTAATTTCACTGATTATTTGCTTGATTTCTGGGGATTTCTGAATCTGAATTTATAGTAGGTTGTTCAAATCAGAGTTTTTCTACAGGAGATTTGCTGTTTAAAAGTTCATGGATGTACTGTAGCTTGCGAGAAGTTTACAGTTTTGTTTATTATTTGTTCCCACGAGCCCGTCCAGACGTTTGCAACATAAACTTGGTCCTTGGTAATCCGATAGTTCTTCAGGGAATATTTTGTAAAAGTTTCTTGTATTGTTTTTCAAGAAATGTTAACCGATTTCTGTTAATATATTTTGATTATATTTGCGTTTTTTAGATCTAATAATTTTTTAGACTTCTTTCGGGACTTTGAGGAATTTATTCCAATTTTGTTCTATTTTATGCGAACTCACATTTTTAGAGGCTTGAATTCGAAGGTCTATGGTCTTGTCGCAGGTCTCGTTCCATCATCTATGTTTGCGTTTTCGAGGTAAGTCACCCGTAACACGTGAAGCTCCTATGAGTGTATCTTTTAATTCTATTCAATTGGAAGAATTTTGATCGGAGATATTTGCAAGGAAAATGTTTGAAGTTTCTTTCAGAAATACCGGATCAATTCTTGTGTTTCTGACTATTTTAAATTTGGGTCCGTCTGGTTGAAATTTTACTTTGATTACACATACGTGTTGATATTTTATGGTTTCTTTTAAAAATTTCTACATGATCTACTTGAAATTCTCTTAAGTGAAAATGTAGTGATTTGAAGGAAGGGCCAGGAAATGGGTTGACATCAGCTTTAACTCAAAATTCTCGCAGAAGCTAAGTAATCTTTCGGTTCTTGTTGGTTCTGTTAAGAGCAGTCCTACAATGGTTCTAAATTCCTTTTCTTTACCACTTCGTGCATTGAATTCTCCAGGCAGAATTTTAACATGATGTTTGGGGATCTTTTGTGTAGACTCTTCCAGTACGTCCCAGAATTCCTCTACTTTTTGTGTGTCTTTTAGGTTGTAGTTGTTTGTAAAAGGATGTGCCTTGACTGACGTACACGTATTATTTCCTAATTTGGTTGTGAGTAGGGATATTCTTTCAGAAGGATATGTAAAGTCCATTACTGAATTTGTTATATTTGTTCTGACTACAAATCCAGTACCGAATTGTAATGGTGCGTTAGGAAGATGGATGGCCGGTTTACCTTCGTAGATTCTATAATTTCCTGATTCAAAGTGATTTTTATCACTGTATCTAGTTTCTTGAAGTGCTAAAATTTGGATGTTAAATTTGTCCAATATATCTGTTAGTTGCTTTAGCTTGTCAATTTTGAGAAGTGTGTTGATGTTTAAAGTACTAAGAAAGTGTCGGGTCTTTGGGAGAAGAGATTTGGGAAGCTCCGATACATTCCCGCATGACAATCTCAGTCCCCCAGATAACAACACAGATGCTTACGAAAAACTGGATGTTCAGTCCAAGTCCCGTGGAACGTGACATGCATGTCACTTCAAGGTGGGTAATGGGAACAAGTTAAGAGCCATTTTGCTCTTTTCGATAGGGCAGATATTAAGGGAGGTATCATCAACGTTAGAGCGCCTCGCCAGTGGTCTAAGATACAATATACAACCTGAGAACTATGGACAATTTCGTACAACTTCTGACCAGGATCTGTATCGTACAATAAATTGGGAAATCGTCGTCATTTCCGCTCTCGACATCGTTCAGCTTCATCATATTTCACGTTACTGCCACGCGCTGTTGTAGGAAATCATCAATTTAACATGTCTCATTAGACGTGTCATTAGAGTCATGTTACTTCGAATAAATTCCTGAAGGAAACATGTAATCCACTGCAAATTCCCGTGCGTATATATGTTATATACAGCGGCTCAAAAAGGTATTGGTCTGTCGAGATATGCTGCATGTGAGGACCAGGAATCAAATGGAATGATGATAATAATTGACATATACTAGAATCCTTGTTTATTTATCATCTTGTGTAACATGTGCATTGTAAAAACATAATTTTTCCATGTCCATAAAAATGAAATGCCATAAATTAAAATAATCAGCTTCATTTGCCTCCAGAAAAGTATTGGTCTGAATTAACATAACGCAGTTTCTTGATCCTTCATGAACGTTCCAGTACTTTGTAGGTTTACTTTTCCTCTTTACAATCTCATCTGACCTATTTGGCATCGATCGTACCAAGGTTTCCGTAGTTTCCCTTGGTATGTTATTCCATTCGTTGAGTAGGGCTTCTTTCAGGTCAGCTTTGTTTGATATTCCATGCTTTTTTCACGTTTTGCTCCAAATAGTGCCACAAATTATCGATGGGGTTGATGTTGGGAGATTGTGGTGGAGTCTCCGTCCAACGCGGAGTATTATATAACAGCCATAGCTTCGTGTTCATGCCTGTGTGTTTGGGGTCGTTATCTTGCGTGAACGTATTCTTTGTCGAGAGTCCCACTTTTTGTAAACTTGATGGAAGATGTGTCTTGAGGATGTTCATGTATACTTTGTGATCCATAACCCCTTAAAAAAACTAATTCACCTTCCAAATTCGCACTCATGCAACTCCACACCATCAGGGAACCACCTCCATGTTTCATCGTAGCTGTCAGATTCTTTTCTTCAAGTTCATAATGCGTTTTCCTCATTTTCCTACACACAGTCACTCGTCTGTCTGACCTGAAGAGGGTAAAGTATCAAAGTATCAATTTAAAATTTGATGAATAGGAAAATTTGATTTAATTGAAATAACATTAATTATATATGTTTTAGTATAGTAATAGAACAAATTTATTTATTTATAGTGGAGTAGTACTGTGAAGGAAAATTGAAAAAGTTGAAAATAAATTTTTAGAAAAGTAAATTGATATTGTACCTCATCGGTAAAAACGACTGTCTTCCAATCCTCATAGCTGTAATTTCTGTGCTGTTTAGCGTACGCAAATCTCTTCTTCCCGTTAGCTACTACTGTATGGTTTTCTACGGGCTGTTCTGCCCGCATATCCTTTTTCACGTAGCACATTTCGGATGGTTTCAGATGACGCTTGCATTTATACATCTTCTTGTAATACAATTGCTATCTTCGGCGCACTTAGTTGAGGATTTTGGGCCACTTCACGCACAATTTGCCGTTTGTCTTGTACTGATAACTTCGAGGGGCGGCCACTTCTTGGTATTTTGTTCTATTGTCTTTGTTCTTTTGTACCTGTAAATAATATTTTTAACAGTTGTAACAGCTCTTCCAATAATTTCAATTTATCCTTGAAAGATTTACCTCTTTGAAATAGTCGCATTGAAATCCTCCTTTCTTCCACGGTTGTTTCTTTCATTTCCCTTCCCATTGCTAGCTGAACGCGGAAATAATGCTGAATATTACCTTCCAACGTGTCAGCACAGAACTTATGAGCCCGAGTTGCGGCAGACAGCACGATGTCGCGATGGTATTGTTTACTAGACCAATACTTATTTGGCGTGTAATGACGCACGCTGTTGTATTACTGGTCCGTTTGCAAACAGCGTGAATCTCCTTGGCTCCATATTCAACCAACTAGACTGTCCTACATATCAACATACGTGTAATTCCATAATATGTACCATTATTTGTTCTACATTGTTCCGTTCATACCACGGCTATGGGCAGACCAATACGTTTTTGAGTCATTGTATGTGGGACGAGTGTAATGAGAAATGTGTGGGCCGGGCTGAGTTAGCAGGTTCGATCCTGGCTCAGGTCGGTGGTATTTAAAGGTGCTCAAGTACGACTACCTGTACAATAGGCTTGAACTTAGCAGCAGCTGATTTTACTAGCCTTGGAACTGTACATTCGGGAGGCGGAGAAGGTGGTCTCTACTGCCGGCTGTCCTTAGAATGGTTTACCGTGGTTTTCTATCCTCCTACACTAAGGCGAATGCCGAGACAGACCATAGTACAGGCCACGCCCTCACCTACCTTATATTTTGCACAAAACACACCTCCGAAACAAATCTCTCTGGCTTGAGGGACGGAGTTACCGTCCAAGAGGCCCACTGTCCCCAACAGAGACGGAATTAATACTTGTGTATAGTAGTAGTCAAATTCACTAGCCTCGTGTAGGGAGAAATACTGGCTCGTAATAGCACTCGTCAAGGGTGAAACTCCTGCACCTCGGCATGTCCGACATAAAACCAGTATTATTATTATTATTATTATTATTATTATTATTATTATTATTATTATTATTATTATTATTATTATTATTATTATCGTTGTTGTACGATGTTTGTAATTCAGTTTTTCATTTCGTGCAGAATGAAACTTACTGCGGGCAGTCAGCCACAACTGGAAGGAACTCACTGTTCAATAACGTCACCCTTAGATTCATAGGAACGTATGTTGAGCTCCGTACCAAGACACCTGCAGGCTGACTCAGCCGATATATGGCAGCTTATTCTCCGTTAGATGCAGAATGAACTCGCCGTACGATCTTGCCAGCAGTAGTTTGACCCACTTCCGCCAAGTAATATTGCAGAGGCTTATGCTAATCTTCTTGCAATACATACAGCTCTATCAGCTCCGTAATAAACAGATGTACGGGGTCAAGGAGACTTGAGCAAAAGCTTTACGAGAAACCGACACCCACTTATCTCATGAGGTACACACGCACCTTTAAGTTAGTTACCTATCGATGCTGTCATCCAAGCGACAAGATTATCAACTCATCGTAAGAAACAATGAATGAGAAATGGAGGAGTTCGCATGTTCCTAAGAACGAGTTTATTGTTTACAAAGAGAAGAATCACGGACAGTAAGGGCGTGGCAATGTTACTGCTCCATTTCCTCCATCTCTGTGTGGGCCGTGGATGGTCCTTGGTGGAGAGGATGGTATAGTCACTAAGAGGGAGAGAAATTTTGCTAGTGGCTTTACGTCGCACTGACACAGATAGGTCTTATGGCGACGATGGGGTAGGAAAGGGCTAGGAGTTGGAAGGAAGCGGCCGAGGACTTAGTTAGGGTACAGCCCAAGCATTTGCCTGGTGTGAAAATGGGAAACCACGTCTGCCGACAGTGGGATTCGAACCCACTATCTCCTGGATGCAAGCTCTCAGCTGTGCACCCTTAACCGCACGGGGGTAGAAATTAGCATCGTGCCGGCTATCATTGTCCCAATGAATTAACCTAGTTCTCATTTTTGTTGTGTCCGACTCGTTGGCTGAACGGTCAGCGTACTGGCCTTCGGTTCAGAGGGTCCCGGGTTCGATTCCCGGCCGGGTCGGGGATTTTAACCTTGATTGGTTAATTCCAACGGCCCGGGGGCTGGGTATTTGTGCTGTCCCCAACATTCCTGCCACTCACACAACACACATAACACTATCCTCCACCACAATAACACGCAGTTACCTACAGACGGCAGATGCCGCCCACCCTCATCGGAGTGTCTGCCTTACAAGGGCTGCACTTGGCTAGAAATAGCCACGAAATTATATTTTTTGTTGTAGGTTGAATAACCCTCAGGGACATGTGCCTGTCCACAGGTGGAAATCTACTTTCTAATTTTATCCTCTCCCTGACGGAGAATCGAACCCCCGTCATACTCGGTGAACTAAGGTCGCCTTAACCGCCTGAGCCAGACAGTCCCTAAAAATGTCTCCGCCAACCCATAGTATAATCTGGTGCATTTATAAATGTAGGCCTACGCCCCTCTCCTTCCCTGAAAGATAAGCACTATGGCTTTCAGGTCAGAGGGTGCCGAGTTTGATTCCGAGCCGAACCGGTGATTTGTGCCACGTAAAATTAATTCTTCTGGTTCGGGAACCGGGTGTTTATTTCCATGTCGCTACATACAGTCCTTCAACCCCATTCTTCACTTCTTTGTTCCTTTCCGTTATTTATACTGACTTGTTTGTCTCCATTTCACTTTCTGTGTTTGCCTTCTTGTTACTAGTTTCCCGTCAGCTCTTTCGTTTTTCGTACCTTTATCTGTATTTTGTTTCAATGCTACACATTCTAGTTAAACCTCAAAATCTCTCAAAATGACCCTCCTTGTGTGTCGCTGATACTGATGAAGCCGAGGGGCATAAACGGGCTTGTCTTGTCTGAGAATAAATGGATAGTAGCTTAAAAGAGGGGTTGATGACAGAGGATCCATCTCCGCGAAAGCAGCAGTGAACGAAAATCCTTTTGTATTTTCATGTTTGACCTTCTCTCTTCTTTCTCTTGTTCCCTCCCACACTGCCCCGCAATTGCATATTGAAAGTCTATCGACATCACTAGTTTCACTAGTTTTGCCGCTGTGAAATCAGAAACCTGTTAAGATGTTACATTTGTATGCGCGTTTGCCTCACAAAAGAAGGATGTTCCGCTCCACCAACTGTAGCTTTCCGATCGTAACCATTCATTTTTTTTTTTTAGGTGACTCTGTTTGTAAGTTGTCCAGGTTCGATAGGGCTGACTGTCAGTTACCAACTTGGTTCTCTCAACAAAACTAGCAGAGAAGTTGAACTTTACAATTTGACAGAACAATGGGATTATATCACATTTGTTGTAGAGGTGTTCAATGTTTACAGATGCGGTCTTAGATACACACAGAAAGAGAGGACATGTTTGTAGCAAATATTTAAAGTATCGTTTATTTACTTTTAGAATCCACCTCAATAGTTTAATACTTACCGGTGGCGTCCTTGAGAGCTTGGTTTAGATTCCATACTCAGATACAAATTGAGAAATGCATGGAGACTCCTACTTAGCTGAGAAGGCACACGCAACTTACCTAAATTATTTTTGTACTAGCAGCGAGGAATGTGACGGTATCAATTCATCGTTTACTTCTAGAAAATAAATATTCTTGCTTTTAAATATTTGTTGAAAACTGAGAACAGTTCCAGTTACATTTTTCTCTACGAGGTGGCCGAGGAACAAGAACTCTCTTGGGGTTGAGTTTTAATTAATTTTCTCGGGTAAATAACACACACGCCGACATCGTACAACGTAGAATGCAGAATGAACTCTGTTCCATCCTTCAAATATCCAGCTACCTCTGTCGGGTTTGAATCAGCATTCTTGAGTTCTGGAGGTCAACACTCTACCACTGAGCCACAGATGGAACTTAGCCTTGGATTAAAACTCTTGAACGAACCGAGAATCGATTCCAGGACCTCTGACAGACGCGGTACACCTGCCGCAGAAACGGGATCATTAATCTAAAATTATGTTGAATTTTACAGTCTGTTCTTACATTTACAATAAATGAAAAGGTGCAGTGGTTCATTTTTAATAAGAAATTAAACTAATAATAGTCGTTTACGATATTCTAATGCTATGGATGTCAACGTCTGTGACACGGGACATTTCTGTTCACGAAATTAATGAAACTTCCGAGCCTTTGTGGTATTGCTAGCAGCAATAATTAAATTATTTGGGAGAGGAAGAAGAGAACTGCTACCAGGCTGAGTAGCTCAGATGATTGAGGCGCTGGCCTTCGGACCCCAACTTGGCAGGTTTGATCCTGGTTCAGTCCGATGGTATTTGAAGGTGCTCAAATACGTCAGCCTCTTCTTCTTCTTTGTCTGTTTACCTTCCAGGGTCGGTTTTTCCCTCGGACTCAGCGAGAGATCCCACCTCTACCGCCTCAAGGGCGGTGTCATGGAGCTTCAGACTCTGAGTTGGGGGATACAACTGGGGAGGATGACCAGTACCTCCCCCAGGCGACCTCACCTGCTATGCTGAACAGGAGCCTTGCGGGGGGCGGGGGAGACTGGAAGGTATAGACAAGGAAGAGGGAAGGAAGCGACCGTGGCCTTAAGTTAGGTACCATCCCGGCATTTGCCTGGAGGAGAAGTGGAAAACCACGGAAAATTTGTTTACAAGTTATTTTACGTCGCACCGACACAGGGAGGTCTTATGGCGACGATGGACCAGGAAAGGGCTAGGAGTGGGAAGGAAGTGGCCGTGGCCTTAATTAAGATGTGAAAATGGGAAACCACGGAAAACCATCTTTAGAGCTGCCGAGAGTGGGGTTCGAACCCACTATCTCCCGAATACTGGACACTGGCCGCACATAACCGACTGCAGCTATCGAGCTCAGTAACACGGAAAACCATTTCTATGATAGCTGAGGTGGGAATCGAACCCACCTCTACTCAGTTGACCTCCCGAAGCTGAGTGGACCCCGTTTCAGCCCTCGTACCACTTTTCAAATTTCGTGGTAGAGCCGGGAATGGAATCCGGGCCTCCGGGGGTAGCAGCTAATCACACTAACAACTACACCACAGAGGTGGATATACGTCAGCCTCGTGTCGGTAAATTTAGTGGCACGTAAAACAACTCATCCGGGAAAAAATTCCGGCACCTCCAAAACCCGTAATACTGAGTTAGTTGGACGTAAGAAACAATAACATTATTATTTATTTAACCAGCGTTACTCGCTAGGTCTTTGCGCGCAGCGCTCACCTTCCTAGTAGATTGCTTCTTGTTGGAATGTTACAACACTTATACTTTTGAAATTCCATATTCCTTCTAAACAGATTGTTAGGAAGGGGAGGTTTTTCGCTCGGACTCAGCGAGGAATCCCACCGCTACCGCCTCAAGGGCAGTGTCCTGGAGCTTCAGACTTTGGGTCGGGGATACAACTGGGAAGAATGACCAGTACCTCGCCCAGGCGGCCTCACCTGCTCTGCTGAACAGGGGCCTTCTGGAGGAATGGGAAGATTGGGTGGAACAGGCAAGGAAGAGAGAAGGATGCGGCTGTGGCCTTAAGTTAGGTACCATCACAGCATTTGCCTGGAGGAGAAGTGGGAAACCACGGAAAACCACTTCCAGTATGGCTGAGTTGGGAATTGAACCCACCTCTACTCAGTTGACCTCCCGAGGATGAGTGGACCCCGTTCCAGCCCTCGTACCACTTTTCAAATTTCGTGGCAGAGCCGGGAATCGATCCCGGACCTCTGGGGAAGGCAGTTAATCACGGTAACCACTACACCACAGAAGCGGACTTAGTTCATATTAAGCATCAACATTTATTTATATTTAAGTATTCGTGTTCCTAAATAATTTGCTTGTTCCCCCCTCTCCCTCCCACCGCCCTCTTTTAATGCTATTTATTCGGGGCGTCGACCTAGAGAGATGTGATGAACCTGCGGGCATTTGTAAATTGCGGAAGTGTAAAGTGTTGAATGCGAGGAAAGGAACGTTAAGGATGACACAGAGCTTGCATCCGGGAGATAGTGGGTTCGAACCCCACTGTCGGTAGCCCTGAATATGGTTTTCCGTGGTTTGCCGTTTTCATACAAGGCAATGTTTGGGCTGTACCGTAATTGAGGCCACGGCCGCTTCCTTCCCACTCCTAGGCCTTTCCTGTCCCATCGTTGCCACAAGACCTATCTGTGTCGGAGAGACGTAAAGCCAATTGCAAAAAAAAAAAAAAAAAAAAAAAAAAGAAGGATGACACAAACACCCTGACCCCAGGCCAGGGATATTATTTACAATTAAAAGCCCCTCCTCACCCGGCCGGGAATCGAGCCCGCGGACGTGTTGCCCGCTACACCGCGTGGCCGGACTTGTTTACCCCTTAGTCCTGTTTCTCGAAATGGGATCGGAGCCGAGGGGATATGAAATTATATCGCATGTTTTATGTCCGGATGCCCTTCCTGAGGCCAACCTCAGTTGAGGAACTATTGAAGAAGCAGTGAATTAGTATGAATTAAACTGGGTAAGGAGGCGGAAGGAATCAGCTGTCGCCTATAAACAGGAAATGTCCCGGTATTTGCATGTAAGTATGGTCGATGCATAAGTTCGTACGGTTCTTATGTTTGATATTATTTTACTGTCACTGTCACACACTGTAACTCACAATCACAATCACTCAGTGATGTATTCACTTCCCCATCCTCTGACCTTCTGCCAACGTTCAGGTAGCAGTTGAATGCCTCGCCTATATAACAGTTTTGGTTTTGACGGGAAGAAATCTGTTAGCTATTGGTCAAGAGAAGATTCGTTAGGAAACACTTGCCCCTGAATGTGGTTAGAAAGAGAGCGGAAAAGATGGAAATCTGAGGGGGCAAGGTCAGGGCGATACGGAGGATGAGGAAGAGGTTCCCAGCTATGTTCAGCAATCACACCTTTGGTCAGTTGTGCTTTACGCGGGCGAGCGTTATCATGGAGCAATAAGACTGGTTGTTGTCTTTGTCTATTGTTGTCAATAGCAACGGCAAGCTGTCTTAGCTGGTCACTATACCCAGCAAAGGTAATCGTTACGTTTTTCGGAAGAAGTTCATGGTGAAGAATGCCATCTTTGTTCCACCAAACACACAACTATATTTTCTGTAGATGGGCACTATCCTTGGCACGGGGAATTGCTTTTTTTTTTTTTTTTTTTTTTTGATGGTCTGAGCAACTCTTTTCTCTTCTTCATGTTGACATACAGGCACCATTTCTCGTCACCGGTGACAATGTTCGGAAGGAATGCTTCGTGCCCATCACAAGTCAACCGGTCAAGCAATGACGAACAGATGTTTACTCGTTGATTTTTGATACTGTCCCTTAGCACATGTGGTACCCCATATACCCAATTTCTGTACCTTATCCATCGAATGCAAAAGGCGTACATTAGTTGACTGATCACATTCAAAAAACTTGCACCAACCATTTCCTGCCTTGTTTGAAGAGGATTCTCATCTAACTCAGTCAAGCGATTTTAAAGAAAATCTGGAAGTCTTCCAGAACGTGGATCATCAGACAAGTCAAATCTTCCTCCTCGAAAGCGGGAAAACCATTTTTGTACTGTTCTTTCAGCAATTGCTTCATTCCCGTACACTTCACAAATTGTTCTCGCAGCTCCTGCTGCACTGGATCCTCGGTTAAAAACTCAAAGAGTACAATGTTTCGGAAATGCTCACTTTTCTCAGCTTGATATTCCATATCCGTTTGTCTGAAATATACACAAATAATACCTTCAGAATCAAGAAAACCTGTGTTTCTAAACACAAAAACTCCAAACTTAGTTAAAACAACGGAATAACGATAAGCATTCCCCTCACGCCGCATTGTTGCCAACCTAAAAGAATATTGCACGAACTTATGCATCGACCCTATATAATCGGGAAGCCGTGGAAAACCATTCTTATGACGGCCGAGGGTGGGGTTCGAACCCACGCATCTCCCGAAGGCTGAGCTTGGCCACTTACTCGTCTTCCTAAATAAATAACTACCTCAAATTGACGTATCAGAATACTTCTATCTTTATATGGGAACTGCTTAAATATAACTATTCTGCCGAAATTGTGTTGGCTTACAAAATATTTGAGATTGATGAGAAACTTGTACTTTTGTTGTTTCTTATAGGCTACATAAACTCACCTCGTGGTAGAACTTAAGACGAACATACACACACACACATACAGAATTATCACATGTTTTTGTCTCTCTTGTTTCTCTTAGAACCGAGCTCGATAGCTGCAGTCGCTTAAGTGCGGCCAGTATCTAGTATTCGGGAGATACTGGGTTCGAACCTCACTGTTGGAAGCCATGAAGATGGTCTTCCTTGGTGTCCCATTTTCACACCAGGCAAATGCTGGAGCTGTACCTTAATTAAGGCCACGGACATTTCCTTCCCGACTCCTACCCCCTTCCTGCAAAAAAAAAAAAAAAAAAAGTAAACAATTCTTGGCTGAACGGGCAAGACCCCGGTAGCCATCAACAATAAAAACGAATTTTTAAAATTCAGTACAGAATTGGAGATTTATTGTGAAGATCCCCCTTGGTAAGTTATTCCAATCCCTAACTCCTCTTCGTATAAACGAATATTTGCCCAACTTGTCCTCTTGAATTCCAGCTTTATCTTCATATTTTAAACCATCCTACCTTTAAAGACACCACTCAAGCTTGTTGTCTACTAATGTCATTCCACATCATGTCCGACTCGTTGGCTGAATGGTCAGCGTACTGGCCTTCGGTTGAGAGGGTCCCGAGTTCGATTCCCGACTGGGTCATTAATTTTTACCTTCATTGGTTAATTCCAATGGCCCGGGGGCTGGGTGTTTGTGCTGTCCCCAACATCCCTGCAACTCACACACGACACACAACACTATCCTCCACCACAATAACTCGCAGTTACCTACACATCGCAGATGCCGCCCACCCTCATCGGAGGGTCTGCCTTACAGGGGCTGCACTCGGCTAGAAATAGCCACACGGAATTATTATTATTATTCCACGCCATCCCTCCATTGACAACTCGGAACATACCGCTTAATCGAGTAGTCTACCCAAACTTTGCAACATTTTTGTAATCACCCAGAACAAATCGAGCTGCTTTCTTTCCGATTAAAACTACAAATTCCAGAAAGTACAAAATTAGATGGGAATCTTCCAACTTTTTACGTCTTATCTTTATAGACACAAGCTACTTGGCAGAATTATGTTCTAAGTTGCACATCATTACAACGTTATATGATTAATTTCACTTGAACTACTGTCAATTTTAAGAGAATTTATGGAGTGATATTCATATAAGAGGAGTGACTGTTCAAAGGTGCCATTTCCATTTCCAGTATTTCGTCAACTTGCATTGCAGTAGTTGAATATTATCGACTACCATGAGCAATCCAGACCATGAAGATGTAATTGCTTGAAAGTTGAACCAAACCCAGTTATAGGTAGGGTCAATGATGTGACTTTTATGTTACGTTTCTTGCGCTCTTTCCACAACTTTCTTAAGGTGGACCTAGCACCTTTTGAACACATACCCCTCATATTTCCTCTAGAATGAATTACTTAAGTGCCAATGACATAGGTCTTTCGCACATAACACTCTTAAATTCCAACTGAATGAGCTATAATTTCAATATATAACCTACCACATAATTCGTACAGTAAAATCCTACTAAGATTTCGAAATCTATACAACCATTCTACATTTGACAAAGACCCACATCGACGAAGACAAGGGGAAAGATGAAGGGAAGCGCAGCGATGACAGCGATGACCTAGATCTCGGAATCTTTTAAATAATAATAATAATAATAATAATAATAATAATAATAATAATAATAACAATAATAATAATAATAATAATAATAATAATAATAATAATAAAATGAAATTGCATATGACTTTTAGTGCCGGGTGTGTCGAGGACATTTTCGGCTCGCCAGGTGCAGGTCTTTTGATTTGACACCCGTAGGCGACCTGCGCATCGCGATGAGGATGAAATGATGATGAAGACGACACATACACCAAGTCCACGTGCCACCAAAATTAACCAATGATGGTTAAAATAATAATAATAATAATAATAATAATAATAATAATAATAATAATAATAATATTAATAATAATAATAATAATAATAATAATAATAATAATTGTACCGTGAGGTACACCTCAACTCCGCTCATTTAAAAGAAGCGCCTTAAGGAACGCTATCTCTGTAACAAACCATGAAACACCAACGGCATGAAATGGGGACATTGACCTCAAGATGTCACCAGTGAATTATTGAGTAATATGTTGTTTTGAACTTGCCTAAACTGACTGGACTTATTTGCTTTCTTTTGGTTTACGTCAAGAAGTTGAGACTTTTCTCCATAGATGTCATTACAAAAAACGGAGGTAATGCACTCTGGTGCAAGGTAAAAGAAGTAATGAAGGAAGTTTTGTGTCATTATGTTTTCTCAACTAAGTTAACATTCATTTATTTTGTTATTTCAAGGTTTGCAACCCTTCTTTCTCATTCCGCCAGTTTTTGAATCTGGCCAATCAGGAATTTTCTGTAATTATTTTTTAACCAATCAGACATTTCTTGTACCTTTTGAATTTGCCAATAAAACTGAGAGGGTGTGTCCAGATTTAGTCCAGAAGCCTCTCGAACCGTCCCCTCGCGTATATAAGCTGCAGTCTTTCAGACTACCTTGCCTTTGAATCACCGAATTTCTGTGTGTGTGTGTGTGTGTGTGTGTGTGTGTGTGTGTTAAGACAGGAGGCGGGCGCCTCATTCTTCGCCAGGCAGTTCATTAGCCCAGGTAATGGCCACCAGTCATATCTCTCTGTAGCTACCTCCGCATTATTTACACGAGAGGAAGGTTCTAATTTCTAACTACGTAACCTCCTGTTTTATAAAATGTAAACTTTATTTCGGCCAATGCAAAATTTTATAAAAATCTTAAACTGTAAATCGGGGATAGAGAGTGCCTTACTCTCTCGTTTTCCCCTTCAACTTAGTTCGAGGTGACTACGATTTTGTAATTGTTTCTCTTGTCTGTAAAGCGTAATTAACCTTCATTCTAGTCACCTTAGTAGCTTGGGATTAGCCTCTGCTTCATCGGGCCGAGAGCCCAATTAGGGTTTTGTATTTAATTTTCTGGGAGTGCCAGTGTACGCCTCCATTCATTTTGTGTTCGGGCCAGTAATCTAACTTGTTCTTCTCTTCCATGAAGGCCCAGTAGTTTGGGTACCAGTTACCCCTGTGTACAAAATTGTAAAACTGTAGGCTGGGCCTAGAGAGTCCAGAAATTTGAAAGAATTGTTGCCTTAAGTGAGCTATAAGAAATTGGGAGCGCAGTCTCCTTGTTTAATGTTGGAGAGCATGTAAGCTTGTTTCTGTAATTTCTAATTCAACTGTAATATTGAGGGGTGCCTCTGGAAGGCTGTAAATTTGTATCGGTTGGCACAAAGTTCTCTTGTTTTGGGCGACTTCTTGCCTATGTAAACACTAATTGGCGATATTGTAAAGTTGGAAATTAGGGGCTTGAAGCCCAAACGTGTTAAATTTTCTAACGTTACGTTTTCCGATTCTTGTTTCAAGATTGTTATTTGTACCTGTCACCCTGTTATTTCACTAAGTGAAAAATTTGTTAAGGTTGTGATTGAAAAAGAAATATAACCTATGTTAAAGTTTTAAACTTAATCTTTGATATAGTAGATAGCCCCATTCCACTCAGCACCTTCTTTCGCCTCTTTCTGCTCCACGGAAACTCCGTAGTAGTAATAATAATAATAATAATAATAATAATAATAATAATAATAATAATAATAATAATAATTATAATTATAATAATCAGATGAATGACTGTATATGGTTATTTAATTTTCATTGACATATTTCTAAACATTTTCCGAAAGTTTAACTAAATCTGCCGAAATTTTTTACACCTGGCTTCCGAAATAACTTAGATCTTGCAACTCTGCACCACAGAAATATGCTATTGTGAATAAATAATTCTAAATAAGGTTTTCGTCAGGAAGAGCATCCCGCTGTAAAACTGAGCTCAGTCCACATTCGTACCGATCTTATATAACTGTGAAAAAGGCCAGGAAATAAGAATCCTTACACAGCTTATTGTTTCTGAAAATTCAAACTACTTGTATCAAAAAGAGACTAGTCCTATATCTTCCTATATATTTAGATACAATTCATTTCGATGCTAAATTCCATATTACTGTGTGTGAAATGAAAGTCACGGAAAATCGGCAGGAAGTATATGACAGAGTGAACGCAGAACGTGACGCACATGGACATTTAGTAGCATATCTCTTGAATTAGTAGAGCTAATTAGTTTCACCAGATTAGGAGAAAATAAATTGAATTGAAAATGCAATTTTATAACTCGTAAAAGTGTACATCCTGAAAATGTTCTCTCTTCTCAGCGACCACTTAATCCTGAAGATCGTGATCTCTTAGAGCATTGCTCTGTATAATTTTTCATCATGTCCGACTCGTTGGCTGAATGGTCAGCGTACTGGCCTTCGGTTCAGAGGGTCCCGGGTTCGATTCCCGGCCGGGTTGGGGATTTTAACCTTCATTGGTTAATTCCAATGGCCCGGGGGCTGGGTGTTTGTGCTGTCCCAAACATCCCTGCAACTCACACACCACACATAACACTATCCTCCACCACAATAACACGCAGTTACCTACAAATGGCAGATGCCGCCCACCCTCATCGGAGGGTCTTAAAAGGGCTGCACTCGGCTAGAAATAGCCACACGAAATTTTATTTTTCATCATTCGTGGTCTTCTGTCAAATGGGTTGTTTGTATGAGGGATGTCCTCTGGTTGCATGTTTTAAACACTCCGTCCTACATGTACGAGTCGTACATCTTCCCTCTCCCACGGGACATTTCCTCGGATTGTTTTCGAGACGTAACATTCACCAAAGAACTGTTAGGGAACTTCTGATAGTCAGATACTGATAATCATCTTTTTGAGAATGGACTCATTTGTAGAAAATTTTGTGTCCTCGAGCAGCCCTTTTCAAATGAGTTCTAAAAGGATTCATAAATACAAAACAAAGTAAAGGTCTATCATAGGAGTGTTCTTCTTAAATGGCCACTTTGTACGTGAACATTGTAAGTGCAGTGTAGAACTCGTAATTCACGTTGTAACAATGAGATCTGTCCGTTCATAAAAGCTCACACTGTGTTCATTTCAATTTAGATCAATACTTACAGCCCAGTTTGGAGGGTCAGCGGACAATCAATACTCAACTTCACCACCAGGGTCCCAGGTGGACCACTCAAACATTTTTAATAGCACTGCTCGTTATTAACCTAACAAGCTCACTCGAGAGCCACACGTTGGGTTACAGATCTGTACGATCAATGCAGGGGTGTCTCCGGAGATAATATGTGCAATGAGGTATGTCAAAGGTCAGAGCACTCGAACAAGACGTTTCTAATAGAAAGATGATCAATAAAGACAAAGGATATTGTGGTCGCCTCCTCATACGACTTACCTTTAAGACTCTCACCAAAGAAATCACAAACCTTTGTATACTTTGAGAATGTTTGCACTGTAAGCGAAGTGGAGTTATGAAATGGAAGAAAAACTAAGGATACAATATAAAATCCCGTTAATGTTTGACTCCTTAGTTGAATAGCCTGCTGGAGGATAATTAACACGGCGGAATAAGGTTTCAAGTAGTGTAATATAGTCACTGGCTGCTGAGATTCCAAACGTAAAGTTAAACTATTTCACTCAGTTGTGACTAAAGTACTGAAGGTAGAGATGATGATGATGATGATGATGCTTGTTGTTTAAAGGGGCCTAACATCGAGGTCAATCGGCCCCTAATGGTACGAAATGAAATAACAAAAAATCCAAATTCATCCACTGACTAAAATAAAACTAAAAAATGTAATGAAGAATGAATGGATGGACATGAACCCTACAAAAAACAAAAACAAAACAAAACAAACAAACAAACAAACAAACAAACAAACAAACAAACAAACAAAAACAGTGGATCAGACTCAAAAAGAAGGTAGTTTATTAGAGTATTACTGACCAAGGGACCATTTATAAAGCACTATGATGCTTGATGTCTGAAGGGGTGCTAAATTCACGTCTAAGGCCCCACAGAATGGTACATGTCGCGAGTAAAGTAGAACCATGGTATTTGTCATTTTGGTGTACTGATCAAAAGTAGCGAACACTCACGGTGGTCTACACAAGATGGTACTACTCACAAGTATTGCAATTCGCACAGGGAACGCAGACCTATGGTGTGTCTCACACAATGGCGCCACTCATAGCCAACGCAAACTGGTAAGGTTCCTCACCTATTTGTACTAGTCACGGGCGCCGGTATTCCCGTGGTGTTCCTCACATAGTGGGTACCAATCACAGGCAACGCTGACCCACGGTGCCGCTCATATAGCAGTACAACTCACAGGCTACGCCCAGACCCGCGGTGTTGCCCACATGGGTACAACGCACGGGTACTGGAATCCACCAGGCCAGGCTTTTTACTGCAACTAATCACAAACCTATTTCGTACTAATTTAGTGATACTACTCGCAAGTACATGCTACCCATGGTGTTCCCCGCATGATTGTACGAATCCAGGGTAGTTTCAAGGTTCTAATTCAATCATCCCTTGGTCGCCCCTTGTAGTCGCCTCTTACGACAGGCAGGGGATACCGCGGGTGTATTCTACATGTGCGTCCCCCACCCGCAGGGGGTAGTGCGTTTGGTCCGCGAGAGGTATTTTATTTCCCTCAAGTCCGCCGGCAAGCCGGTTAGGACCCCCCTATCCGCCACCTGGGACGCGCCACGTGGGAGTATCACCTCTCCCCCTGCTACGCCAGCGTAACAGGTTCGTGGTGAAGGTAGAGAAATGGTGAAGGTGTCAAAATGCGTGTTTTGAGGGAGCTCTATAATATGGAAAAAGAAAATTTTGGAAATCATTTCCTGTCCAAGTATTATTCACGAAAAACCGCAAAAAAAGGACAATTTTTAAAAAACGAAAGTTATTATCCGATGTTCACTTTAAATCTTCTTTCTTTCTTTGTTTCTTCCTTTCAATCTATTTACCCTTCAGGGTTGGTTTTCCCCTCGTACTCAACGAGGAATACCACCTCTACTGTCTCAAGGGCGGTGACCGGACCGTGAGATTTGGGGTCGGGGATACACCTGCGGAAGAGGATCAGTACCTCACCCAAGCGGCCTCACCTGCTATGTTGAAAATGTGCCTTGTGTGGGGATAGGAAAATTGGAAAGGATAGACAAGGAAGAGGGAAGGAAGCGGCCGTGGCCTTATGTTTGGTACCATCCCGGCATTTGTATGGAGGAGGAATGGGAAACCACGGAAAACTACTTCGAGTATGGCTGAGGTGGGAATCGAACCCCTTCTACTCAGCCCCGAGGCTGAGTGGACCCCGTTCCAGTCCTCGTGCCACTCCAAATTTTCTGGCAGAGCCGAGAATCGAACCCGGGTCTCGGGAGGTGGCAGCTAATCACACTAACCACTACACCACAGAGATGGCGTTCATTTTTAAATATCTCAATAAATAGATTGACCCTTTGTTTAAAAAATGTATCAGATTTTTTAATTTCGCGAAACTAAGGTCTCCAGTTCGATTTGAAGGGGGTTATGTATGATGTGACAACCGCGTTACTAGTGGTAGATTTAGTCAACCAATGAGTTTCCGGTTTGAGGTTATGTTATCTCACAACCAATCACGTGCACCATTACGCCGCCAACACGGAAACGTCGTTTGGTTGCAAATAATAAGTAAGAAAAATGGAAATTAAGAACCGGCAGCTGATGAAACCATCGACCACTTTTGGTGAGGAGTTTGAGAAGCAAGTTGAATCGTTTGGAAAGAAACTCAAATTCAGCTGACAAAATATATATTTATTTGTATATAATTATAGTAATAAATATTGTGCACATTGTAAGCAATCTCATGTTCTAAAAGTTCCCTTTACCACATTTCGTGAGGGAACATTTTCAATGTTCAGTTGCTTGTCCAAAGGACTAGAACTGTAGATTTTAATAATAATAATAATAATAATAATAATAATAATAATAATAATAATAATAATAATAATAATAATGTTATTGGATTTACGTCTCACGAACTACTTTTTCGGTTTTCTGAGACGCCGAAGTGCCGAAATTTTGTCCCGCAGGAGTTCTTTTACGTGCCAGTAAATCTACCGACACGAGGCCGACGTATTTATGTACCTTCAAATACCACCGTACTGAGCCAGGATCGAACCTGCCAAGTTGGGGTCGGAAGGCCAGCGCCTCAACCATATGAGCCACTCAACCCGGCAACTGTAGATTTTTGAAATGAAGAGTCGCATACCACTAGTTCGTATCACTTAAAACTTCAAGTCTCGTGGTTGTGATCATGATGTCTACGGTCACATAAAAACTACGAGATTGCTTTTACTTCTTATACACTTCTACAGATTTATCGTTAGATAACCGGAGGACATAGAAAACAGTTGATAATTTTCAGAACCAAAGACTGTTGCATTGTTCCCAAGCAACATTGACCACTTCTATTTCTACAGCGAGACGAGGAGAACGGGTAGTGTTATCAAGGTGCATGGCCGTGCCTCATCTCATCACAACGCACCCTCACATTGACCATAGCTGTCCGGCTCCATGGCTAAATGGTTAGCGTGCTGGCCTTTGGTCACAGGGGTCGGCAGGGTCGGGAATTTTAACCTTAATTGGTTAATTTCTCTGGCACGGGTGCTGGGTGTATGTGTCGTCTTCATCATCATTTCATCCTCATCATGACGCGCAGGTCGCCTACGGGAGTCAAATCAAAAGATCTGCACCTGGCGAGCCGAACATGTCCTCGGGCACTCCCGGCACTAAAAGTAGTGATGTGCGCGAGTGATGCCTGGAATCGCGGTACTCGATTCTTTCGAGTCCAGGCTCGGACTCGCTTCGCTTGCGAAGGCTCGATGATAGCATGACGTCACACGTTCGCTCACTCGCCGGCTCGTAGACGGATGAAGCATGCGTACAAGCGGTCGCTGAGGGTTTATGGGATTGCGACAGCGCGGTACGATATGAAAAAACTGAATGAATGCGCAAAAGGAATAACCTAAATTTGATAATTACTTGAGAACGATAATAATGCCACTTAATACGCATAATAAGATATGAAAATATCCGTTTACGGCGTCTCGCACACACTTCACTGAATATGCCATCTATTCTAATATTGATAATATAGCTTATCTGGCCTTCATAGCCCAACTTGGCCGGTTCGATACTGGTTTATTCCGGTAGTATTTGAAGGTGCTCAAATACGTCAACCTAGTGTCGGTAGAATTAATGGGACGTAAAAAATCTCCCGGGGGACTAAATGCGGTACCTCGGCATCCCCGAAAACCATACAAATGTACGTACTTGGACGTAAAAGTTATAACATTATTATTATTATTATTATTATTATTATTATTATTATTATTATTATTATTATTATTATTTGAAATCCCTGTCACGGTATGTATGTTGTAATTAGTGTATTTTAAACATGTGCTATTTGTAGACTATAGACGGTATTTCTGCACACATTGTATTGCTTCGCTACTGGTAAATTATATCTCACCGGGCGAGTTGGCCGTGAGCGTAGAGGCGCGTGGCTGTGAGCTTGCATCCGGGAGATAGTAGGTTCGAATCCCACTATCGGCAGCCCTGAAGATGGTTTTCCGTGGTTTCCCATTTTCACACCAGGCAAATGCTGGGGCTGTACCTTAATTAAGGCCACGGCCGCTTCCTTCCAACTCCTAGGCCTTTTCTATCCCATCGTCGCCATAAGACCTATCTGTGTCGGTGCGACGTAAAGCCCCTAGCAAAAAAAAAAAATATATATCTCATGTAGCCATTATGCATATACACGGGCGTAGATGTGCTAATATGATCGGTAGTATGACAGATTTATTGTAACCATAGCCTATTGCTAACCGCGCCAAAGCCTACAATCGTCCAGGGGAACAGGTGAATTACAGCAGTTTATATGTACTTTCGGCAGATATAATGTCGGGTATTAAGAAGAGGCGTCCAGAATATGACGTACGTTCACGCAGCAAATCAGCGGACAGAACGTCATTCTGTTCTAGCTAAACAGCTGACGGTTTGTTCGTAAGTCACAACCTTTAGTGCCTATGATGATGATAATAATAATCATAACAATCGAATTATTGACGACCGATGACTGATCTACATCAATCATCAGCAGCAAACATATTGCACTCCACACCACAAAAATATTCTGTGGGTGACCCTGAATGCCGTGCACTCCAGTACAGTAGATTTTAGTTCTAAGGCATGTCCACAGATAGCGACACCAGTATGCTTGGACTCGAGTCTGGAGTCAGTAATACCGATTCTAAGAGCACATTACTCGATTCTACTCGATTCCGTCGCTAGCCCATCACTAACTAAAAGCCATACGCCATTTCATTTTCATTGACCATAGCTTACAGAAGAGGAAATGTGCTCACTTCGCCTGTTTCAGTGTTTCTGCGGCAGAGCGGCTCAAGTTGATCACGGTATTAAGCTCTGCAATGTAAGATGCTACGAAAAAGGAAGTCATGTTTGCGAACATATTTTGTAATAGCAATATAGTTGGTCCGTTATTGGACATTATAAATTTCCCAACTAACTCATTCCTGGTTGCCAGCGTTTCGCACCAGTATGCTAATTTGGTAAATAGCACACCTACCAGACGCATCACCGTGGAGGCCACTGCGTAGGTTACTTGGAGCTACTGGCAGTGCCAATGCATTACGAGAGATATTGTCTCATTTTCCAAAAATTGATGTCTGCCTGGCTTTCAGATGATATATTGATATTATAAATTTATCAACAAATTAATCTAAAAAGCCACCTAATCGATACTTTATTTCTTTTGCCTTTGGCAAACTTAAAAATACATTAACAAACACAGTACATGTTTCGACCACTTAATGGTCATTTTCAGCTGTATATAAAATCTTAGATGATAACATTTAAAAGCAAGCACATTGGATTTTAAAACTATATCCCATGGGAATCCAAAAACTATTGTTCTAGAGGCTTTAAATGAATTGGAAGATGGGGGGGGGGAGGGGGTTGGGGGTAAGGAGATTTATGTGAATGATACTTAAATTACAGTATCGTCCACAATTGTGCTTAAAAAACTTAAATGATGAAAAACATATTTAAAATATTTAAAAGCGTCTATGGTAAAATTCTTTTTGATAAAATTAGATGGCGTGAATAAAAAGTTCGTGTTTGTAATAATCTTCAGGCATTTGTGAGAAAATAATAACTTAATTAAAATTCGCGTCTGTGGTGCTGTTAAACACTTTGATTTTAATAAACATACTTTAAAATATTCTAAAGTGTCTATGGTAAGGCACTTATTCAAAAACACTTGTGCTTGAATGAAAGTTTATGTCAGATGCACCAGTCTTCAGGTATTTATTGTTTATATTTAATAACTTCCTTGAGTGATATTCTTGTGGTTAAAAGGCCGTGTTGACTGTTTAACTTCCGAGAATTGCTCTTCGGAATGTGATAAAAGAAATTGTGTTAGTCGTTTAACTTGTTAAAACCCTGTGGTGGCTTCTGTTATACAAAATGGCGATCTGATTCGGGCAGCTTGCCTCGCGATCTCATCTGGCAAATGTTTAATCCGCGTTGCCTTGGAGAACTGCCTTCGTGCACGACCTAGTGTGAATTATAAATTTACTCATTCGGGACAAATATTTGAGGTTCCCTATGGGAAATAACATCTATATCAACATTTTGTGTACAAACACGCGGTCTTTCTTAGCTATTACCCTAGATAATTTCCTTATGAATGCAACATATGATGTTAAATTCAGCTCTTCGTCGCCATAACATCTATCTCCGTCGGCGCGACGCAAAGCCAATTTACAAAAGAAAATCAGCCCTAGGTGCAGAAATAGTAAACATACAGCCTGCATATTATTTCTGTATTTCTACAACGAGCAGGGACAGGCCGACAAAGGCAAACAGTTTTCACACAATGGAAAACGTTTCGCCCAGAAACGATGACCTAGAATCTTTTAAGAGCTTAAAAGTTTTTTTTGAAGAAAGTGTTCCAGAAAATTTCCGAGATATTCAATTCACTGCACGAACTTTTGTTCCTGGCTCACTTCTACTCCCACCGCTTAGATAACATAATTTTATACACACTGCAATATTGTGGATTCATCCTCTTACTTACCCTCACCAGAAGCTAGTCGTTAAATGTGATCCTGTTCTTTATTCTTAAGGTTGCTTAAGTTCCGTCTGTTTGCTGTTAATCAAAAATGTTACAGCTAAAATAACATACTTTCATTAAAATAATATACACAGAACTATTCAGTGAGAATTTTGTCCTCCCTGGAATAGGATTTCTCCAGTTGGAAGACATGTCGCTCTTTTATTCAGTGGTATTAAAAATAGTCTTACCTCATTATTGCCCTTGTAACCCGGAATACAACCCGTTAAAGAATAACAAGGCATGTCTCCGTCACAGTAAAATAATTTACTGGAAGAATATAGACACTAAAATGGTGTGCTGAATAACAACGAAAGGGCAAACTATACGAATTAATAATTATGATCTCAATGTGCCATAGCTAGTGTTGTGAAAGTGAGTGGTATTTCACCAAATCTAATCCTTTTTGAAGAGGTCAACTTTATTCATAATCATTATTATGGAAAAGTCTCCGTGGCTCAGGCGGAAGCGCGCCGGCCTCTCACCATTGTGTTGCGTGCTTCAAATACCTTTCACTCCATGTGAGGTTTGTGCTGGACAAAGCGGAGGTGGTACAGGTTTATCTTCGGGTACTTCGGTTTTCCCTGTCATCTTTCATTTCAGCAACACTCTCCAATATCATTTCATTTCATCTGTCAGTCATTAAGAATTGCCTCAGAGAAGTGCGACAGGCTTCGGCAGCCGGTAGAATTCCTGTCCTCGCCCCTAGATGGGGCTTCATTCCATTCCTGACCGGATCGAATAACTGGAAACACGCCGTGGATTTTCACTTTCATTATTGCTGAAAAATCGAGAGGATTTTGAGTGGTGATCTGAGGTTTCTAATAGACTCACCTGCTCGAAATGTATAACCAATACAACTATGACATTCGGATTGCCATCGTTTTATTGTGTGTGGAGGTATGAAGTATTGTGTTCGGTCAAGAGAACGTCATATGAACAACAACAGATCCACGAAGTAAACTGAACTTTCGCTCGCCGTATTGGTAACTGAATCAGTTAGCGACCGCCACACCACTGTTTCGGCCAGACGTAGTGGTGTCTACTGCAGAAATTAGCAAGTGTACGAGAGCCCGGAGAAGTGACCTCACTATTTTTTCTATATCCTGTGCTTTGACTTCGCAACCACGGAAGTGTATTTGGCCTGCATTCTAGAGACTTGTTTCAATTGGTCGACATTGGTTGTGAAACTTAGGAACGAGATTACTCCGTCCGGAGCGACAATATATGGTTCTGAGTAGTGTTGGTCATTGACGCCTAAATTTTTGTGCTAATAGAGGAACAATCCTACATAGTGGAGCATACGTCAACTAACAATTGTCAGAGTAGTGTTACTGTCTTGATTTATCAGTTTCATGTACTGTAGATTGAAATATTTTATATAAATAAATTTGTATTGAAAAGATGGAAACTTGCTTGTCTATAATATAGTGTTACTGTCGACCAGTGAGAATGTTAGATAGAACATATCTGCGAAGTCACTGGGACGCTCCAGAAAAAATATTCATGAAAAGCTCCATTACTCTCTCTTGTACCGTAAAAACAAAAATAAAGGAATGAAAACTATGTTTTATTTGACACCCTGTCCTTTTTCATATGCTTACGCTCCTCCAAATTATGTGAGAAGTGGAAATGATTTCTACCAAAATAAGAAACTGATCTCAAAATTTCTTTTCGGAAAATCAAATGGTCATAATTATGGATTTAAATAAATGAAGCTCAAATTAATAACTATTAACTTATTTGCATCTAACAAATATTTTTAGAGAGACATCTGTATGAAATTTGGAGTCGACGAGCGAAGGATTCAGTGCATCAAAAGGTGGAAACTGACTCAGTGCATGTAGAACCACCATGAATGAAATAAATAATCTGTTCTCTAGAGTGTGATGAGATAAGATCTCTTTGATAAGGCCTTCTGTATGTTTCTCAGTCATGGCCATCACCTCACATCACAGCATGCACGGTCACTAGGTAAAATCGCATCGCATATATCGATAACGTGACACTTATTTTCAAAAAACCCACCTTCATAAGATATATTTATGTTAAAAATTTCTACTAAATGTCCATATGCCTTTCCTTTTTAACTCTTAAGAGTTTCACGTGCATAGAAGGATTTCGAGCATACAGCCCGGAGGGCTCACAAAGCGAGCGTGATACAGCTCAGTCGATTAGGGTAAAAATTGTTATAGGTAACTTATACACTAGCGGTGCAAGTCAGGCTTCAGGTGAAATGAGGGACACGTTAGATAGTCAATTCAGTACAATTTTATTTAAAAATTGCAGTAGTATTAATGCATGCATAAGATCAACCATTAAGCATGCAAAGACGATAGTCAATTATGAGCAATCAGTTAAGAACTGTACAGTAAAACATACCATTGAAGTAAACAAATGCATGGAATAAATAAAGGCACATGAAAGATCTCAATTCCTTTATATCGTTTGTATCACAATTTAGAAATTCATCTAAGGAGTAGATGCTTTCCATTTTAGCCATCATTTTTGTCAGAAATAGAATACTCCTTGTTTCGCTAATGATAAGGAGTTTCCAGATCATGGTTACGTCTAGTATTATAATTATGTACGAATGCCCTGTCATTGGATTTATCAATTTTTAAATGGCATTTACTTAATGTATATGTACATAGATGGGAGTGTTGATGTTAAAATTTGTTTTACGTCGTAGTGGTGGTGGTGGTGATTATTGTTTTAAGAGGAAGTACAACTAGGCAACCATCCTCTATATAACACTAATCAGAGAGAAAAATGGAAGGGATCCGACACTTCGAAAAATGAAGATATCGGTCAAAGAAAGACAAGGGCCACGAAGGGCGTGAAAATGAAAGACTCCCTAGCCCTCGCAAACCTAATAGCGTCGGGGTCGGAAAAGAACAAGAGTTGACCAAGGTAGGTCGGATAGGATAGATGAAAGTGAGGAGACTGGCACAAGTAAGTGGAAGCAATGCCAGCACTCAGCTGAGGGCCCCGTGGTCGCCAACCCACGCTCCAAAGTTCAGAGCCCCTGGGGCCCCTTTTAGTCGCCTCTTACGACAGGCGGGGGATACCGTGGGTGTTATTCTACCGCCCCCACCCACAGGGGGATTTTACGTCGTACCGACGCGAATAGGTCTTATGGCGACGATGGGATAGGAAAGGCCTAGGAGTGGGAGGAAAGCGGCCGTGGGCCTTAATTAAGGTAAGACTTCAGCATTTTCATGATGTGAAAATGGGAAACAAAACAATCTTCATTGCAGCCGACAGTGGGATTCGAACTAGCTATCTCCCAGATGCAAGCTCATAGCTTCGCACCCCTAACTGTACGGCCAACTCGCCCGGTGAGTGTTGATGTGTTTGATTCAATTATTTACAAGTATGTCTTTAATTGACATAGGTAGTTAGTGTGACGGAAGTGTAAGCCAAGCAACCTTAGAGGCTGTTATGTAAGGTATGGATGGATTGATGGACAGACATGGTTACCTAGCAACCGTGCAGGATATGTCCTATCTGAAATTACAGTAGCAGTCGTTGATGGATGGCCATGATCGGGAGACATATTTATGATCGTTTGATTTTCGCAAAGGGAAACGTGTTTCCATTTTATTCTAATGGCTTTCGTTTAGTAATAAACGCTTGGTGAGAATGCCACACATTAATAATGAGAGAACAAAACCACAGTATGCTGTGATTAAAATAGGTTGTGCAAGATTTTAACTTTCTTAACAAACAAATAGGTCTTTTTTACAAAGATTTTGGGCATGAATATCCCATGCCATTTTATTGTGCAAATGAACATCCAATAGTTTTACTGAATCACAAATGTTAAGATTTGATATGTAATCTTTCAAAGATAATATAATTTTATCAGAATTTTGCTCATTTATTTTAAGCTTATGGAGTAGCAACCAAGACTTAGAATTTTCCATCATTTTTAAAACATTTATTTTAACCATCCTAAGATCTCTGTGACTGAAAGCGAGTGTCGTTTCATCTGCGTACTATACTGTTCTACCGGAGATGTTGCAGTAAAGATAGTTTACAAATACCAGAAACAGAAATGGAGCCAGTATGGAACTCTGTGGCGCACCAGCAGGAACTTGTTTCAGTTCTGAAATATTATTATTTACCTAGAGGGTTTGTTTTCTTCTAGTGGGCAATTATCACGTCAATAAATAAAATGAAATGAAATCAATAAAATCGATCAACTGATTTTATATTTAGGACTGTTACCTTATGTTATTGATGTTACTGCGAATTAACTTAGTTAGGTGGACACCTGGAGACAAGGGTGGCTACGTACAACCCGGTCATATATTATGGCTCAATATGTTGTCATACGGCGATCTATAATTATTATTAAACTGAAATTAATTGCACAGTTATTTAATTTGACCTTACTTTATGCCGAAATGAATAAATATAATTACACTGGTATACATTAATCCGGACGATGACCTATACGTTAGGCCCGTCTAAACAACAAGCATCACACATTAATTCGACAACACATTTACATACTGGTATTACTTCGAATTAATTGACAAAATAAATCTCGATCATAATCGAGAGGAGGATCATTAAAACAAAATCTCAAGCAAAACAAAATTTATGAGCACCAATGTAACCATATTGCATGATGAATACAAATATTATTTAGCATGAGTTCTGTTTATCTATCAGGGGTGTATCATAGGATGACGATGTTCATACTTACAACCTCACCTCAGTATCTGCTGAAATAATTTAAACAGGGTGGGAATATCATAAACTAAGTTTAACAATGCTATTAAGACAAAAAATTAACTTGAATCATATACTCTTAGAAATTAATTCTATTCACACATAGGCCTATTTACATATACGCGGAATCGTTCGATTCAAACGTCATTAATAATGTAAGTTGTTTAACGTCCGTCCATTCTTAACAGACCGCGGGGAGTCAGAATCTCGTTCACCGGATCTCACCCCACTTGATTTCTTTTTGTGGGGCCATGCGGAAAAGCCTTTTGTATGAGACACCTATCGGGACTGAAGAGGGTCTCTTGGTAAGAATTCTCGACGCTGTTCAAACGGCACCGGGGATATTCGAACTGGTACGACAGAAATTTGTGCGACGATGCCATGGCTGTATTGACGAAGGGTGACGCCACTTCGAGCATTTGTTGTAAATGGAGCAGCTTGTGAAACCTGTGCGGGTAAATGAAATGGCGTATGACTTTTAGTGCCGGGAGTGTCCGAGGACATGTTCGGCTCGCCAGATGCAGGTCTTTTGATTTGACTCCTGTAGGCTACCTGCGCGTCGTGATGAGGATGAAATGAAGATGAAGACGGTACATACACCCAGGCCCCGTGCCAGCGAAATTAACCAATTATCGTTATCGTTATCGAACCCGGGACCCCTGTGACCAAAGGCGAGAACGCTAACCACTTAGCCATGGAGCCGGACACTTGTGCAGGTAAACGGACTTAAATGAGTAGAATGTTGCTTAACATTTGACTCGATTGTTTCCGGAATATGGTTCCTTATTTCAAATCGATCCATTTGCCACCCTCCATCATCCCTGAGAGTTTGTAACATCATCATTGATACACTGTATAATATTACATACCCTTTTGCTGTACACCTCCTAATCAGCAGAGCTTTCATTTTAACAATTACCCTCAAAGTACCATGATTATAATTTTATTAGTCAGGTGCGATGACCATTCTCTTATTACGAGATGTAGCTTCTTTGCTTGGGAACTCTCATATCATAACACTATCACTCGTTACAATCGTCCTCTTGCACCAGGTCCAGACCTGCATCCGTTGGTCCGCGGATGATATCTCGCTCCACGCAACTACACATAGGCTTACCATTTTTTCCAGTGGCTTTACGTCGCACCGACACAGATAGGTCTTACGGCGACGATGGGATAGGAAAGGCCTTGAAGTTGGAACGAAGCGGCCGTGGCCTTAATTGAATCTATTATTTCAGAAAGCAGAATCAAATGCCAAAAAGTGAAAGAATGAGTTAATGGCAGAATATGTTACTAAGAGGGTATACGCACATTTTGGTGCTGAAACCAGTCAACAAACGTCCTCCTATAATGGTCAGTCATTACGTTGAACTTCGTATTTAGTTCAGAAACCAGTTAAGTGACAGCGCTTGGCTGGTTTCTGTATAAACTGCTAGTATATTTTGTGATGTGCCGCACCTTGCCTGCTGCTCTGAATCCAAATCCTGCTGTTTTCATTGCCATTGTTGTGTTTCTCGAATCGCATGTTCGTAGTTTTGTCAACAACTGATTCAAAAAGTGTTTTTGTTTAGTGCAGTGTTTTTATAATAGTAGTGATATGTCTGAGAGTTCAGAAGACGAACCTGTATCCAAAAGGAAACGAGGAGTAGTACACAAACAAATTCACACGCGTAATATTATTCGGAATGCAAGGGTAAAAGGAGAAGGAAGTACCTGGTCTGAGCTCTATATTATTCTTTGTTATTGTTTGTTTTAGGTGCCCATCAATATTAAGAAGATACGTGACCTAAATGCCTTAAAGCCTTACCTGAGGGAATATCAACACTTTTATGACAGCATTTTACAATGGCCTACTACAGAGACAGAATGTTCTGTAGAGTTTTTTTATGAGGTCGAGTGTCGGCCTCCGGATCCCAAGATAGCGGGTTCAAACCCGGCAGAGGAAGTCGGATTTTTGAAGGGCGGAAAAAAGTCCATTCGACACTCCATGTCGTACGATGTCGGCATGTAAAAGACCTCTGGTGACACATTTGGTGTTTACCCGATAAAATTAATTAAATCTCAGCCATAGACGCCCAAGAGAGTTTCGGTTTACTCGGTCTGCCATCTAGTGGACCTAAAGTAAAACGTAACGTCGAAATTGACGAGCAGACTGCCAGATGGCGTCAAATTGAAATGTCTGCACACGGTAGCTGAGGCCATACGATTATTATTATTATTATTATTATTATTATTATTATTATTATTACCTCCTGTCATGATGAGCAGGCATTGCTGATTTCATCCTTTTATATCAGCAATACAGTCTGAAACTATTAAAATATTTTCTATTTCCACAAATATGGGGTTTATGATTAAATCCTTTCAAAATTCAAGAATTATCCCATAAAAATATGTTTGCAACACTTGTTTATTTCAGAAACCAGTTAAGTGGAGAATTTTTCGGTTTTTTTTTTTTACAGCAAAGTTAACATGCACAAATTATTTTTCCTTAGAAAGTATTAAGAGATATAATACTTTCATGCTAAAACATTAAAACCCCTACCATAACATTTTGTTTGATGCTAGACAGTTTTTTCATTTTCCCAAAAATGACAGACTTGGCGCTTGACTGGTTTCTGAAATAATCGATTCAATTAAGTTACAGCCCCAGTATTTGCCTGGTGTGAAAATGGGAAACCAAGGAAAAAGATCTTCAAGGCTGCCGACAGTTGGATTCGAACCCACTATCTCCCGGATGCAAGCTCACAGCCGCGCGGCCCTAACCGCACGACCAACTCGCCCGGTCTACACATATTTTACAACCACATAATGTATAAAGCACTATTTACACACGATGTTATTTGAATACTGGAATACCATACTTCTAACGTTGGTTGTCAAATTTATTGCCATCACATGATTGCGAGTCAAGTAACGTAGTGTTTCTATTAGCACACGTTGTTTACCACTCACGCTAATTAGACTACCGCAGTATGTCCGTAATATTTACGCATATTGTGAATTAGTGTCTGATTGAATGCACTGTGCGTGATTTTATAGTAGAACTCACTCCTAACATTTATTTAACTAAACATCCATACACAATGCATGGAATGTTTATTTTTCAAATTAACCCCTACATACACTGTACTTTCAACTGTGTCTCAACCAAAGGAAAGAAGGGTGATTATTGCAATAATAATTAAGATGTGCGCACAATGTGCATTATGTTTGTTTAGCGTAGTCACACAATGACTGCAAGTGGTGACTTCCACAACTCTTTCTCCACATAGTTCACATATACACGAATCACACAGAATCGAAGGCCAGTACGCTGACCGTTCAGCCAACGAGTCGGACAGTTCATACTACGAGTATGTATAGATTATTCATTGAATACATCAGCAGTGTCTTCCTATAGGCTTAACTACTTGATTCACATACTTTAGGCTTTCGATTCCCGTACGGTTACAATGATATTTCTTGTTTTAAATTTCGTATACCATACAACTTCTGCCATAATTACTTTATCCTTATGCTATCCACAAGAATCTGTATTCAGTGGTATACATATCATGGGTCAGTAGTCGATGCACAGCAAATTGAGAAATATTAATATTTTCTTCCAAGTATTACATTGCCCGTAATGTTTGTAGGGCAATCGTTGTGATATCGTCATGTCGAACTCAGAGTTGGTACTTCACATGGGGTGGGGTGGTATTTCGACGGTCGAATCAACAATTTTTCTTGTAACCTCCAAAGCAAATGTTTATTTTGGTGATAAAGTCACTATGTTATTGTGCCAGTTAGTCTGTTTGTTCAGGCACAAATTTACACCAGAATTGATCCCATCAGATAAGACTTTTGCTAGCTGCAGCTATTCCCAAAAACCACGAATTCAAAAAGTAAAGCTATTCATATTTGTTAATTCGATTGAGAAACACATTTCATGTAAAACAAGTTTTGTAGATCATTAATTACAGACACACAGTAACTAGACCGGGATTTATTATTGATCCGCCGAGCTGCGTAGTTCAGACAGTAGAGCGCTGGCCTTTAGAGCTCAGTTTGGTGGGTTCGATCCCGGCTCAGTCCGGTGTTATTTGAAGTGTTCAAATACGACAGCCACATGTCGGTGGATTTAATAACACGTTAAAGTATTCCTGCTTGCAAATATTCCAGCCCCTCGATGACTTCTAAAACCGTAAAAGTAACTAGTGTGACGTAAAACTATTATTATTATTATTATTATTATTATTAATATTATCATCATCATCTTTTTCGTTTCAGCCATTTATGGGCTGCGATTATGCAACATAAATTGCTTTCCCAGGTTCCTTCTCCTTCCTCTTTCGCCAGTATTCCTTCATCCGTTGGCTTGCTCGTGCTCGTTCTTCTACCGAGAATACTCTATTCTTCCTCGTTTTCTCATCAGCTAGGCCCTTCACCTCCACAAATCTCTGCCTGAAGACTTTTCTGTTTGTTATATCTTCTGCCGTGATCCCACATTTTTCTAAATCTCGGTGGACTTCTTTCATCCATGGGACTTGTGTCTTCCTGTTCTCCTGGAAGGTGAGGATCCTGTTGGTGAGTCTCTCCGATCCCATCCTTTTAATATGTCCCTAGAACGTCAGTCTCCTCTTTTTCATTGTGGTGGTGATGTTTTTAAATTGTTGGTATAGTCCTTGGTTTGGTCTCATGCGAAACGTAAACTTGTCTGATGATTTTCTTGGTCCAAGAATCTTTCTAAGGAACCTCCTTTCTTTTTTTTCCCAATCCGAGAGTCCCTTCGTGGCTATTCTCTCAGCTGCGTATAAACATTCAGGTTTGACTATCGTGCTGTAGTGCTTGAATTTGGCCTGGTAGTAGAGTGACTTAGAATTATAGATGTTCTGACATAATCTAAATGCAGTTTCCATCTTATTTGCACGTTCTTGAATTGCTGCTTTTTCATTCAAGTTTGGAGTAAAAATCTCTCCTAGGTACTTGAATTTTGTAGCTCTTTTGATGTCACCGTACTTGATCCTCATTGTCCAGGTTGGGTCAGTGGTATTTATGTTCATGTACTCCGTCCTCTCAAAAGATAATTGCAATCCTGTTTTGTCTGCTGTTTCCTTGAGGACTTCGGTCTACTTAGTTGCAATTTGTAAATTCTCTGCAAAAAGACTATATCATCTGCAAATGCGAGGCATTCAAATTTAAGCCTTCTCTTGTGACATAATCTAATTCCATTTGGAAAGTTGAACTAGCACATTCATTTTCGCCATTCCTTAAAAACTTTCTCTAAAACACAGTTGAACGAAATTGGAGAGAGGCCATCTCCTTGTTTCAAACCTGTTTTGATTTCAAAGGGCTCTGAGAGTTCTCCTAAAAAATTTTCCTGCGATCGTGTGTTTTTTAGTGTTCGATGAATAACGGTTATTGTAGTATTGTCTACTCTAAATTCCTTAAGCACTTCCATTAGTGTGTCCCGGTCCATGGAATCGTATGCTTTTTTGAAGTCCACGAGTGTCATTATCACTTTCTTATCTGCTGCTAATGTCTTAGTTTTGATTAAGGTCTTGATGGTAAAAATCTGTTCTACACATGACCGCCCCTTTCGAAAGCCAGCTTGATGTTCTCCTAGTTGTTTATCTATGTTCTTCTATTCTACGCTTGAGTGCTATAGAAAGTATCTTGTAGGCTACTGGCAAAAGTGATATCCCTCTATAGTTATTGATATTCGTTTTGTCTTCTTCATTGTGCAGGGGGTGGATGATAGCCTCCGTACATTCTTCTTGGATCTCTCCTGTGAACCACATCTGTTCAAAGAGTGTTTCAAGTTGTTCCAGGAAGTTATCACCTGCATATTTCAGAAGTTCAGCAACAATTGAGTCCTTGCCAGATGCTTTGTTATTTTTCAAGCTCGTGATGATTTCCTTTATTTCGTTCTTATCTGGCGGGGTTGATTCATGAAGTGTGCTTTCTGGTTTCTGGAACGTCAGTTTTTTTTTTGAGGTGGATCACAGTTGATCAGTTATTTGAAATATTTAGCCAGGTGTTCACAGTTCTGTTTGTTGCTCATAATCAGCTTACCTTGATCATTTTTGAAACAAATGTTGGGTGACGAGTGACCTCGAAGATTTGTCTTAAAAGTCTGATAGAAGTTCCTGGTGTTGTTTTTCTTGAAATTCTCTTCTATCTCTCTCAGCTGGTCTCTTTCGAACCTTCTTTTGGTATTCTTGAACACCTTTGCTGTCCTTTTCCTTTGGATCTTAAATTCTTCGAAGTTCTGTTTGTTGGAGTTCCACTTGTTCCAAGCTTCTGATCATCTGCGTAGAGCATCTTCACACTCATCATTCCACCACAGATGTTTCTTCGTCGTCTTCTTCTTTCCTTCTTCTTCTTCTTCTTCTTCTTCTTCATCTTCTTCTTCTTATTATTATTATTATTACTCTCACCGTACGATTTTAATTTGACAAAGGTCAGGAAATTATTTAACACCTTCTTCGATCTGAACAATACTATGGTTGCAGCAGTGGCGTGCACTGAGCTGTTGGGGTAAGTTTAACGAAACTGCGAAAATCTAAGCCAAGTACAGCTCGCTCGACAATCCGCTCGCACTACCGCAGTTCAGCTTCTCCAGCGATCTGGGTTTCCTTGCCGATGCGAAAGAGAGCTACCCACCGAAATTTAAGTCCCTTGGTTGACGCATGCACTTGAAGCTTCCTTATCCTGGGAGCGGGCTGAGACTGCAGGCCATGATCCAACAGAAATTTACGGTGACAGGCCAGCCAGCTTAGGTAAGCGATATTAGTTTCGATACTTGACACTGGAAGTGTTCAGCGCGACACACTAGAGGCTACAAGAAAACTATCAACGTGTTAAAAGTATAGCCAGTTGCACATAGTCTTGCTAATAAAAATAGAGCCATTTTACGAAATAAATTATACTATAGAAAAATATATTTTATTGGATTTCAGCATGTATAAAGTTATTTAGGTCCGCCTCTGTGGTGTAGTGGTTAGCGTGATTAGCTGCCACCCCGGAGGCCCGGGTTCGATTCCCGGCTCTGCCACGAAATTTGAAAAGTGGTACGAGGGCTGGAACGGGGTCCACTCAGCCTCGGGAGGTCAACTGAGTAGAGGTGGGTTCGATTCCCACCTCAGGCATCCTGGAAGTGGTTTTCCGTGGTTTCCCACTTCTCCTCCAGGCGAATGCCGGGATGGTACCTAACATAAGGCCACGGCCGCTTCCTTCCCTCTTCCTTGCCTATCCCTTCCAATCTTCCCATCCCTCCACAAGGCCCCTGTTCAGCATAGCAGGTGAGGCCGCCTGGGCGAGGTACTGGTCATACTCCCCAGATGTATCCCCGACCAAGAGTCTGAAGCTCCAGGACACTGCCCTTGAGGTGGTAGAGGTGGGATCCCTCGCTAAGTCCGAGGGAAAAACCGAACCTGGAGGGTAAACAGATGATGATGATGATGATGATAAAGTTATTTAGAGCAGTTCATTGATGGCACGTGTAAAGTATGTTATCCGATAGCCGCAGAAAAATATTTCGGTTGCCCAGCATGAACATAGAGCAAAGCACAAAGTACAAGATTTTTTGTACTGTTTCTTTTGTATTATACTTGAATGTTTCGTGAGTTCTATGCCATTATTCATCATCATCATCATCATCTGTTTTCCCTCCAGGTTCGGTTTTTCCCTCGGACTTAGCGAGGGATCCCACCTCTACCGCCTCAAGGGCAGTGTCCTGGAGCTTCAGACTCTTGGTCGGGGGATACAACTGGGGAGTATGACCAGTACCTCGCCCAGGCGGCCTCACCTGCTATGCTGAACAGGGGCCTTGTGGAGGGATGGGAAGATTGGAAGGGATAGGCAAGGAAGAGGGAAGGAAGCAGCCGTGGCCTTAAGTTAGGTACCATCCCGGCATTCGCCTGGAGGAGAAGTGGGAAACCACGGAAAACCACTTCCAGGATGGCTGAGATGGGAATCGAACCCACCTCTACTCAGTTGACCTCACGAGGCTGGAGTGGACCCCGTTCCAGCCCTCGTACCACTTTTCAAATTTCGTGGCAGAGCTGGGAATCGAACCCGGGCCTCCGGGGGTGGCAGCTAATCACGCTAACCACTACACCACAGAGGCGGACCTATGCCATTATTTATGAATATAAAGTGTGTTATACGTCGTGACGAACATTTTTCCTCGTTTGTCGTTGATGGACGGACACTCAGAAAGCGAACGAAACTATAAAACTCAGGCGACGGTAAAATACCAGTTAAATTTTGCTAATTCAGTTTAGGTTAGGCTTTTTGAGTTAAAAACAAATAGTGTCAGTGTATTTTTGTAAAAACCATGACCGAACTATCACGAAGCGTCACCGGGTGAAATTATAAGTACATTGTTTAAAATATGCCACAGATTAAGTTATGATGGTGTCGTCGCTGCCGTGATTATCAATTTGGAAGTATATGCGAGTGTGTGGTTGAAAATATTCTTGAAAGACCTCTCTCAGGTAGACCTTTCCACGAAAAATGCAGCCCTATAAAATTGTAATTTTGACTTTAGAGAGTGTAGTGGGACTACGATTGCTCATATTAAAAACATGCAGCTGGGGTAACGAATGTGTTCACCGCACCCGCTGAGTTACGGGGTTGCTGGTAGAGTGTTATGCACAATTCCAGATATGTTTTCCGACTTTTGAGCAGCTTTATTGGCTCTAAAAGGCTACCTTCGTATTTTTCGAAATCATTTTTATAATATCTATTAATTTAAATTGTTAGAGGATTAATCTTCTTGTCAGTGCCAACTTCTTTTTAATTTGTTAACAGGTAAATTTATGTATAATTCTGAACTATGGTGGCAAATACTTGTATGCTATGAATGAAGTTAATAAATAGTAGGTCTGCCTCAATGGTCTAGTAATTAATGTGATTAGCTGCCACCCTCCTCACACCGGAGGCCCGGGTTCAATTCCCGGCTCTGCCGCGAAATTCAAAACCTGGTACGAGGTCAAAAACGGGGTCCGCTCAGCCTTGAGAGTTCAACTGAGTTAGAGCGGTGTTCGATTCCTGCCTCAGTCATAATCGAAAGTGGATTTTCATGGTTTCACACTTCTTATCCAGGCAAATGACGAGATGGTACCTAACTTAAGGCCACGGCCGCTTCTTTCCCTCCTCCTTGCCTATCCCTTCCAATCTTCCAATAGCTCACATTTCTTCTGTAGAGCATAGGAAGTGACGTCAACTGGGCCAGGTACTGGTCCTCCTCCCTATTGTATTCCCTACCAAATATATCACGTTCCAGGGCAGTTCCCTTGATGTAGGTGGAATCCCTCGCTGAGTCCGAGGGTGATCGGGCGAGTTGACCGTGAGGTTAGGGGCGCACAGGTGTGAGCTTGCACCCGGTAGATTGTGGGTTCGAACCCCGCTGTCGGCACCCCTGAAGTTGGTTTTACGTGGATTCCTATTTTCACACCAGGCAAATGTTGGGGCTTCCCACTTCCTTCCCATTCCTAGCCCTTTCCTATCCCATCGCCGACATAAGACCTCTCTGTGTCGGTGCGATGTAAAGCAAATTCCACGAGTCCGAGGGTAAAACTAACCCTGGAGAATAAATGAATTAAATAAGCAGTAAAGTTTAGAATTCGTACAGACAGGACCGATGATGAATATTGTGCTAACAGCCAAGTTGAATATCATTTTACCGAGCTCGATAGCTGTAGTCGCTTAAGTGCGGCCAGTATCCAGTATTCGGGAGATAGTAGGTTCGAACCCCACTGTCGGCAGCCCTGAAAATGGTTTTCCGTGGTTTCCCATTTTCACACCAGGCAAATGCTGGGGCTGTACCTTAATTAAGGCCACGGCCGCTTCCTTCCCGCTCCTAGCCCTTCCCTGCCCCATCGTCGCCATAAGACCTATCTGTGTCGGTGCGACGTAAAAGAAGTAGCAGAATGTCATTTATTGCTTACGTTGTTCTGTCTGTTCATTACGAGTATATGGTCGCGAAGAGCACCTTCCTTATTGCTGTAAAGGTGATATCGGTCACAGCTATCGACGACAAAACACTCACTGTTGAACTCACGACCTAGACCTTGTTTCCTTCCATAACACTTCTTAATCCTTCCATTATCTCATTGCTCTTAAGTAGCTTTTATTGTGTCGCTGGGGTCTGTCAACTTATATTAGCCTTGTTAGAAAGTGTCCCAGCTGACTGAGCTCTGGGTCTTCAATTGGCAAAACTCACAGTGGTCTCTCTCTCTCTCTTTTTGTTGCAGGGTGAGTGAGACGGAACTAATTTCTCCTCCTGAACTGCTGTTGGGGAGCCGACAAGATTAGCTAATCGTGGAGTTTTCTTCTCAGCATTGTGGTGAGTCATAATTGTTTACGATGACGTTGTCCGGCCACGCAGCTGATTGGTCGGTGACTTGGCCTTCGGCCCTCGGGGTCCTGCTATTGATTCCCGAACGGGTCATTTGATTTTAGCCGTAATCGATTGGCTCACCAACACAATTACACGAATATTCCTATTAATCTCAGACGGCACTCAACTCAGCCGGAGGCGCTGTCGTATAAGGTTTGTTCCAGGCTAATAACAGCCATACAAAATTATTATTAGTATTATGTTATTATTATTAATAGTATCATTATGCGTTTAAAATGGTGATCATAAAATCCTGAATATTTGGCAAAATATGGTTTTCATACGAAAGCATTACGCACAGAAAAGTATATTACGGCAAAATTGGGAACAACAGGATATTTTTTGGCCTAGCTAAGGCATTGCTGCCATTTTTAAGAACTAGGTCCATAGTTTTGCTTTTTTTAAATCATAAATTCATATTAGTATTTCTCCATATTATTTTTAATATACTGTTGTGATCCTCATTGTCTTTAATATCGTAATTCTGCCTACGAAATTCTTCTCAGCCACTTCTCCAGTCCAGGATATTTAAGAAATGGCCTACTGTGCTATCTGACTGCCACTGAATTCATGGTATGTCCTGCCTTTCTCCTTCATGAGGCAACGGCACAGTACAAAGACAAGGCTGATGGGTGGGATTACCCTGAAAAAAAAAACGCATGTCGAAAATAAACAGCTAATTGGTTTGAACCCGGTAATGGTGGATATTACTAGGTATAAATTTGTCAATTCCAGTTCCTCTGCTCGGTAAATATTTCCTTAACCCCAGAATTGCCGAGTGTTTTTCCCTAAATGCCAGGCCTACACATTGCACATTGACTCTTTAAACAAATTTAATACCGTTTATAAAAAAAGTTAGACATCCAGTACACCGTACAGTATTACTCAGAAAACTTTATTTAATATGACCATATATATTGAAACCGTACAGTGTCCTGTACAGCTCCATGGGAATGATATGGGCTTTTATACTCCATTAAAATTACTCCTAAAGGTCGCGTCATTGGTAGCAGTATGGGCGAAGGGGATCGAGCGGCGTCCTGCCAGAACGGAACCCGCGAAAAGAGCGCCTGCGAACAAAGGGAGGACAAAGCAACAGCCAAGCCCCCGCGGAAATACGCTCTCAACTCGCAGAGAGAGATAGAAGGGGACGCGATGCTGGAGTAGTCAGATACGCCCCGAGGTGGAGCTTAGCTTCCCAGAGTTCCAAACGAACACAAGGAACTTCCGGTTTTTTATGCACGTGTCACGGGTGCCAACGTCGGATTTTGGCGCGTAAACAATGGAATGATATTTTAATCCAGACATAGGAAAATTATGTGAGACACACCATTGAATAGAGCGGAATTTTCTGCGTTCCCCAGACTAAAAATATGTAATAACTTATGCAGGGGAAGAAATGAGGTCACCAGCTGTCAAGATGTAACATATCGCTAACACATGTGGATATAGCGGCGTCGCCCAAGCCAAGAGTCGCGCTCAAAATTGACTCCGCCTCCCGAGGGACGCTAATGAATTAATCAAAGGCGGGAAGCAAATTACATAAAAACTGCTGATCGTAGGTCCAGCACGCTTGGCTCAAATGAAAGAGGAGACAGAGGGCTACAAGATGCAATATTTAAATATCTTCAATTCTTGGTGTGAAAGGAGCTCTGGTTCTTAATGAACCGTGAAGGTTTACACCCCCAAGCTTCCGGCGGGCAAGATAATATATGCCGAGCAGGCCATTGGAGAGACAGTTGTTCTTTCACGGGTCGTGAGACGGACACTGCGTCCCGCGGTGCTCCAGTTACAGTCAGAAACCCTTGTACAAAAGCCTTTGTGTAGTGAACGGGAGGCCAAACGAGCCTAGGTGAATTGTTTCTGTGCTGCGTGTCAAACTAGTAAAAAACCGCGAGCATATTTTACGAACAAGTATTAGAATTCGGCTGAGAAACTGCCGGTTTAATGAGTCAGTGAAATTCATAATTCAGTATCACCCAAAGTGTTACTTTGAATCAGGGGCTCGAGTCTTGTGAGCTACCCGATTCTTATTGTGAACGCGCCCGTCGTTGTTTGAAAGACCGTCCTATTCGTGGTGAAAACTCTGAAATAGAGGACGTGTGACGAGTGTATAGTGTTACCCACTTGGATTACTGTAAGATTTCAGCTGTGACGAGTTCCCCAGGATGCCGGACTTGTATGGACCAGGGATGAAGGACTGCACGCCCGCCACCTACCGAGTGGTCATGGAGTACTAAGAACTTCACCATGGGTCTCCCGTGGAAGGATAAACAACGGCCACCAAACAGATGAGTGATGTCCAAATTTAATTTCTAAGCATGACATAACCCGGGGATAGGATTAGCGTTCTTTTGTAAATATCAAAATGTTGTAAGTTAATGCATGTCCTATATGGAAACTTTATTGATTTTATAATGTTGAAGTAAAATTCAAGGGAGCTGAATTCCCGGACGACTCATATTTCTTTCTTAATGATTAGCTTATCGTGAGGGTTATATTTTTAGTAATATGTAGAATGTCCTAGCAAATATGGGAACAAGGTTAGGAGAATATTTGAGTTTCCCGTAGGGGAGGTTGGAAAAATGGTGTTGGCAAGCAGGGAAACATGTCGAAATGTTGGTAGTCACTGTCCCACGTGGTTGTCGAATATGCCAGGGGAACTCATGGGTCAATCAGACAATGCATGCCTAGCTTACAGATATAATCAGTGCATGGACTGCAAGAAAGAAGAAGATTCCGACCGGGAGAGGTACATATTGTGTGATTTAGATAGGTGTGTGGAACCATATGCAAGTTTCCCGTGATTTTGATTAATTGGCCATAATGGTTTGGAGTGTTTTTTTTTTGTTATCTATAGCCGGGGCGAGACCCAGGGCAGGAGTCCCTTAATCTTTGGTCAGAAGGGTTAAATATAAGTGTATTTATGTGGTATGAACTAGGAGCCATGAGAGCCATAGGCCCAAGGGAAGAAGATACGCGATATGAGACGTAGTGAGAAGGCCGAATAGGAATTTACGATGAGATGATTGAGAAGTGATCGTGCCCCAGTCTCAGTGATAATAATGAGAAGGGAGTGAATAAAAAGAGTATTTTATGGGAATTCCACGATAATATAAATAAGCAAATGAAATGGGCCAAGGATGTGTCCCCGAGACGAGAGGGTGAATGTTTGAGGGAGAGAAGAATCTGAATGGCCGTGCGAAGTGAATGGCCAGCCTTCTTTTTTTTTGTGTATGTCTAGCTCTCGCCCTCGGGACAAAAGGGTCCCGTATCCCATTGTGTGAGGGCTCGGAGCCCGGGTCAGCCCGCGTTCTTTTGTTTGGGTTAAATGGCTTAGCTAAGAATACTTGTATAATGATAATATCACGGTAACTTCTTTTAAAGGTATTTAATAAATGAGTAGGGATCCCCCCCAGATGTCCGGCGAGATGAGGTTGTAGCTATTCTCGGGATCTACAGAAACCCACAGTACCTCTCGGTCGGGAGCCTGCCAGTTCGACTCCGGGTTATGACGGCGCCCTTGAGCGAGCTGCTCCAAGCTTGCGCTCTGGGCCGGAGACATTGATAACCATGCTGTTTTTTTTTCTAGGAATGGCCCTCCTGTGTGCATGAAGTGTATATATCCATATATCTGTGTATGTTTCGTAATTATGTGCACATATTTTTGAGTTCAAACAGAACCTATGTGCACGTTGTGTGGTCTTGGTGATAGATGAGTAGTCCGGGGTTTAGCAAAAATGGTATTTGTGTTTGTTTGTGCATTATGCAAATGTGTCTTTTAATATGATATTATGTAGTGTAGGCCCCGGTTATGTTCGTGCCTAGAACAGCTAGTAATATTTGTGAATAAGGACATCAGGTCATCCCACGGTGTGATAGACAGAATAATGTACAAAATTTCATGAACGGTATGAATTAATGAGGACAAATGAACGATAGCAAGTCGCAAAACCTCAATCATGCCGTTATGCAGGCGACGCCCATGGGCGATTCGTATTTTTAAAGTGATTATTATTTTCTTTTCCTCCCATATGTAGAGAGTCATTGTATAGAGAGCTGTATCAACTTCTTTAAATTGTCATGTTTTGAATAAATTCATATTCGTAACCCCTATTTTATGATTCTTGTCATTTGTAGCAGTGTTAAGCAGTATCCAATAGGCATTTGAACCCAGAGATCCTACTTTCATATTATAGACATAAGACTCCATCTTAAGTATTTGTTGTTGTTGTTTTCTTTGAACGTACCACTTCCCCAAGTGCTCAGGCTGCCGGGCCGGCACAGAAAGTAGGAAGGGGAGCGGTCCGAAGCTCGTTAAGCAATTCGACCCGCTCTTCAATCCAATCTCATCCGTGGGTGTTTACCCCGTTACGTGGAGGCATTCTTATGCGTGGGTCATCCATTCGACGCCCGGTAGGGTGTATACTTGGCGCCCTTCGTGGCAGGGCATTGTTTATAGTGTACGCTGGAGCATTTTGAGTAAGAGATAGGCCACCCACAGGGAGGATAGTGTGCTATGATGGAGTCAAATTGCCAGGTTCGTGCCACAATCTGATTACATTTGGTATCGAACGGGTTGGCAGTTATTTGGAATGGAGTACCCACCACGTAACCGAACGGATGGAGACGTTAAGCACATGTCCGAAGTGCTAAGATTCATAATTATAAATTGGATACTGCAAGGGTTGTTCTGATTGTGTGATACTCAGCCGGACTGTCATGGTCATCGTACGGGTGTGCGTAAGTCACAACTCGTGATAACTCACACAAGATCAGCCATGAAAGGGAGCGACGTGAATAATAAACAGGATAGGAAAATGACAAGAACAGAAAAATCATGTGTCTAGTTTAAGTGGAAATCCGCATGAGTGTCGCTCATTAATTCAAAATGGATACCCGGGACAGACTATGAAGCTGTCATTTCTTTGGGAGACAACGTTATGGTTCTCTCAGTGTGAGGTTAAAACGGCCGGCAAAATTCTTCAAATTTCGCCAGTTACGGGTATCGGCCAAAGATTGTGCGCTGAGGTAACAACATTTGGCAGATATAAATATTTTTCGAGAGGGCTTTAGACGCCGCGGATAGAGCAGGGTACCTCAACCCAGGCTCTAATTTTTGCGCAGTGACGGATGCGATGTTGCCAGTTTGAGACGGGTAATTGTCTGCTAACGTCATCTTACCAATCTCAAGGTGATAACATCCATTAGTGACTGGGGTATGCCATGTTTCCGGCATACGTAAAATCGAGCCCACGGTAGGCCGCGCGCGAGATTGGAAAACTTATTCCAGGATAAAAGGGCTAACGTAGAATCAGCATTCTTATTGTTATTATTATTGTCGAGTGATATGATGAGATTTCCTATACAATGAATTGTGACGTTAATATGGTAGGGGGCGTGACACAAGCCGTTTGTAGGCCCAGTTTGGATTGATTTGTTGGAATTTCGAGTAGAGTTAGGTCACGCTGAAATTTATATTTAAAAAATTTTTTTTTTTGAATGTATCCATGCTTTCTGTCGATCACCGGTGGTCATTTTCTGCCCACGGGAGATCCGCTTTCTCCAAAATTGAATTTAATATGGACATGGAGGTCATGAGGGATATGATGCGCCAATTATTGGCAGAACAAAAAGAACATTTCGAAGAAAAGGCAAAGGAAGACAGGGAACTTTTAAGGGAACAATTAAATCAACTAGGCAAGCAGGCAACAGACGTTAAAACGCAGCTAGACAAGCAGGCGGCAGACGTTAAGGCGCAGTTTGACACGCAGGCAGAGCTTTACCAGGCTCAGGCGGCTACGAATAAGGCTTCGTTAGACGAGCTCGCAGAGGATGTGAGATTAGGTCGTGAACGTAGCGACGAGAACGCCGCGAGGCTGGAGGCAAAGATGACTGAGGCGTTAGAGGGGAAGTTGGAAGACGTCATCCAGCGAATAAAGCAAGTGGAGATTAGGGTGACAAAGAAGATCGACCTGACGGACACCAGGATAAGCGCGTGCGAGGGAGAGATGGAGAAGGTGAGCACCCGCGTAGAGGATGTTGCAAGAGACGTGAAGGATACCAAGACGGAAGTCCGAGAATTAAGGACGCAGACGACGGAGTCCCTCAACAAAGTGGCAGATGAACTCAGGGACAGCATAGCCCAAGTGCAGGATACCGCGACAACCAAATTTAAGGAGGTCCAGACGCAGATGTACGATGAGGTCGAGAAGCTACGGAAGGAGATGACCGAAGAAATGGGAGTAGGAAGAATCTGTAAAGTTTCTATAGAACATATAGTGAAAGCAGATAAGAACAACGGAGCAGAGAAGGTGGCCACTAAAAGGGATACCGAGAAAGACGCATCCGAAACCCAGGGTGACGTCGAGGTGGATGAAACTGACGTACGGCGACCACCAGGCTTGGAGATGAGTGACATGGCTGGCGGAGTGTACTCAAGAGTGGAAGAGATAATGGAGATAATAGATGACGTCGCGATAAGCCATCTGGAGCCGAGAGAAGAAGTAGAAACTGAATTGGTAAGAGCAGGAACAGCGAGAATGGCTAAGGACATAGAAGCGTCAGTTGGAGATACTAGGGAGTCGAACTCAGGACTAGAAGATATGGAGTCACGCGTACATCAGGCAGAGATCGAACCCAAACCAGAAGACTTAGTGGAAAGAGATGCGACCCCAGATGCCGAAAGGAAGTGCGAGATGGAAAGGTCAAAGAATGAAGCCAGGGAGTGTGGCTCGCTAATGGACGTAGCAGTAGCCGTGGAACAGAGGGACACGAACTGCTGGGAGCAGGTAGTGAACCCCAGAGAAGAAAGGAAGACATTGGGTCATCGGGGAGCAGAGCTGAAAGAAGCGGGCGAGCTATCTTTAAGTACCCAGGCCATTGTGAGCGGACAAGAGGCGACAGGCGTATCCCTAGCTTATAATGAAAGAAAGGTCGCGAATGTAAATGTAATGGGAGAAGTAAGTACGAGCGCTAATTCTCGTACGGGGCTAAGTGAACAGGTGATGGAGAACAAACAGTTTCAACCAGCTGGAGAATCGAACTGGGTATCTCAGCCCAGAAGAAGGAAGAAGAATGTATTAGGTCGACGTAAAAGACGATACCGCTACAAGTACGGATGGTTCACTAGACGGAGGAAATTGCTGTCAGGAAGAGAGGAACGACGCTACGGAAGGACCATGAGATCGCGACCCGTGCAGCGTACCTTACGTAATAATAGAGCTCGGAAGAAGGAGGACCGGTGCAGCTACGGGAACGTTAGCGCAGGAAAGAAGAAAGAAGGGAAGAGTTGTGAACCTCATCCTAAGGAAGGCAGAGGCAGGGGTATCCAATTAGACCCCCACGTCTCAGATTACGATCCCGGAGGACGAAGAGAGGATCTACAGGATTGATAGCGAATTGTGGTCGCACGAGAAACTGTATATTATGTAAATAAATTTCACCATAGATGTGGGCAATTTTCTTTCCGCCACATATTTTTAAGGGGGCACGAATATATTATTAATTATGTATCAGATGAGACCAAGGTGGAATCATCGGGAGCCCAGGAGGAGTAAAACTGAACTTGTGTGAAGACAACGGTGCAAGATGTCCAGGCATAGGCCGAGAAGAGTCTGACAGCGAGGAATTATTACCATAGTTTACGGAACCCTACATTGGAACCTAGAGAATAACACTTACGAAGTACGGCCAATGGACGGAAGAACAGAGACCACATACGACGCTGCGGATAACCAAATTTTACCATTCCCCAGGACAACACCCTGAAGAAGGTCCGGAGGAAGAAGAACCAGGAGAAGCCGAGGATGACGAGGACAACCCGGATCCAATGGAAGAAATGGAAGCCGATGAAGAAGATGATGCCGTGAATCACATTGTTTTGGAAGAAGGGAGCGAGTCCGAGGCATCAGCCTGTGAAGATTGTCCAGAATGTTCTGAGAGGACCGGTCTTAGGAACGCTTTAATTAATCTATGCTACCAGATACAACTGCAGAACACAGAGTTGACCGAGAAGGTCCACCAGTTACGCGACCATCACCAATGACTACTTTCCGAGACAGTTAAAAGGGAAAGAAAAATCCCGAGTTCGTGATTTTTCTTTGATGAAGTAGGAGGAGAATGAAACCGTACAGTGTCCTGTACAGCTCCATGGGAATGATATGGGCTTTTATACTCCATTAAAATTACTCCTAAAGGTCGCGTCATTGGTAGCAGTATGGGCGAAGGGGATCGAGCGGCGTCCTGCCAGAACGGAACCCGCGAAAAGAGCGCCTGCGAACAAAGGGAGGACAAAGCAACAGCCAAGCCCCCGCGGAAATACGCTCTCAACTCGCAGAGAGAGATAGAAGGGGACGCGATGCTGGAGTAGTCAGATACGCCCCGAGGTGGAGCTTAGCTTCCCAGAGTTCCAAACGAACACAAGGAACTTCCGGTTTTTTATGCACGTGTCACGGGTGCCAACGTCGGATTTTGGCGCGTAAACAATGGAATGATATTTTAATCCAGACATAGGAAAATTATGTGAGACACACCATTGAATAGAGCGGAATTTTCTGCGTTCCCCAGACTAAAAATATGTAATAACTTATGCAGGGGAAGAAATGAGGTCACCAGCTGTCAAGATGTAACATATCGCTAACACATGTGGATATAGCGGCGTCGCCCAAGCCAAGAGTCGCGCTCAAAATTGACTCCGCCTCCCGAGGGACGCTAATGAATTAATCAAAGGCGGGAAGCAAATTACATAAAAACTGCTGATCGTAGGTCCAGCACGCTTGGCTCAAATGAAAGAGGAGACAGAGGGCTACAAGATGCAATATTTAAATATCTTCAATTCTTGGTGTGAAAGGAGCTCTGGTTCTTAATGAACCGTGAAGGTTTACACCCCCAAGCTTCCGGCGGGCAAGATAATATATGCCGAGCAGGCCATTGGAGAGACAGTTGTTCTTTCACGGGTCGTGAGACGGACACTGCGTCCCGCGGTGCTCCAGTTACAGTCAGAAACCCTTGTACAAAAGCCTTTGTGTAGTGAACGGGAGGCCAAACGAGCCTAGGTGAATTGTTTCTGTGCTGCGTGTCAAACTAGTAAAAAACCGCGAGCATATTTTACGAACAAGTATTAGAATTCGGCTGAGAAACTGCCGGTTTAATGAGTCAGTGAAATTCATAATTCAGTATCACCCAAAGTGTTACTTTGAATCAGGGGCTCGAGTCTTGTGAGCTACCCGATTCTTATTGTGAACGCGCCCGTCGTTGTTTGAAAGACCGTCCTATTCGTGGTGAAAACTCTGAAATAGAGGACGTGTGACGAGTGTATAGTGTTACCCACTTGGATTACTGTAAGATTTCAGCTGTGACGAGTTCCCCAGGATGCCGGACTTGTATGGACCAGGGATGAAGGACTGCACGCCCGCCACCTACCGAGTGGTCATGGAGTACTAAGAACTTCACCATGGGTCTCCCGTGGAAGGATAAACAACGGCCACCAAACAGATGAGTGATGTCCAAATTTAATTTCTAAGCATGACATAACCCGGGGATAGGATTAGCGTTCTTTTGTAAATATCAAAATGTTGTAAGTTAATGCATGTCCTATATGGAAACTTTATTGATTTTATAATGTTGAAGTAAAATTCAAGGGAGCTGAATTCCCGGACGACTCATATTTCTTTCTTAATGATTAGCTTATCGTGAGGGTTATATTTTTAGTAATATGTAGAATGTCCTAGCAAATATGGGAACAAGGTTAGGAGAATATTTGAGTTTCCCGTAGGGGAGGTTGGAAAAATGGTGTTGGCAAGCAGGGAAACATGTCGAAATGTTGGTAGTCACTGTCCCACGTGGTTGTCGAATATGCCAGGGGAACTCATGGGTCAATCAGACAATGCATGCCTAGCTTACAGATATAATCAGTGCATGGACTGCAAGAAAGAAGAAGATTCCGACCGGGAGAGGTACATATTGTGTGATTTAGATAGGTGTGTGGAACCATATGCAAGTTTCCCGTGATTTTGATTAATTGGCCATAATGGTTTGGAGTGTTTTTTTTTTGTTATCTATAGCCGGGGCGAGACCCAGGGCAGGAGTCCCTTAATCTTTGGTCAGAAGGGTTAAATATAAGTGTATTTATGTGGTATGAACTAGGAGCCATGAGAGCCATAGGCCCAAGGGAAGAAGATACGCGATATGAGACGTAGTGAGAAGGCCGAATAGGAATTTACGATGAGATGATTGAGAAGTGATCGTGCCCCAGTCTCAGTGATAATAATGAGAAGGGAGTGAATAAAAAGAGTATTTTATGGGAATTCCACGATAATATAAATAAGCAAATGAAATGGGCCAAGGATGTGTCCCCGAGACGAGAGGGTGAATGTTTGAGGGAGAGAAGAATCTGAATGGCCGTGCGAAGTGAATGGCCAGCCTTCTTTTTTTTTGTGTATGTCTAGCTCTCGCCCTCGGGACAAAAGGGTCCCGTATCCCATTGTGTGAGGGCTCGGAGCCCGGGTCAGCCCGCGTTCTTTTGTTTGGGTTAAATGGCTTAGCTAAGAATACTTGTATAATGATAATATCACGGTAACTTCTTTTAAAGGTATTTAATAAATGAGTAGGGATCCCCCCCAGATGTCCGGCGAGATGAGGTTGTAGCTATTCTCGGGATCTACAGAAACCCACAGTACCTCTCGGTCGGGAGCCTGCCAGTTCGACTCCGGGTTATGACGGCGCCCTTGAGCGAGCTGCTCCAAGCTTGCGCTCTGGGCCGGAGACATTGATAACCATGCTGTTTTTTTTTCTAGGAATGGCCCTCCTGTGTGCATGAAGTGTATATATCCATATATCTGTGTATGTTTCGTAATTATGTGCACATATTTTTGAGTTCAAACAGAACCTATGTGCACGTTGTGTGGTCTTGGTGATAGATGAGTAGTCCGGGGTTTAGCAAAAATGGTATTTGTGTTTGTTTGTGCATTATGCAAATGTGTCTTTTAATATGATATTATGTAGTGTAGGCCCCGGTTATGTTCGTGCCTAGAACAGCTAGTAATATTTGTGAATAAGGACATCAGGTCATCCCACGGTGTGATAGACAGAATAATGTACAAAATTTCATGAACGGTATGAATTAATGAGGACAAATGAACGATAGCAAGTCGCAAAACCTCAATCATGCCGTTATGCAGGCGACGCCCATGGGCGATTCGTATTTTTAAAGTGATTATTATTTTCTTTTCCTCCCATATGTAGAGAGTCATTGTATAGAGAGCTGTATCAACTTCTTTAAATTGTCATGTTTTGAATAAATTCATATTCGTAACCCCTATTTTATGATTCTTGTCATTTGTAGCAGTGTTAAGCAGTATCCAATAGGCATTTGAACCCAGAGATCCTACTTTCATATTATAGACATAAGACTCCATCTTAAGTATTTGTTGTTGTTGTTTTCTTTGAACGTACCACTTCCCCAAGTGCTCAGGCTGCCGGGCCGGCACAGAAAGTAGGAAGGGGAGCGGTCCGAAGCTCGTTAAGCAATTCGACCCGCTCTTCAATCCAATCTCATCCGTGGGTGTTTACCCCGTTACGTGGAGGCATTCTTATGTGTGGGTCATCCATTCGACGCCCGGTAGGGTGTAATATATTACATAATTTACTTACTTATTTGTTAATTATCAGGCGATCAACGTTTTGAAAAACTAAATAAGTTTTTGTTTTTCATATTTTCAACTTCACTAATAATAATAATAAGAAAAACTAATTTTTAAAAAATACAAAAACCCTAAAATTCTTCTAGTGTTAAAAAATATTAAGTTCTCAAAGATAAACACTGAAACCAAAAACTAATGAAATTTCCGAGCGGCACACGGTTCCGTTAGCCTCCGAGCACTCGGAGAGTTTTCTTTTCCTGCCAGGCCTCGTAAGTCACAGTCATTTGCGGCTATTTGAGGAGCGTGTGACGAAAGACTTGAAGTTTTGTCTTCAATGTCTTACTTGCTACAAGAGCGTAAGTGAAAGATAAATTATCTTATATGTGATTAAGCGAATGCATATACAGTACTATGCGTCGCGCATGCGACATTTGGCATTCTAGTGATAATATATTGCGTCGCAAGCGTGACTTTAGGCAATTCTAGGGTTAAATAACGTATCTTCCAAATGAAGGGTTTGACTTTCTGTGAAATATACAACTCACAGTTGCTTCCGAGTGGAAGAGGACTTTAGCTCATACCAAACGCAGTTAACATGTCAAATATTAGAATTCGTACAGACAGGACGGTGATGAATATTGTGTCAACAGCCGAGTTGTATTACATTTCTTGCGTACATTGTTCTTTGTATTCATTACGAGTATGTGATTGCGAATAGTACCTTCCTTATTGGTGTAAAGGTAACATCGATCATAGCTATCGACGCTAAATCATAGATCATTGTTACGTTAGTGAATTCAAGGCTGACGTATTTTAAAATGATGGAGTAGTTTTGTAGTGTGGAGCCTGTAACAGAACAGTTAATCACAAAGAGACTATTTTCCAATCAAACACATATGCACTATTGATGATAAATTTGCACTTGCCGCAAGGAATGTCAAAAGAAGATATGCTGCATTAACAGTTGTTGCAGCGTCTAGACGAGAGTGCAAAGAAAATATGGATTTCTATTGATGAAACCATGGATATAGTGGGAACGCACATCGAGATGATTATCATAGGAACAATGGAATATGAAGATGGAATGCCCAAAATATTCATTCCAAAAGCTTAAGAATTAGTAAAAAAGAAATAGCAGTAAAACTATTGCTCACTTATTCACCAGTTTTCCTAACCATCTTTGCCAAAATGGTACTCGTCACAGCGATATCCTTCTTTTTATAACGGATGCAGCACCGTATGCGAAGAAAAGTATGAAGTGCACTGGCGGAAAAATTATCCAAACACCATGAGGTAATTTCGAATACGGAAATTTTTGGCAATATGTTTGTCGGGGTAACATATTTAATTAAAGGTACAAGACTACAGGTTAATATCCGCGCGAGAAAAACCATTGCAAATGTGCCATGCTGGTCCATTAATAACCGCAGTAATGCAGGCGTACAAACGTGCGTGCAGTGTGTCGTAGAGGTGCCGGATGTCAGCTTGTGGGATGGAGTTTCATGTCTGTTGCACTTGGTCGGTCAATACAGGGACAGGTAATGCCGGTTGTGGATGACGGTGGAGTTGTCGTCCAATGATGTCCCACACGTGCTCGACTAGGGACAGATCGGGGGATCGTGCAGGCCAAGACAACATATCGACACTCAACATTGGGTAGAGCAATGAGCTGTTGATACCGGCCTCTTCATCGTCGTAAAAGCATTCTTGACCCACTCACAGTCACTCCGTCCAATCTCACAAGTAACAAACGCTCTCGCACACTACATCCGGTATTTGAAGCACACCTGATGTGCAACGTGATGAGGCCGCTGCTAGCGCCACGCTAATGCGATATGCAGGAAATTTGAATCAACCTCATATTTCAGATGCATAAACACACCTACCAACGTTCGTCAATATAGCACAACCCCTTCTTGGTGTTTGAATACTTTCTTTCCGCCAGTGTATTTAAAATTCTCTTTCCTGAAATAGTCCATGTGGCATGCTTCCTCCATGGGTTTCATAGAATTGCAGGAAACGTGCCCGGTTTGTTCCCCAACGTAGGCAAATTCATTTTTAGTTCAAGGAAGGGATGTGCCAAAGCTCCTTCTCCTGATCTTCAAGGAGACTGCTCCCGAACACGCGTTTCCCCTACAGCCAGTGTTAACAAGATGGGGGACAAGGATTTCTGCTGCCTTGCACTATTCAGACCGACTGACGAGATTTCCGAAGTGATCGCCGCGCTCCCAGGAAATGATACTGCATCAATTCGTGACGTGCGGAAATTTCTCACTTCTGCGAGTGTCAGGAATTGTCTGTCTTTCATAGTAACCCATTACGGTAAATTGGCGGAAGTGATCAGAAAGCTCAAAAAGAAAAGGGGAAGTATTGTGAATATTGCTGAGGACACTCTAAACCTTGCTGAAGCAGTTCCAGGTGAAATTGAAAGTGCTGTACGTGAAAAGCGCAAAAGCATTTCGTCAGCCAATATAGGTTTACAGAAACGGAGGCATGTATTCCAAGCTTTTTGAGGTGATATACATTACATGTAACTCGTATTGTATGTATAGTCGGATATATATATATTATGTAGTCGTATCGTTTGCTTTATGTTCCAAAGCCGGAAACGAAGAGGGAATAATGGAGTGGACTTAAGAAAATAAAAGCAAAAACATCTAAAGAAGTGAGATAAAAAGAAGAATTTTAAAGGAAATGAAAGCAACGGGAAACTAACTCACTTTTCATTTCCCTGATGCGCCTCTACAGTGACGCCTAGGACATCTAATACATCTGATGTTGGACCCGTTGAGGATTAAACCAGCCTTTGGGCTGAATACCCAACAATATACACGAGTAAGATTTATTAATTCATGGCTTTTAATATTCCACGTTTCTTAAGAGGAGTTTTGTTTCATAAATATCAATGGATTTTTACAATAATAACAATCACAAGGAATGAATTACAAAATTACAAGAAGCATACAAAATTGTCTGGACAAGATACAACAAAAATGAATATCTCAAAATGCAAAATTACGACACTACAACATAGATGTCAAACCAGAAAACATTTATGCATCAGAAACTCTGATAACTGGTGGCAGATCACAAATAAAAAATATCGAAAAACAAGAGAGGAAAATTCTAGGACCTAAATACGAAAATAGTACTTGGATGAAAAGGACATCACAGGAAATCTATCAAGTAAGAGAAAAAAATCACAGACACCATTATAACAAGAAGATTAAAATTCTATGGTCACCTGTGAGGAAGGATAACAATAGGCTAACAAAGAAAATACTAAATCTCTCAGTATCTCTAAAAAATCGCAACTGGCTTACTGAAATAAACAAAGATCTTCAGGAAATTGGTATTAATGAAGAAATGTTGCAGGACAGAAAAAGTCAGAAATCTCATAAACAAACACAAATTTGCTGATCAACCTAAAAGGCAGACTACAGCATGGACGGAAGAACTCAAAAAGAAGCACAGTGAAAGGATGAAGAGATTTTGGGAGGACAAGAAGAAACGTTGTGCTTAATAATTTCACACGCGTTCCTTAGTTGGGCATAACGAATCAAAAATAAATAAATAACGGCATCATTGCTATTTACTAGCAGTTACCCGCGGCTTCGCTCACGTGAATTTCGTAATTTGATGAAAGTAATCTTTCCTCGGTACTGTACTAAGACATTATCTGAAAATCCCTAAAGTATAAATACACACCGAAAAATTGAGTTTCATTTACCGCAGAAACTCTTTGCAAACAACTTTTGAATTATTGCCTTTTGGGGCTAAGATGACAATGTGACATAGAACTGTAGAAGTGAGAAACAATCTTCTCTCAAGTCGGAAAAAGAGCAACAACACATGTTTCTTTATTTGTAAAGGAGATTCCAAATAACTATTTCCACATCTGTATCATCTTCAGTTTTTGATATATGAGTATCCACATAAAAGGAATTCAAACCCTTTATCGGTCCTCCCCCACCCTCACCTCTACCTATGTGGATTTTCTGAAAACCAAAAGTACATGTCTCTTTATATTTAAAGGAGATTACGAATACTAATTTTCACGTCTGCAACATCTTCAGTTTTTGAAATATAAGCATCCTCGCAAACAAATTATTCAACATTTTTTCACTTCTTTTCGCCCCCGTTAAGCACCTTTTCCGAAAAAGAATACGTTTTCCTATATTTTTAAAGGACTTTCCAAATACCAAGTTTCCTGTCTGTAATATGTGATGTTTTTGACATATACTGTAGATATACCGGGATTCATTTTAAGAATTCATCCGCTTTTTCAGTTCTTTCCAGCCCCTTAAGTCGATTCTCAGGAAAAATATACGTGATTCTTTATATTTAAAGGAGATTCAAAACACCAACTTTCACGTCTGTACCATCTTCAGTTTCTGAGATATAAGTATCCTCATAATACAGATTCAAGTTCGCTTCCTACCACCCCTTCTCCCATTAAGTGGGCATTCCGTAAAAAAAGAAGTGTTCCTTAATTTTTGAAGGAGATTTGAAATACCAACTTTCATGTCTGTAACATCTTCATTTTTTTTTTTTGGATATAATTATCCTCTTAAACAGAATTCAATTCCTTCTTTTAATATGGTCACTCACAACCCCCCTTCTAAGTCGATTTCCCGAAAAAACGCGCGTTTCTTTATTTTTAAAAGAGATTTAAAATACCAATTTACACGTCTGTAACACCTTGAATTTTATTGATATAAGTATCTTCATACAAATAATTCAACTAATTTTTCAGTTCTTTCACCCCTTAATTGGATTTTTTGAGAACAAAGGAAGACGTGTTTCTTTATTCTCAAAGGAGATTCCAAATGCCAATTTTCACGTCTATTTCACCTATATGTTTTGAGTTATAAGTACCATCATTCAAAGAATTTAACTAACTTTCAATTCATTCACGAACCTCATTAAGTGCATTTTTCGAAAACAAAAGGATACGCGTTTCTTTACATTGAAATAAGATTCCAAACACAAATATTCATGTGTGTAATATCTTCACGTTTTTAGATATAAGTATCGTCATAAAAATAATTCACCTCTTTTTTCACCCCACCCCAAAATGCGTCTTTCTTATTTAAGGAGATACCAAATACCAGCTTTCATGTCTGTAACCTTCAGTTTTTGAGATATAAAAATCTGCATAAAAAGAATTCAATATTTTTCACTTCCTTTCACCGTCCCCCTTTAAGCGAACTTTCCGAAAACAAAAACATACGTGTTCCTTTATTTATGAAGGAGACTCCAAATATCAATTATCACGACTGTAACATCTTTACATTGAAATTTTTTTATTTATAACTGAGATTCCAAATACCAATTTTCTCGTCCTTAACGTCCTTCGATTTCGAGATATATGTATTGTAAAACAAAGAATTCCACTCATCGTCATAAAAGGAATTTAACTCCTTTTTCACCCCACCCCCAAAGTTGATCCCCCCCGCCCAAAATGCGTGTTTCTTTATTTATAAAGTAGATTCCAAATATTACTTATCACGACGATAACATCTTCAGTTTGTGAGATATGCGTCCTCATAAAAGCAATTCAACTTATTTTCAACCCCTGAAAGTTATTATTCAAAGTTTCACATTTTGGAGAATCCACTGTCTGCCGAGCCTGTAAAATACGCCCTCAGTTCGCATGTCAAACAGTTTTGGGAGAATGTTTATTTATTTTCTGATGTAACACCCATTTGAAACCCATACGGAAGAATTTGAAAGTTTTAAACTCTATCTTATTTAACATATAGGATTTAAAAGCGACCAACCTGTGAAATTTATATTTTGTACGTCGAACAGTAATGGAGGAATAAATACCTTTATAGTGGGCGAATGTTTTAAAATATTTATTAACATCCAGCATGTAGCAGACTACCCTTCATTAAAAAAAATATAAGTTCGTGTCCGAAACGTTTTCGAAAGAATGGATATTGTGTTCTTGAAAGTCAACCACCATTTAAACCCCTTAAGTCAGAAATATACGACATTTTACACTTAGGACATAAAAGAAGACCATTCTCGTAAAATTACAACTTTGTACGCCAAACGATTTTGGAAAGATGAATAATTTCGTTTACGAAGCTAATCACATTTAACACTTTAGGAGTGGAACGTAATAAAATATTTCCTATTTCACACCCAGGATTTAAAATATTCCCGCTATTTGTAATTTTGTCTTCATATGTTGAACCGCTTCGAAGAAAGGAATTAATGCATTTGTTTTTGGATCATAACCCTCATTTAACTGTCTGAGCGGTTAAATTTGTTTCGAACCTTCTGTTATTCAACAGCTAAGATATCATTTGAAATTTTAACTTTATGATTCATACGTTTTCCTATAAATGCATATTTATGTCATCATTCCCCACCCCCGGTCAAACCCCCTGAGGGGTGTATTGTTTTAAGTACACTTTTTATTTTTATCCTCGTGAAAAGAATTCAACTCCTCTTACCCCACCACCTTAAGTTGGTTGCAAACCATACCCCGTCACAAAATACGCGTGTTTTTATTTATAACTGAGATTCCAAATACAAATTTTCTCGTCCTTAACATCCTTCGATTTCGAGATATAAGTATTGTAAAACAAAGAATTCAACTCATTTTTAATTCATTTAACTCCCCTCCCACTTACTTGGAAGTTCCAAAAACAAAATAATACGTGTTTCTTTATTTTAAAAGGAGATTCCAATCACAAATTTTCATGTCTGCAACATCTTCAGCTTTTGAGATATAAGTATCCTTAAAAAATAATTCAACCCCTTTTTCAGTACTTTTTGCAACCGCCACCACTTAAGCGTTTTTCGTGAAAAGATACGTGTTACTTTACTTTTAAGAGAGATTAAAATACCTATTTTCACGTGTGTAATATATTACGTTCTTGAGCTATACTGTAGATATGCTCATTTTAAAATTCACCCACCTTAGGTGGATTTTCAGAAAAGAAATTTTGTGTGTTCCTTTAATTTTACAGGAGATACCAAATACCAATTTTCTCGCATGTAACATCTTCATCACTTCATTTCTTTCCACTCACCCGACCCACTTAAGTGGATTTTCCGAAAACAAAAGTACGCTTTTCCTTATTCTTAAAGAAGATTCCAAATACAGATACTTCATGTCTGTAACATCTTAAGTTTTCGAGATATATTCTCATAAAGATAATTCAACCCCAATTTGTCCTTTTTACAACCCCCTTATGTGAATTATCCGAAAACCAAAAACTTGGTGTTTCTGTATTTTTAAAGGTGATTCCAATTACCAATTTTCATTCCTGTAATGTCTTCAGTTTTGGAGATACCAGTATCCAAATAAAAATAATTCAACCTCCTATATCAGTGACTTTTACACACCCTTAAGTGTTTTCTTCCGAAAACAAAAGATACGTGTTACTTTATTTTTAAAAGAGATTAAGGATACCAATTTTGATGTCTGTAAAATGTTAAGATTTTGATATATACTGTACATATGCTCATTTAAAAAATTCACCCCCTTTAACAGTTTTCTTTAAGTGGATTTGCAGAAAACAAATTATGCGTGTTCCTTTACTCTTATAGGAGATTCCAAATACCAGTTAACGTCTGTTACAGGTTACGTTTTAGAGATATATTGCAGAAAAACTTATTTTAAAAATTCACCCCATTTGTTCTCCTGTTGACCCCATCTTAATTAGATTTTCCAAAAACAAAAAAGTGTTTCTTTATTTTTAAAGGAGATTCCAAATACCGATTTTTATGACTGTAACAACTTCAGTTTTTGACATATAAGTATCCTCATAAAACATATTCAACCCATTTCCAACTTTTCCATCCCCCTTAAGAGGATTTTCTGAAAACAAAATAATACATATTTCGTTATTTTTCAAAAAGATTCCAAATACCAATTTTCACGTCTTTAAGCGGTTAAGTTTTGGATATCGATACACTCATTTTAAAATTTCACGCCCCCCTGTTCACATCCTTAACGACGGAGTATCCAAAAATCCTCCCTTAGTGAGCACCTACATTGTAATATAAATGTATCCTAAAAAATGTATTCCTGTAAGTCCAGTAGTTTTGGCTCGGCGATGATTAATCACTCAGTCAGTTAGTACAAGTTATTTTATATATAGATTATTTTATTTCTTTATGACCATTATTGTACTTGAATATCGACTTAAGAGTGAACGTGGGACCATTCTGATTGGTCTCTAGGTCAGTAGTGAAAAGTGAGTTGGCAACATTGGTTAAAGTTCTTCGGTGGCGCATTCAGTGTCGCCCGACAAAATTAAATGAACTCAGCCGTAAGAACTATTCAGTAGAATTCCACGTTAGCCGCTAAACAGCAGCACCGTAGGAATGTAGAAACTGGCAAACACAACACCCAGATGGCCAACTTTACAAAGTACGCGACTCAATACCTGAAAACAAACAATTACTACGTAATGTTACCAACATTTCATACCAAAATTGCCAATAATTGCGGGTGAGTGAAGCTAAAAATATTGTTACCTTTTCCCATAATAATCGGCATGTTATTAAAAAAGACATCTCTGAAGGGGTAGTCAGTGTCAAAACGACAACATTTCTTAATCAGGCTTGGAACCGTCTTGTATATTTACATTTTTGCGTCTAGATAGCATCGGAACTGGAATGTAAATATTGGTACACACCTTCTTCCTGGCCTCTTTTCAATTTCTTGGGGTAGGCACATCATTAGAGCTCGGATATTTAGGCATTTATAGATTATAATTAAAACTTCCAGAAGAGAGCAACACAGTAGTAGGACTGGGCGGGTTCTAAAAAAGTGGGAGCTGAATCAGCAATTTCCCACGAGGTCATTGACCTCTAGTAGTAGGGATATACCTATCTGTGTCGGTGTGACGTAAAGCAACTAGCAAACAAAAAGTAGTAGGGATAGGAGGGTAAGTCATTGACCCCTAGTATAGTAGTAGGGCTATACCGATTCGCGGATTTTGCATAGGAGAACAAGCACAACTTCACAGACGCCATCTTGGAGGGCCTAACCTCACTTTTACGACCAGTTGCCCTTCCCGACTCGGATATTGCATAAGGGAGCAAGCCTGACCTCACAGTCTTCATTTTGGAGGGCCTAACCTCACTTTTACGGCCAGATGCTCTTCCCGACGCCATACTGAGTAGTAGGGCTCTGGGGATTTTATCGGCGCCATCTTCAGTATAGGAATCGGTATAGAAGTAGGCTACTACTATACTAGGGTTCAATGACCTTCCCTCGTATCCCTACCATTAGGGGTCAATGACCTCGTGGGATGATGCTGATTCAGCTCCCATTGTTTTAGAACCCGCCCAGCACTACTACTTTACACGTATACTCCAGCTCGGACGTTTGCATAAAGGTAAGGGACACGGTCTATTATAACCCCTAGATGTCATGTTACCCACACTACTTTACCGAAGAGGGGGTTAGACGACCCTTCCCACAAGACAAATTAGTTTGTATTCTAACTTATTACTGCTTAAACATCTGAGCTAACCATACGCTGTTGAAATACCGGATGTCACCAAAAATGTAACCGAGGACACTATGAACCGATGATCGCTAAGTTGACCATACAGCCAAGAAGCCACTGGTATCAGGTCAACTAAATGGTACTATTTCAGAAAGTGTACAGAAGGTAATTGGGACTAAAGGACTATTATTGTTTTACGTAACTGGGAAATCATGGAAGAACCTAGAAATGATGATTTTTTAAGCTTTTTATGAAATCACAGGAATATAAGATAACAGGATTTCTCTAAATATGTTTACATGGATATATTTTTCCGGTCTAGAAAGCCAAGAATAACGGCCGAGAGGATCCGTCGTGTTGACCACACGACACCTCGTAATCTGCAGGCCTGCATGCTGAGCAGCAGTCGCTTGGTAGGCCAAGGTCCTTCAAGGGTTGTAGTGCCATGGTGTTTGGTTTTTTATATATATATATATTTTTGGCCGGTGGTGTATCTGAAATTATTGGTATAACTTTCCAAACACCATTGTAACCATGCCGACCAGTGTTCGTCTATGTATACTACTCAGTGTGTGCTTTCTTCCTAGCCCTAACAGTTTGAGAAAATCTCGTATAAAGTGAACACCGTTCAGTCCAGAATTAAAACTCTTCAAATGGAGTAATAATTAGGTTAGTATTATATTTACGACGTCTAGAATATCTTCCATTTTCTCATATTTTTTTTTCTAGCGGCTTTACGTCGCACCGACACAGGTAGGTCTTATGGCGACGATGCGATAGGAAAGGCCTAGGAGTTGGAAGGAAGCGGCCGTGGCCTTAATTAAGGTACAGCCCCAGCATTTGCCTGGTGTGAAAATGAAAAACCATGGAAAACCATCTTCAGGGCTGCCGATAGTGGGATTCGAACCTACTATCTCCCGGATGCAAGCTCACAGCCGCGCGCCTCTACGCGCACGGCCAATTCGCCCGATATATTTCTTTTCTGGATACATTCATTTTCCTTTCGATTTAAGGGAACTCCTTATCTCCCGTGTGAGTGGAGTTAAAGGATGCATTACCTGCACCCCTGCGTGTCGTAAATGGATACTACGAGGGGAACAACCAAAGAATCTTTGCTCAATCTCTCGTCTTAAAAGCTCAAAAATATATCCATTATTCTATAATTTTCCGTGTAGGGTGAAAACGTACAAATAAGAATTTTGTTTATGCTAATGTTTTAACGTATCAGTAGATGATGTGTTCGGTTCCATCGCTAAATAGTTAGCATGCTGGCCTTTGGTTAAAGGAGTGCCGGTTTCAGTTCCCGGCAGGATTGGGAATTTTAACCATCATTGGTTAATTTCGCTGGCACGATGGCTGAGTGTATGTGTCGTCTTCATCATCATTTCATCCTCATCCCGACGCACGGGTCTCCTACGGGCGTCAAACCAAATGACCTGCACCTAGCGAGCCGAACATGTACTCGGACACTCCTGGCACTAAAAGCCATACGCCATTTCAGTAGATGTTGTGTAATGAGTCACGAGATCGCAAGGATTGTCTGGCGATCAAATGCTGACGTTCAGTTCGGTAATGGAAATTCAATTCCAACTACCTTAGCAGGGGCACCACGGGCAGGAATCAGCTTCCTTGTAGTACTCAGACCTTTAGTTTGTATTATGTTGTTATAATTTGTATTTATTGATGTGTATATGCCATACGATAAATAAATAAATAACGTATCAGTAACACATCGAAGGATTTTGCAGACGCAAAGATGGTATGGGAATGTAGGGGCCTTAATAAAGGTCCACCCTCAGCATTTGCCTGGTGTGAATATGAGAAGCACCGATCTCGTCAGCTGCAGTCGCTTATGTACGGCCAGTATCCAGTATTCGAGAGATAGTGCGTTCGAACCCCACTGTCGGCAGCCCTGAAGATGGTTGTCCGCAGTTTCCCATTTCCACATCACGAAAATGCTAGGGCTGTATTTAATTAAGGCCACGTCTGCTTCCTTTCCACTCCTAAGCCTTTCCTATCACATCTTCGTCATAACCATCTGTGTCGAAGCGACGTGACCAGCTTTAAGGAAATTAATAGATCGGATGGGTATTGTGGGATACAAGGTATTGCTCGCGCACCGACGATATATCATTATTGAAATAAATCACGAGTCTGAAACGCTTGTCAGGTACCGTAAAAAGATCCAGTAATGTTCCAGTTTTGCTCATTGGCTGAATTTTCATCGTACTGGCTTTTGATTAACGGAGATCCGAGTTCGATCCATGGCCAATGCATGAATGGACTAGGCATTTAGGTTTTCCTCAACATACATCTCGTGAATATAACGCTCCACATAGGTTTGTCGAAAGGGAGAGCAGCCGATCGCAAAACTGGACCAGATCTACGTGAAATGTTAATCCTAAATAATTTTGAAAAATGCTAGGCAGCAAAAGAAATATTAGTCTGGTCAGATATAAGAAAAAGCCAACTGGCCTTATTATTACTGGAATAAATAAAAGATAAATCAATCAATCAATCATTTCAATTAGGCTGAAAATGTAATAAATCCTTCAGTAATGAAATAAGTTATATCGTATGCTGAGTCCGAAATGTCGGAGAGGTACCGTAAAAGAACCAAGTAATATTGCAGTTTGCTCCACTGATTGTTTTTTTCTTTTTGAAATCCTTGAGCTGCTAAGAGGGCAGCTGTGCCGACAAGATCATCTTCAAATGAATTACGGGCCGCACTTATGGGTGATAAGAAGAGGAGTTCTTCGGTTACTTTAAAGGACCGCCGCAGTTTACGACATTCGACTCGCCCACATCTGAGACCAGTGCGTGAAGTGAATCTCCCACTGTCGGCCACTGTATGAGCTTGAGATTTTATCACCTTGCGCTTATATAACTCTATTAAGCTGTATCGGGCGGTCAAATCCAATGACTTAATGTACTGTAAATTGAAAGTTCCTTTCAGCAGTATCTACCATTCGTTACCACGACGATTATAAGACAGATAACCCTCTTTGAGCGGGGGGACGTAGACGAAGATTACACTCATGGTATCCCCTGCCTGTCGTAGGAAGCGACTAAAAGGGGTGACCAAGGGATGATGACATCAGAACCATGAGACTACATGTTATTAGTACCATAACACCATGGGTCGACGTTACTTGCGACTAGTACCACCTTGCGAGGAAAACCATGGGTACACAGAAGCAGTACCATTACGCGAGGAACGCTACGGGTCTGGGCGTGCATTCCACCGGTCGGGTCCACTGTGTTCAGAAAGGGTCTGCGTTACCCGAGTGTAGTACCATTACGTCACAAACGCCATGGGTATGTGTTGCCTGCGGATGTAACCATAAAGTGTGACACACCATGAGTCCAATTTGCCTGTGATTTGTACCACTATGTGAGCAACACCATGAGTATACGAGCCTGTCATTAGTTTCACTATGTGCGTAACACCATGGTAATAACGGCGCCCGTGATTAGTCTCACTATATGAGGAGCACCATAGGTCTGCGTTGCATGCGAGTGGTGCCTTTACATGCGAAACACCATGAGTTTGTTTATCTGTGAGTGGTGCCATTATGTGTGATATACCTTGAGTCTACATTGCCTGTGATTAGTACCACCATGCTAGGAACACCAGGAGTCTACGTTACCTTTGATTAGTACCACTGTAGGAGGAACACCATGGTTCTGGTTTATCAGTGATTAATTCTACTATGTCGGGCCGGTGACTTGGGTTGTAGATCCATTGGGAACAGGTGCATCATCTACGAAAATAAGACATTCTGAATCGGATCCACTGACTGTTTGGATTAATGGTAATTTTTTGTATCTCATTTGTTTTAGATTCTAGTCAGTGAATACATTTTGAAGTTTTATTTGTTGTATCTTTTCGTTGCACCTCGATGTTATGCTCCATTAAACAACGAACATCATCTTCATCACCTTAAGACAGGTAATCTCACGTATGCCCTTCAAGAGCACTAGGTACTCCTGAGTATGTGATGTATTGTACATCAGCAGAGATTCTTGCATGCTAGGAGTCATGGTAGAGACTGAATAATTCTTTTCACCGGAAACTTAGCTACTATCTGACGATTCACCAGTAGTTCAAATTGAAAGTGGTTAGTGGGACGTAAAATCCATTATTACTATTTTTTCCCCTTTCTTTCTTTGCTAGTTGCTTTATGTCGCACCGACACAGATGGGATAGGAAAGGGCTAGGAATGGGAAGGAAGCGGCCGTGGCCTTACTTAAGGTACAGCCCCAGCATTTGGCTGCTGTGAAAATGGGAAACCACGGAAAACCATTTTCAGGGCTGCCGACAGTGGGGTTCGAACCTACTATCTCCCGAATACTGGATACTGGCCGCACTTAAGCGACTTAAGCTATCGAGCTCGGTCATTATTATTATTATTATTATTATTATTATTATTATTTACAAGCGAATGGACCACGCTACAACTTCATTTCTTTCTCTTCGTGTGGAGTTTTCTCTGTGTCCAATACTCCTTCATGCGTTCGCTGGCCTGCTTCCGTTGTTCTTCTGTCCAGGCTCTTCCGGTCTTCCTAGTTCTTCCTGCGGCTTGAACACCTTCCAAATTCTTCTTCTTCTGCTTATTATTATTATTATTATTATTATTATTGTTAAAGAGTTTCCGTGGGACAGAAAGAGGTGAGGGAAGGTCCTGGTGGGAATGGGTCTATCTATTATATCAAAGATTAAGTTTAACACTTTAACATGTGTTATATTTCTTTTTCAATCACAAACTTAACAAATTTTTCACTTAGTGAAATAATAGGGTTACAGGTACAAATAGTAATCTTGAAACAAGAAATGTAGAACCGAAGGTTATAGAATTTAACAGATTTGGGTTTCAAGCCCCTAATTTCCAATTTTACAATATCGCCAATTAATGTTTACATAAACAAGGAGAAATCTACCAAAACCAGACCACTTTACTCCAACCGATACAAATATTGCAACCTTCCAGGGGCATCCTTCAATATTACAGTTGAATTAGAAATCACAGAAAAGAGCTTACATGCTCTCCCATTTTAACCAAGGAGACTGTGCTTCTAATTTCTTACAGCCCACTAAAGGCAACATTACAAAAAAAATCTAACAAATTTCTGGCCTCTCTAGGCCCAACCTACAATTTTACAATTTTGTACACAGGGATAACTAGTACCCAAACTACAGGGCCTTCGTAGAAGAGAAAAACAGGTTAAATTACTGGCCCGAACACAAAATGAATGGAGGTGTACACTTGCGCTCCTAGAAAATTGAATATAAAACCCTAATTGGGCTCTTGGCCCGATGATGCAGAGGCTAATCCCGAGCTACTGAGGTGACTAGGATGGAGGTTAATTACGCCTTACAGAAAAGAGAAACAGTTACAAGTCACCTCGAACTAAGGGGGAACTCGAGAGAGTAACACCCTCCCTATCCCCGATTTACACTTTAAGATTTTTAAAATTTTTTACATTAGCCGAAAGAAAGTTTACATTTTAGAAAACATGAGGTTAGATAGTTAGAAATTAGAACCTACCCCTCGTGTAAATCTGCGGAGGTAGCTACAGAGAAATATGACTGGTGGCCATTACCTGGGCTGTTGAATTGCCTGGAGAAGAATGAGGCGCCCCGCCTCCTGTCATAACATACACACTCTCCGAAATTCGGTGATCCAAAGACAAGGTAGCTTGAAAGGCGAGGGGACGGTTCGAGAGGGTTCTGGACTAAATCCGGACACTCCCTCTCCTTTTTATTGGCAAATTCAAAAGGTGATATAGATGTTGATTCCCATAGGGAATATGAAATGGTAGGTGCGCTAGGTACCAACTGATGAGCCCACCCTAGCACACGGGGGCGAAACGCTGGCAACCAGGAATGTGTTAGCTGGAAAATTTATAATGTCCAATAACTGACCATTAATATTGGTATTATAAATTCAAAAGGTACAAGAAATGTGTGATTAGTTGAAAAGTAATTACAGAAAATTCCTGATTGGCCAGATTAAAAAACTGGCGGAATGAGAAAGAAGAGTTGCAAACCTTGGAATAGCAAAATAAATGAAAGTTGATTTAATTGAGAAAACATAATAACTTGACTTCTTGACGTAAACCAAAACAAAACAAATAAGTCCAGTCAGTTTAGGCAACGTCAAAATAACACATTACTCAATAATTCACTGGTGACATCTTCAGGTTAATGTCCCAACTTCGTGCCATAGCTGTTTCAGGTTTTGTTCGAGAGATAGCGTTCCTTAAGGCGCTTCTTTTCATTGAGCGGAGTTGAGGTGTACCTCCCGGTCCAATTATTATTATTATTATTATTATTATTATTATTATTATTATTATTATTATTATTATTATTATTATTATTTTTATTATTTTCCTATCTGCCTACTAAAGACCATGTTACTTCAGCTGTCTTATCTGGGCTTTGATCTTTGACCACTACTCCTTCATTCGTTGCCGGTCTTGCTCTTTTCTTTTTTCCATCCACGTCTTTCCCGTCCTCAACTTTGGCTTTTCTTGTAAAACCTGGTGGCCTTTTAGTTTCCTCCTGAGTGGGTTGCGTTCTTATATATCTTTGTAAGTGATCCCCATTTCCTGCAGGTCCCTTTCAACCTCTTTGAACCAAGTTGGCTGGGTCTTCTTATCTTCGAAATAGTTAAAGATCTGGTTCGATAGCTGTGTGGATTTCATTCTTAGCAAGTGGCCATAAAATGCAGTTCTCCTTCTCCGCATGACATCAGAGATCTCCTGGACACGAGTACATAGCTCATGGTTATGCTGACGTCTATATTAATCTTTATCTTTAATTGGGCCAAGAATTTTCCGTGAGATCTTTCTTTCTTTCTTTCTTTCTTTAAATTCTTTAATTTCTTTCTTTAATATTCAATTTTTCAATCAGGCCTTTCTTGTTCATTTCAAGACTTTCCGCTGCATACAAATCCTCTGATCTTATGATAGTGCAGTAACGTCTGAGTTTTGCGCTCAAGGATATGGGCTCTTTGTTGTAAACGTCTTTGGTCAGTTGGTAAGCTATTTCCATTGTAATCATGCGTGACGCGAAAGCTTCTTTGTCACAGATATTTGGTTCTATTATTATTAATACTATTCAAATTGGAGCCGATGTAAGATCCTTTCGAAAATGAGTGGGAGTTGAATTCGAACCCCCACGTCTCTCCTAAGTAACACCTCACAAGCCCATGTTCATCGCATTCCATTTCTGTGTCCAGAAATTGAATCCTCTTTCTTCAACGGTCGACCACGAAAGGGCGAAGGACTACAGTCTGTCCTCCATCTCCTTCATACTGAACAAGTTTGTGCCGTGTTCTTCTTTAAAAGGACACCTCCGCTAGACCACACTGTTGAGGCTTGTGAACAAAAACTAAATAAGTACCTTTTCACTTCCATTAATGCGCTCAAATTGGCGAGCTCTCGATGAAAGTTTCACTTGTTTGCAACTTCTACCGCGATAAATAAGACAAAGCTTAAGAATTCAGGTGAGAAAGGAGGTGGCGAGGTGAAGTACTATCCAATAATTCATCAACAAAGTACTGTAAAGTTCTTAGTCTAAATTAGCTCAACACTTTTCCGCATACATGTCAGTAGTATAATTGGATGGTTCTGGCGCCTCCTCCTCCTCCGGCTCTCGGGAGAGGCCTCCTCCTCCCGCGGGAAATTTGAATTTTGGCGGGAAATTTGAATTTTGGCGGGAGATTTGAATTTGTAAACAAAGCCACGTGCTTTTTGACAGCTGTCATCGACAACAACGCATCGCTAACCTCAGTACTGCCATCTTGACGGGCCTAAACCTCAGTAGTGCCAACTTAACCTCACAAGCGCGAGGTAAACAAAGCCACGTGCTTTTTGACAGATTTGTAAACAAAGCCACGTGCTTTTTGACAGCTGTCATCGACAACAACGCATCGCAAACCTCAGTACTACCATCTTGACGGGCCTAAACCCCAGTAGTGCCAACTTAACCTAACTAGCATGAGGTAAACAAAGCCACGTGTTTTTTGACAGCCACGTGCTTTTTGACAGACAACAACGCATCGCTAACCTCAGTACTGCCATCTTGACGGGAATAAACCTCGGTGGTACCAACTTAACCTAACTAGCTCGAGATAAACAAAGCCACGTGCTTTTTGACAGCCACGTGCTTTTTGACAGCTGTCATCCGCCATCTTTAAACTACAGAGCGCTGTGCTGCCCTCTTTCGTCACCTGTCATCGGCAGTGCTGCCATCTTGGCGGGCCTAAACCTTAGTGCTACCAACTTAACCTCACTAGCTCGAGATAAACAAATCCACGTGCTTTTTGACAGCCACGTGCTTTTTTGACAGCTGTCATCCGCCATCTTTAATCTATAGAGCACAGTGCTGCCCTCTTTAGCTACTTACCTTTGAAATGTGGTGGCGGATAATTTGAAAAATGCTTTTTGACAGCAGCCATCTTGCATCGCAAACCTCAGTGCTGCCCTCTTTAGCTAGATACCTGTGGTAGCAGACAATTCCACGTGACAGCAGCCATCTTTAATCAAGAGAGCACCGTGCTGCCCTCTATGTGGTGGCGGCAAATTGAAAAATTCCACGTGCTCTTGTTTGGAAACAAACTCACGTGCTTTTTTGACAGCTACCATCCACCATCTTTAATCAACAGAGCACAGTGCTGTACTCTTTAGCTAGATACCTTTGAAATGTGGTGGCGGCAATTTGAAAAATTCTATGTGCTCTTGTTGGGAAACAAAGCCACGTGCTTTTTTGACAGCTGTCATCCGCTATCTTTAATCAATAGAGCACCGTGCTGCTATCATGCGGGCAATTTCGTCACCTATCACCCGCCATCTTTAATCTACAGAACACCGTGCTGCCCTCTTTATGGCTACTACCTTAAGCATGTAGTAGCGGGCAATTTGAAAAGTTCTGTTAGCTATCATCCGCCATCTTTAATCAAGAGAGCACCGTGCTGCCATCTTTAGCTAGATACCTTTGAAATGTGGTGGCGGCAAATTGGAAAATTCCACATGCTCTTGTTTGGAAACAAACTCACGTGCTTTTTGACAGCTACCATCCGCCATCTTTAATCAACAGAGCATAGTGCTGCCCTCTTTAGTTTGAAATGTGGTGGCGGCAAATTCCACATGGTCTTGTTTGGTAAACATAGCCACGTGCAGCTATCATCCGCCATCTTTAATCCAGAGAGCACCGTGCTGCCCTCTTTATCGCAGTAGATGTAAATTCGTCACCTGTCATACGCAGTGCTGCTATCTTTAGCTAGATACCTTTGAAATGTGGTGGTGGATAATTTAAAAAGAAAAATTCTACAGCAGTCCTCTCTCGACGCTAATTGCATAAGATGGCGGCTATACATGACTCCTTAAGGGTGCTTACGCAAGACGGCTGCTATACAAAGGTTCTTATGAGACGCCCTTGGGATGCTTGCGCAAGATGGTGGTTATACAAGGCTCCTTATGAGACACCCTAGTGATGCTTGCGCAAGATGGCGGTTGCTCTTATGAGGCGGCTTAAGGGTCCTTGCACAAGATGGCTAGAGACGCCCTAAGGATGCTTGCGCAAGATGGCGGACACAAGATGGCGGCTATACACGTCTCCTTATGAGACGCCTTAAGGGCGTGGCGGTTGCTCTTATGAGGCGGCTTAAGGGTCCTTGCACAAGATGGCTAGAGACGCCCTAAGGATGCTTGCGCAAGATGGCGGACACAAGATGGCGGCTATACACATCTCCTTATGAGACGCCTTAAGGGTGCTTGCGCAAGATGGCTGCTGCTCTTAGCTTAGAGGCTAACGTGTCGTGCTAGTTCGATTCATTAAATTTAGGGCTTAAATGCAAAATGTTAAATATCTCGAAAGCAGTGCACCGTAGAGCAAAACGGACAAAATTTTTCTGCCTAATACCTAGGTTCGCAGTATGAGGGACAAGAAAATCATAGTCTAATGATGGGATCAACGGTTCGGTTCCTACTTAGGCCCTTTGGCATTTGCTCTGTTTTAGCTTGTATTGAAGCGAGTCTTCGTAACATGATCAGGTTTAGCTATGGTAGAGAGTATAACGTGCCGTGCAGGTTCGATTCATTAAATTTGGAGGCTTAAATGCAAAATGTTAAATATCTCGAAAACGATGCATCGTAGAGCAAAACGGACAAAATTTTTCCGCCTAATACGTAGGTTCGTAGTATCAGGAACAATAAAAAACATAGTCTAATGATGAGATCAACGGTTCGATTCCTACTTAAGCCCTTTGCCATTCGCAGCTATCTATTTCTACAAGATGGTGGCTGCTCTTATGAGAAACAAGATGCCTTGAGACGTCCTAGGGATGCTTACGCAAGATGGCAGACACAAAATGGTGACTATACATAGCTCCTTATGAGACGGCCTAGGGGTGCTCGCACAAGATGGCGGCTACTCTTATGAAGAAAGCTAGCTTAGAGGCTACTGCGCAAGATAACAGCTGCTGTTATGCATGTGGTGGAGGGCAATTTGAAATTCTATGTGCTTAAACAACAGAGCACCCTGCTGCCCTCTTTAGCTGAAATGTGGTGGTGGATAATTTGAAAAATTCTTTTGACAGCTATCATCTTTAAACAATGGCGACTATACATAGGCTGTTAAGGCCTTATCATTCTCCTCCTCCTCCTCCCCCTCCTCCTCCTCCTCCCCTCCTCCTCCTCCTCCTTCTCTACCTCCTCCTCCGCCTCTTATGTCAAGGCATAGCTTTATATCGAACAAGTTTAAACCTGCATCGCGAAGGCAAGCGTGTGCAGCGATAACATTATTGTGCATGTTTAGAATTTCGAAACATAAGAAGAGTAGAATCAAACGCTGTACTCGATACGACATGTGATCAGAACATTGATTGATGCGTTCAGAAAACAAAATAAGTGATCAAGACTAGAATCGAACGATGTACTCAATACATCATGTGTTTAGAATATGTCAGGGGATACGCTTGTTCTAAGAAGATCAGATTGAAACATAACAAGACTAGAATAGAACACTGTAATCGATGTTGTTAACTTCAACATGTGATCAGAACATTGATTGATGTGTTCAGAACACAAAATAAGTGATCATGACTAGAATCGAACACTGTACTCGGTACAACATGTGATCAGAACATTGATCGATGTGTTCAGAACACGAAATAAGTGATCAAGACTAGAATCGAACACTGTACTCAATACAACATGTGTTTAGAACATGTTAGGGGGTACCCTTGTTCTAAGAAGATCAGAATGAAACATAACAAGACTAGAATCGAACACTGTAATCGATGTTGTTAACCTCAACATATGATCAGAACATTTGTTTGATGTGTTCAGAGCAAAAGTACAATTTTGATGATTTGCGCAGCTAACTCGCTCGGTAAACGATGTGGCCAAAGTATAACTTCAAATTATTTACCTTCCATCATTCGTCTTGTGTGTAAAAATCAGTCGAACAAGCTATCGCATAAACATAGCTGAAAAAAAATCGTGATAGGGTATGGAACCCAGGGGTTACATCTTGTCAGAAGAGCAAAAAGGATGAAAGGACTCTTCCTCCTCCTTACCGCACATTCCTTGGCTAAAGGGCTAATGGGCTAAAGGGCTAATGGGCTAAAGGTGCAACAACCTCGTCGATCGCTATCAGCAAGAACGCTTGTACTTTGTAGAAAATTAATCTTTATTTGTAAATGGTTTCATGTTCAGAACAAGGAATGGAACCTAGGGGTTACGTCTTAACGTAATAAAATCCCCGAGGTGCGATGAGTTACGTTTTTCGAACTAGTGTTTGGAACACTGAACTTTTCAAGATGATAGCAGAGAGTTTAGCAATGTTCTGTTGTTGGATTTTAAATTCCGCGCTACAGCATGCATAAGGTGGCAGCCTTGAGGTTTACCGCCGTAAAGATGGCAAGAGTGAGGTTAACAATGTTCTGTTGTTGGATTTTAAATTCCGCGCTATAACATGCATAAGGTGGCAGCCTTGAGGTTTACCGCCGTAAAGATGGCAGCAGTGAGGTTAGCGACGCTCTATTGTCCTTCAAAGTGAGGTTAGGGTTCGTCAAGAAGACAGCTGTCAAAAAAGCACGTGGCTATGTTTACCAAACAAGAGCACGTGGTCGTGACGTCACGGTCACGTAGTATACCGCCTCAGCATGTAAAGTTCAATGTCTACACCTACGTAGTTAACACTCTGCTATGTTCACAAGATTTTTTACACATAACTATTCTTTATGCTTTAAGTTCATGCACATAGGCTATGCTAAGATAGCAGTACAAACACATGCGAACTTTGTACATTCTAATGGAATAAGTTTAGTACTGTGTGCATCATGGATACATGATGTGTGTACGCATTTAAACTTGACTATACGTAATGCTGCTGCTTTGTTTACAAGATTTTTATACATTGCTATTCTTTATGCTTTAAGTTCGTGCACGCACAAGCGATACTCGTACGCTCTAGCAGGAGAAGTTTAGTACGACAGTCGATGCATACATTATCGATAGGTGATGTGTACACGCTTTAGAACATAGCTCATCTTTATGCTTTAAGTTCGTGCACATGGGTTTGGGATACACAAAAGCGATTGCTATATGCTCTAGCGGAAGAAGTCTAGTACGATAGTCGATGCATGTAAAATCGATAGGTTATGCTAAGATAGCAGCACACTTACATGATTTTAGCACAATCTAGTGGAAAAAGTTTAGTATGATAGTCGTTTCGTGCAAAATCATTAGGTAATGTGTAAACGCTTTGAAACAAGGCTATTCTTTGTACTTTAAGTTCATGCGTACAGGTTATGCTAAGATAGCAGCACAATCTAGCGCAAGAAGTTTAGTACGAGATATGCAAAATCGATAGGTGACGTGTACACGCTTTGAAGCATGGCTATTCTTCGTACTTTAAGTTCATGGGTATAAGTTATGCTAAGATACCAGCACAATCTAGCGGAAGAAGTTTAGTACGAGATTCGATGCATGCAAAGTCGATAGGTGATGTGTACACACTTTGAAACATAGCTATTCTTTGTACTTTAAGTTCATGTGTATGAGTTATGCTAAGATAGCAGCACGATCTAGCGGAAGAAGTTTTGTACGAGAGTCGATACATGTAAAGTCGATAGGTAATGTGTACACACTTTGAAACATGGCTATTCTTTTTACTTTAAAGTCATGCGTATAGGTTATGCTAAGATAACAGCACAATCTAGCGGAAGAAGTTTAGTATGATATTCGATACATACATTATCGATAGGTAATGTGTACACGCTTTGAAACAAGGCTATTCTTTGTACTTTAAGTTCATGCGTCTTAGTTATGCTCGCGATAGTCGATGTATGTAAAATCGATAGGTTATGCTAAGATAGCAGCACACTTACACGATTTTAGCACAATCTCGTGGAAGAAGTTTAGTACGAGAGTCGATGCTTGCAAAATCATTAGGTAATGTGTACACGCTTTGAAACATGGCTATTCTTTGTACTTTAAGTTCATGCGTCTTAGTTATGCTAAGATACCTGCACAATCTACCCGAAGAAGTTCAGTACGAGATTCGATACATGCAAAATCGATAGTTGATGCGTACACGCTTTGAAACATGACTATTCATTGTACTTTAAGTTCATGGGTATAGGTTATGCTAAGATAGCAGCACAATCTAGCGGAAGAAATTTAGTACGATATTTGATGCATGCAATAATAATGTGTAATGTGTACCCGCTTTGAAACATGGCTATTCTTTGTACTTTAAGTTCATGTGTATAAGTTACGCTAAGATAGCAGCACAACCTAGCGGAAGAAGTTTAGTACGATATTTGTTGCATGCAAAGTCGATAGGTAATGTGTACACGCTTTGAAACATGGCTATTCTTTGTACCTTAAGGTCACGCGTATAGGTTATGCTAAGATAGCAGCACAATCTAGCGGAAGAAGTTTAGTACAAGAGTCGATGTGTGCAAAATCGATAGGTGATGTGTACACGCTTTGAAACATGGCTATTCATTGTACTTTAATTTAATGGGTATAGGTTATGCTAAGATAGCAGCACGATCTAGCGGGTGAAGTTTAGTTCGATGGTCGATGCATGTAAAATCGATAGGTCATGTGTACACGCTTTGAAACATAGCAATTCATACTGCTGCTCTGTTCCCAAGACTTTTAAGCATAGCTAACCCTAATACTGCTCTTAACGACGTCGAGCTAAGGATTGATTACGTGACCGTGACGTCACAGCCACGTGCTCTTGTTTGGTAAACATAGCCACGTGCTTTTTTGACAGCTGTCTTCTTGACGAACCCTAACCTCACTTTGAAGGACAATAGAGCGTCGCTAACCTCACTGCTGCCATCTTTACGGCGGTAAACCTCAAGGCTGCCACCTTATGCATGTTATAGCGCGGAATTTAAAATCCAACAACAGAACATTGTTAACCTCACTCTTGCCATCTTTACGGCGGTAAACCTCAAGGCTGCCACCTTATGCATGCTGTAGCGCGGAATTTAAAATCCAACAACAGAACATTGCTAAACTCTCTGCTATCATCTTGAAAAGTTCAGTGTTCCAAACACTAGTTCGAAAAACGTAACTCATCGCACCTCGGGGATTTTATTACGTTAAGACGTAACCCCTAGGTTCCATTCCTTGTTCTGAACATGAAACCATTTACAAATAAAGATTAATTTTCTACAAAGTACAAGCGTTCTTGCTGATAGCGATCGACGAGGTTGTTGCACCTTTAGCCCTTTAGCCCTTTAGCCCATTAGCCCTTTAGCCCATTAGCCCTTTAGCCCATTAGCCCTTTAGCCAAGGAATGTGCGGTAAGGAGGAGGAAGAGTCCTTTCATCCTTTTTGCTCTTCTGACAAGATGTAACCCCTGGGTTCCATACCCTATCACGATTTTTTTTCAGCTATGTTTATGCGATAGCTTGTTCGACTGATTTTTACACACAAGACGAATGATGGAAGGTAAATAATTTGAAGTTATACTTTGGCCACATCGTTTACCGAGCGAGTTAGCTGCGCAAATCATCAAAATTGTACTTTTGCTCTGAACACATCAAACAAATGTTCTGATCATATGTTGAGGTTAACAACATCGATTACAGTGTTCGATTCTAGTCTTGTTATGTTTCATTCTGATCTTCTTAGAACAAGGGTACCCCCTAACATGTTCTAAACACATGTTGTATTGAGTACAGTGTTCGATTCTAGTCTTGATCACTTATTTCGTGTTCTGAACACATCGATCAATGTTCTGATCACATGTTGTACCGAGTACAGTGTTCGATTCTAGTCATGATCACTTATTTTGTGTTCTGAACACATCAATCAATGTTCTGATCACATGTTGAAGTTAACAACATCGATTACAGTGTTCTATTCTAGTCTTGTTATGTTTCAATCTGATCTTCTTAGAACAAGCGTATCCCCTGACATATTCTAAACACATGATGTATTGAGTACATCGTTCGATTCTAGTCTTGATCACTTATTTTGTTTTCTGAACGCATCAATCAATGTTCTGATCACATGTCGTATCGAGTACAGCGTTTGATTCTACTCTTCTTATGTTTCGAAATTCTAAACATGCACAATAATGTTATCGCTGCACACGCTTGCCTTCGCGATGCAGGTTTAAACTTGTTCGATATAAAGCTATGCCTTGACATAAGAGGCGGAGGAGGAGGTAGAGAAGGAGGAGGAGGAGGAGGGGAGGAGGAGGAGGAGGAGGAGGAGGAGAATGATAAGGCCTTAACAGCCTATGTATAGTCGCCATTGTTTAAAGATGATAGCTGTCAAAAGAATTTTTCAAATTATCCACCACCACATTTCAGCTAAAGAGGGCAGCAGGGTGCTCTGTTGTTTAAGCACATAGAATTTCAAATTGCCCTCCACCACATGCATAACAGCAGCTGTTATCTTGCGCAGTAGCCTCTAAGCTAGCTTTCTTCATAAGAGTAGCCGCCATCTTGTGCGAGCACCCCTAGGCCGTCTCATAAGGAGCTATGTATAGTCACCATTTTGTGTCTGCCATCTTGCGTAAGCATCCCTAGGACGTCTCAAGGCATCTTGTTTCTCATAAGAGCAGCCACCATCTTGTAGAAATAGATAGCTGCGAATGGCAAAGGGCTTAAGTAGGAATCGAACCGTTGATCTCATCATTAGACTATGTTTTTTATTGTTCCTGATACTACGAACCTACGTATTAGGCGGAAAAATTTTGTCCGTTTTGCTCTACGATGCATCGTTTTCGAGATATTTAACATTTTGCATTTAAGCCTCCAAATTTAATGAATCGAACCTGCACGGCACGTTATACTCTCTACCATAGCTAAACCTGATCATGTTACGAAGACTCGCTTCAATACAAGCTAAAACAGAGCAAATGCCAAAGGGCCTAAGTAGGAACCGAACCGTTGATCCCATCATTAGACTATGATTTTCTTGTCCCTCATACTGCGAACCTAGGTATTAGGCAGAAAAATTTTGTCCGTTTTGCTCTACGGTGCACTGCTTTCGAGATATTTAACATTTTGCATTTAAGCCCTAAATTTAATGAATCGAACTAGCACGACACGTTAGCCTCTAAGCTAAGAGCAGCAGCCATCTTGCGCAAGCACCCTTAAGGCGTCTCATAAGGAGATGTGTATAGCCGCCATCTTGTGTCCGCCATCTTGCGCAAGCATCCTTAGGGCGTCTCTAGCCATCTTGTGCAAGGACCCTTAAGCCGCCTCATAAGAGCAACCGCCACGCCCTTAAGGCGTCTCATAAGGAGACGTGTATAGCCGCCATCTTGTGTCCGCCATCTTGCGCAAGCATCCTTAGGGCGTCTCTAGCCATCTTGTGCAAGGACCCTTAAGCCGCCTCATAAGAGCAACCGCCATCTTGCGCAAGCATCACTAGGGTGTCTCATAAGGAGCCTTGTATAACCACCATCTTGCGCAAGCATCCCAAGGGCGTCTCATAAGAACCTTTGTATAGCAGCCGTCTTGCGTAAGCACCCTTAAGGAGTCATGTATAGCCGCCATCTTATGCAATTAGCGTCGAGAGAGGACTGCTGTAGAATTTTTCTTTTTAAATTATCCACCACCACATTTCAAAGGTATCTAGCTAAAGATAGCAGCACTGCGTATGACAGGTGACGAATTTACATCTACTGCGATAAAGAGGGCAGCACGGTGCTCTCTGGATTAAAGATGGCGGATGATAGCTGCACGTGGCTATGTTTACCAAACAAGACCATGTGGAATTTGCCGCCACCACATTTCAAACTAAAGAGGGCAGCACTATGCTCTGTTGATTAAAGATGGCGGATGGTAGCTGTCAAAAAGCACGTGAGTTTGTTTCCAAACAAGAGCATGTGGAATTTTCCAATTTGCCGCCACCACATTTCAAAGGTATCTAGCTAAAGATGGCAGCACGGTGCTCTCTTGATTAAAGATGGCGGATGATAGCTAACAGAACTTTTCAAATTGCCCGCTACTACATGCTTAAGGTAGTAGCCATAAAGAGGGCAGCACGGTGTTCTGTAGATTAAAGATGGCGGGTGATAGGTGACGAAATTGCCCGCATGATAGCAGCACGGTGCTCTATTGATTAAAGATAGCGGATGACAGCTGTCAAAAAAGCACGTGGCTTTGTTTCCCAACAAGAGCACATAGAATTTTTCAAATTGCCGCCACCACATTTCAAAGGTATCTAGCTAAAGAGTACAGCACTGTGCTCTGTTGATTAAAGATGGTGGATGGTAGCTGTCAAAAAAGCACGTGAGTTTGTTTCCAAACAAGAGCACGTGGAATTTTTCAATTTGCCGCCACCACATAGAGGGCAGCACGGTGCTCTCTTGATTAAAGATGGCTGCTGTCACGTGGAATTGTCTGCTACCACAGGTATCTAGCTAAAGAGGGCAGCACTGAGGTTTGCGATGCAAGATGGCTGCTGTCAAAAAGCATTTTTCAAATTATCCGCCACCACATTTCAAAGGTAAGTAGCTAAAGAGGGCAGCACTGTGCTCTATAGATTAAAGATGGCGGATGACAGCTGTCAAAAAAGCACGTGGCTGTCAAAAAGCACGTGGATTTGTTTATCTCGAGCTAGTGAGGTTAAGTTGGTAGCACTAAGGTTTAGGCCCGCCAAGATGGCAGCACTGCCGATGACAGGTGACGAAAGAGGGCAGCACAGCGCTCTGTAGTTTAAAGATGGCGGATGACAGCTGTCAAAAAGCACGTGGCTGTCAAAAAGCACGTGGCTTTGTTTATCTCGAGCTAGTTAGGTTAAGTTGGTACCACCGAGGTTTATTCCCGTCAAGATGGCAGTACTGAGGTTAGCGATGCGTTGTTGTCTGTCAAAAAGCACGTGGCTGTCAAAAAACACGTGGCTTTGTTTACCTCATGCTAGTTAGGTTAAGTTGGCACTACTGGGGTTTAGGCCCGTCAAGATGGTAGTACTGAGGTTTGCGATGCGTTGTTGTCGATGACAGCTGTCAAAAAGCACGTGGCTTTGTTTACAAATCTGTCAAAAAGCACGTGGCTGTCAAAAAGCACGTGGCTTTGTTTACCTCGCGCTTGTGAGGTTAAGTTGGCACTACTGAGGTTTAGGCCCGTCAAGATGGCAGTACTGAGGTTAGCGGTGCGTTGTTGTCTGTCAAAAAGCACGTGGCTTTGTTTATCTCGCGCTAGTTAGGTTAAGTTGGCAGCACTGGAAGAGGCCTCTGGCTGAGGTGGAGGAGGCCACTAGGAGGCCACTGGCTGAGGAGGAGGAGGAGGTGGCCACTGGGAGGCCACTGGCTGAGGAGGAGGAGGAGGCCACTGGCTGAGGAGGAGGCCTCTTCCGAGAGCCGGAGGAGGAGGAGGCCGCCGAACCATCCAATTATACTACTCATGTCACAGATATAATTGTGATGTGGAAATGGAAAACAATATAAGTGTCACAAAATGTAAAATGCATTTCCGTTGAAAGTGATTTATGTGCCTTCGCCATATGTAAAAGAATATAAGTCGAACGAACCTCACTTTGTAGTTCAAAGCGTCTCTGATAGATGGATCCCAACAGCTTTTCTGTAGGGAGTGACACAACTGGCAGCGCGCTCTATGGAAATGCTGGGATTTTTTTAAATGCTACTTGTTCTGGGCGTCGACCTAGAGAGATCTCTTGCCCCTCCTTGCACCATATGTTAGTAACCTGCGTGTGTTTGGAAACTGTGGGAGTGTAAAGTATTGAATATGGGGAAAGAAAAGTTAAGGACGACACAAACACCCAGGGCCCCAGACCAGATATTAATCATTTACAATTAAAAACCCCTGACCCGGCAGGGAATCAAACCCGGGGCCGCAGGGTGACAGGCGGACGCGTTTTCCTCTACACCGCGGGGCCGTACAATGCTGGGATTGATGGATCCAAAGTACCATGTCTTTTAAAAATAACTTTATAAGGCTGGTAAAGTTCATTACGAAATGTCATGAATAAACGATATTAGACTTACTTTGCAAATATGTCTCATTTGTTTTCTGTCATCAGTGGCATGTTCTTTTTTTGTAAATGACGCTCAAACATAATAATATTGTTCATTGTCGTTATCATGCTTCCTGCTCCTCACATTTTTATAACTTTCTAAAGCCATTTCGCATGGTACTTATATCATTCCTGAAAACTGTACATTTCTTGCACTTCTGTGTCTAAATGAAAAAGACTGCAGTATACACCGTTCAATATCATTTTCTTTCTTTTAAACTAAACGACCGCTGGAAAGTGTCAAAATGTAATTAAAAATATGAGTTTCAAAATATTCTTTCCTTTACTTTCCCACGGTTTGTTTAGGGCACTTATAGCGTTTCCCAGTTCCACTTCACAATATTTTCAAGAAGACGATGTCAGCTCAGTCTAGTCGTATTTGATGGTCCTCAAATACGCCAGTTTCGTGTGAGTAGATTTACCAGCCCGTAAACGAACTGCTGCGGACACAGTTCCGGCACCTCGGCATTGTAAGGAGTTAGCAGGATGTAAACGAATATCATTCTTCTTGATTCGTTATACCCAATAAAGGAGTTCGTTTGTACTTATAGTATGTTCCTTCTTTTCTTCCCTATTTTTCTTCATTCGTTCACTGAGTTCCTTTCTGCATACTTCTTCCCATCCTGTATAATTTCTAATCTGCAAATTTATATTTCCTTACTAAGCCACTAAATATTATTCTATCTTCAATGGTTTCCACGGTAATAGTAATTACTTGTAGATCTTCGTTTATTTCAACTAACCAGCAGTGGCGGCTGGTGCAGAAAGTCAGTTGTGTGCTGTAACCCACCCCCACTCCAAAAAGTAAAAATATTTAGAAACATACCGGTAAGCGGTTTTCAAGAGGCTCTCCACTGAGTTTTCCACAATGAACAAACACGCAAACAACCCGAACATACACACACATTCCTCATAAAAACTATAAAACTATATAATTAAACGCATAATAGCACCTGCAATGGCAAAATATTCACGAACTCAAACACTTGGTGTGAGCGCGAAAAAACAGAACCTCCCAATGTTACCAGCATCATTGAAATAAAACCAGCAACGTCGTAATGCAAAATTACATGTTATGTTTTTATAAGTCCGCCTCTGTGGTGTAGTGGTTAGCGTGATTAGCTGCCAGCCCCGGAGGTCCGGGTTCCATTCCCGGCTCTGCCACGAAAATTTGAAAAGTGGTACGAGGGCTGGAACGGGGTCCACTCAGCCTCGGGAGGTCAACTGAGTAGAGGTGGGTTCGATTCCCACCTCAGCCATCCTCGAAGTGGTTTTCCGTGGTTTCCCACTTCTCCTCCAGGCGAATGCCGGGATAGAGGATGGTTGCCTAGTTGTACTTCATCTTAAAACAATAATCACCACCACCACCGAATGCCGGGATGGTACCTAACTTAACGCCACGGCCGCTTCCTTCCCTCTTCCTTGTCTGCCCCTTCCAATCTTCCCATTCCTCCACAAGGCCCCTGTTCAGCATAGCAGGTAAGGCCGCCTGGGCGAGGTACTGGTCATTCTCCCCAGTTGTATCCCCCGACCAAGAGTCTGAAGCTCCAGGACACTACCCTTGAGGCGGTAGAGGTGGGATCCCTCGCTGAGTCCGAGGGAAAAGCCGAACCTGGAGGGTAAACAGATGATGATGATGATGATGATGATGATGTTTTTATAATGACATTTATAAACTAGACATTTTTAATTAAAGAACATCACAACATCATTTCCTTATTTTGACAACATAAAAAGTACAATAATAGTTCATCGATTTATAAATGTGGCTACGGAATAGGCAAGTTGGTAGTATTCAATCCTCTTTGGTGTTAAAAGACCTGGCGGGAACAGCTCTACAGTATTTTGTTTTCCCATTTGCTTTGAGCGATCCCCTCTTAAATACTACCGCTGAGTCAGGAGGGTGCCATCTGCCACCTTGTCATGTTGATCGTAATGCAAGTGTGACTAGTGCTGCCTCTCTGTGGTCGAACGAAGAATCGCTGTGAAGTGATGACTTGGCGGTCTTGACTGTTGTTTCCACAGCCTATCGGGAAAGTTGGCCACGCATGCGCAAAAGGCAGAGTTCCTGGTTTCTGGATAAAAGCTTAGAAATTCTCGCTGAGCTGTGATCGCACAGTCACCCGCCGTGGAGTGCACCTGGTTGTGAGGGGAGTTGAATAATTTCCTATTCTTTGGCTGACGTCTTTTTCAATGCACTGTATTTGATTGTGGATAATATTTTTAAAGTAATTTATTTTTCAAATAGGCAATGTGCTGCAGCACTTCAGCACATAAGGCACGACCCACCCTGCAACCAATTGTTGAGGCTCTACAGGAATAGTACTAAGTTTAGACGTTTCTTTGTTAGCCTGTTCTTATACGTTCTGTGTAGGTGCCGTAAAGTTAGAATCGCCTTTTTCTAATAGTGTATGTTACTTACTCTGTGACTTGAAAAACTTCCTATGTTTTATTTTTTCATCCAGATTCCATTTTCGTATTTTGGTCCTATGAACTTTCTGATAATATTTCTCATGTATTTTTAAAATTTATTACCTGCTTCTAGTTATCAGAGTTTACGATGCACAAAGTATCTCTGGTTTGATGACTGTGTTGTGGGTCGTAATTTTTCATTTCTTGATATAGATTTTTCGTTTTATCCGTTCCAGGTGATTTTTGTGCTCTTTTAACTTTCTACTTCCTGATTTATCCTTGCTGGTTGAATAATTTCGTCTAGATTCTTTTATTTATATGCATGGAAGATGTTTTCGAATTTGTGATTAATGGCTGATTGTCAGTGGCGGCGCGTTCTATACGTTCAGTGGTTCAGTGATCCCCGTAAAAATAGCCTAGATAGGTTTAGGTAAAGTGGTTTAACTGAGCCTATTCCATAAATTAGCTCTGTATATCCGCGTGCGTAGCTGTATTCTTTACATCAACACACCGCTGCTCTGGGGAACCAGCGAAGAGGTTCCATTTCAGGACTGTGGGAGCGGGAACGTGAAAGGTAAGGAGGGTGCGCAAGGCGAGGGGCTATGAGGATCAGGGAAAACATAGCTCACGAATTTCTGGCAACTGGACCAGCGATAGACACGAGTTACATCGAGCAGTTCCGAAATTAGCCGAAGGACTATCTGAGCGCGGGATAAAATTTGCCGTATGTGGAAGGTTTTGAAGGGATTTTAATTTGACGAATATGCAATTCTGATGTTATTAATCGCAATGAACCAGAATATTTTGGTAACTACGGTTTGTATAGCATCAATAGGCGTACATAGCCTAGGTCTATGTAATTAATGAAACTTTTGATTAGTAATACGGTGTTTTATGAAAAGCAAACAACAAAATAAGTCAATACAAAAACAACAGTAGTCTGCCTAACACGTTCTTGAAGAAGTTATTCGTTCGCAAGCAATGTCTCCAAAATCATAGGAAACTGGATCAGCTTGTCTTTCATTCTTCAATGTTTTGGTAACTTCTTCGAGCTGTAGCTGTGTCTCTTCAAAGGAAAGTTGCGTTTCTAAAAAAGCAATGTCGCTATTTTACATCTATGTAAACATCAAATAACAATAAATCTCAACACGTATTTACCACAGCAGTGAACCCCCAGACGTTTCATCCACGCACCGCCACTGCTGATTGTCAATTTTTTATGTAGGGCCTACCTTCCGTATATGCGTCTTTTCAAATTAAATTATGAGTCCGGTTTCTGCCGCTATTTCCTGAAGTGTTTATATGAAATGGATTGCTTCTTCTATATGATAAGAAAATATTGCGAGGTCATCCGAAATTATTACTGTTATTGTAAAAATGATAGTCTATTGATTTTCTTCAGCTTATCGCAGTTATTTCTGGGGTCGCTGGATCCACCCAGGTTCATGTTAGTTTTGGCCGGGAGTTAAGACTAGTTGCCCTTCCCGACGTCACTTGATTCTTAAGATAGGCTAGACGTAAATAATATTCTCTCAGGTGTTTCTGTATCTATTATTATTATTTGATGACACGCTTTAATGGTATTCACTGAGGGGCGTAACGTTAAGGCCAGCAGGACCTACAATGCTTTTAAGCGGCCCCGCAGACGCCTCGCGAAAAAAATGAAAATAATACATATCTAGCCTAATGTTGGCCGTGCGCGTAGAGGCGCGCGGCTGTGAAGCTTGCATCCGGGAGATGGTAGGTTAGAATCCCACTATCGGCAGCCCTGAAGATGGTTTTCCGTGGTTTCCCATTTTCACACCAGGCAAATGCTGGGGCTGTACCTTAATTAAGGCCACGGCCGCTTCCTTCCAACTCCTAGGCCTTTCCTATCCCATCGTCGCCATAAGACCTCTCTGTGTCGGTGCGACGTAAAGCCCCTAGCAAAAAAAAAGTCACACTGCACGGAAATGATCAGGGCGAGTTTGTAGAATCATGCTAAAAGTTTTATCTTTTACAATTTGTACGTAGAGGAATTTCCACTTGATTACATCTAGCAGCAGTGTATTGTGTTGAGTGTAACCCAGCACAGGTCGCAACACCGCGATACGCTCCTGAGGAAAGACCTGCACCAGATTATTTAAAAATAATTAGAGCAATGAAAATTGATACAAAAGTATCATATTTTAGTTATGAAAATGATTCTCTGTTGATGTGTAGTGCATATGAGAACGTATTATGTACCAATTTTGCTGAAGATTTGACTTTTGTCACACATTTATTCGACACCAATGTACAACCTGTGACAATAAAGTTCGGTGAATGAAGTCAGAACGGTCGATCCGCAACGCTGCACCTGCGTAGCAGCAGGTTTCGATCACCTGCTCCCAACGTTGTTCAGTTGAGCATCGTGTGTGTGCCGTGTAAGACCTGTTTGACACAGTGCGTGTTTAGTCCATTGGTTCTGAGCTGCGAACAGGAACATGAACGACCAAAAGATCAATGCACAGGTTTGTTTTAATCATGGCAAGACACTGAAAGAAACGGTGTTTATGAAGATCAAGCACTGTCCCTGAAGTGTGTGCACCAGTGGTTCGTCCGTTTTCGAGGAGCCGGGAAAGTGTTTCTGACAACCCCCGTAGTGCAAGACCGGCGACCGCCGTCAGTGACGAAAACATTGAGAAGGTGAGGACATTAATCACGAACGGTGGCGATTAACCGTGAATCCGCGCGACAAATCGTTACCCAGAAGTCATGGAAGAGGAAAACGTGTTCTCGCCTTGTGCCACATCACTTGACGGACGATCAGAACCAGGCACGTTTAGAGGCTTCACAGGATTTTTTCGAAACGGCGGATGCAACACCAAATTTCTTGAACATCCAGCGAAACGTGACGAGGCTTTTGAACACCAACAAAAAATAAGCCTTCTTGCAAAGTTTCCAGGATATGTATCGCCGATCTCAGCAGTGCATAGTTATGGGAGGGGACTATTTCGTAGGACAGTAAGGTCACTGTCGTTCATTGTTCATCTATGTTGATAGTACAGGACTATTCACCGAACTTTATTGTCACAGGTTGTATAATGCCAATAAGAAATTGGTGTAGTAACAATGAATCAGTCAACTCAGTTTCGAACGATGCCTCTATGCGCGAAGTTAATAAAATAGATTAGGCTTATCAGTTCTGCGGTTTGATATTTTTCAAACTTTATTTGAACTGCTTTCGATTTAAGTATGTTCGTATATTTGTTTGTGTTGAAATCGATAAATTATTACAACCGAGACTTCGGTAATGCTTACAGAGGAACCAATTAAAGTTAATTACGAGCATCTAAGTGGTTCATGGTTGGCAGCTCAGCCGTTAAACCACGGAGGCAGTCAAGTAAAACTTATTAGACATTATTATTAATATTACAATAACGAATAAACCTTTTTATCAGAATTCGTTTTACGTCGCGCCAACACAGATACGTCTTATGGTGACGACAGGATAGGAAAGAGCTAGGAGTGAGAAGGAAGCGGCCGTGACCTCAATTAAGGTACAGCCCAGCGCTTGTCTGGTGTGAAAATGGGAAACCACGGAAAACCATCTTCAGGGCTGCCGCCAGAAGGGTTCAAACCCACTATCTCCCGAATGCAAGCTCACATCTGCACTCCCGTAACTGCACGGCCAACTCGCCCGGTGAATAAACCCTTTGTTGATATAACATGATAATATATAATACATTACTTCAAGTGCTGTAATGAAAATTATATTAGTTATTCATAGGTTTTACATTTTATTTGAGGGGACCCAATTTTTATTTTGGCAGGTGAGCCCGAATCGCATTCGTTACGCCGCTCTATTCACTTCATTATCATTTAAATATAATGTGAAAAAGGCATGCATATTTACTGTTATGTGTAAACATGTTTCTTCCTTCACAATTTTGTGTCATATTCTCCCTCATTTGAAGTCATTACTTCAGAATTTTTATGTCATTTTACAGGTCACTTTTTGGCATTTATTAGGTCGTCGAAATCCGAACCCTGGAGGATAAGAGAATACAATCCAGCGGTGGTCCCTAACCCGTTAGAGGAGATATTCTTAGCGGGACTCTCTCTAAACATGGTAGCAGAGGACTTCACATAAATCTATTTGAGCTTAGAATGTTTTAGGACTGAAAGAGTTAGCTACGCGGCCTGCATCACGTAGGTGTATAGGCATATATCTTAGGCAGTTGTGAAGATCGTTTTTCGTGGTTTCCCATTTTCACGCCTGACAAATGCTCGGGCCGTACTTAGCCCTGACCTATCCCATCGTGGCCATAAAGACCCGCCTATTCCGGTGCCACGTAAAACTAATTGGAAGAAAGCATATTTTAAGCTTGCAGACAGAACGCTTCTTCATCCTGGCCTTTTCCTCAATTACGTGAGGTCGGTGCATTGTTTGTATTTATCCCAGTTTTACGGCCAGATGCCTTTCCCGACGTCCACATTTTTGCATGTTTCTGTGGTGGTTGGTAAGTGTCGTGTTTTGTGTGAAAATTAACATATTATTTGTTAAGACGAACAAAAGTACTCAGCCCGCAGTAATTTACTCATGAACGCGAATTTGTCGAAATAAATATATCATGGTCATTATTAGGGTTCGGAAGTTTATGTCCTAAAAAAGTACGAAATATGCAAGCAAATGTGCTCTAAAAAGTAGCTAAATATGATCTGACAAAAGGTAAAATGTGACTTAACATTTCACGGATAGGTAGCAAGTATTAGGTTATTACTAACATTAAACGTGCCACATTTAATCATGCAAACTGACAGAGCTACTGTAGGTAAATTAAAACTTCACACGTTCATTCAGTATCATAGCCCTCAGGCGTAGTTCTCATTCAGTTTTCTTTTAAACAATGAAGTATTAGCATGCTTTTTGGTATCTGTCTACGTACGTTCGTACAGCATCTCTTTATCGGAATCATGTCTTCTAAACGCGCTACCTATCTCTTCCTGGAAAAGAAAGAAATATACATCTACTACAGTATTTTGAAATCCTGTGTTTGAAAATCGACATAGATAACATATACCTGGAGACGACGCCTCTAAAATGCCAAACATATAACCAAATATGACCTTTTATCACTGAAATGAGCAAAATATGAACAAAACAGTAAAAATGGCTGAAATATGCATTTATATGCAACATAAATTTGCTTTAAACTGGGTCAGGGACCCTCATTCACACGCATTTGTCATGTTTCCGGTAAAATGAGCTCAGGAAAGAAATATGACTTTCCACTAACATCCGAACCTTAGCCATTATTAATAACGTCCGCCTCCTTAGTGTAACGGTTAGAGCTATTAACTGCCGCTGGGTTCGATTCCCGGTACTGTCAGAGATGTTAAGAATGGCAGGAGGGCTGGTGCGTGGTTAAACTATTTCATGAAGCTCACCTCTATCGAAAAGAACTGTACCATCTCGGCACGAGGACACGAGTTTATGTATTATCAATGTCTGTCTGCTGGGTCATCAGCCCAGAAATTGATTGGATCTTCAAATAGCCCTACCTAAGGTTATGCGGTTACCGGGAAACCATAACAAACCATGGCAGTGCCAAAATGAGGCGTCCTAGGTAAGATGAGGAGTGAGGCAGTTTGCCATTGCTTTCCTTACTGGGCCAGAAAGTGTCACTGAAGCACGACTGACTCTATGAGTGATACATTTCATAACAAATAGGTGCATTGGTTGTGCGGGGAAATGTGTTTCGTGTTTGCACTCAGTACCAACAACATTCTAACGAGACTAATGTCCACCTCCGGAGTTTAACGGTTAGCGCTATTAGTTGCCATCTTTCGAGGCCCATGTTTGATTCCAGGTGCCGCCGAAAGTGTATGATTAGCAGGAGGGCTGGCATGGGGTTTAAGAGAAAGAAACCGCTTTACCCTTTGCGAAAATCTTCTTCTTCTTCTTCTTTATCAGTTTACCCTCCAGGGTCGGTTTTTCCCTCGGACTCAGCGAGGGATCCCACCTCTACCGCCTCAAGGGCAGTGTCCTGGAGCTTCAGATTCTGGGTCTGGGGATACAACTGGGGAGGATGACCAGTACCTCGCCCAGGCAGCCTTACCTGCTATGCTGAATAGGAGCCTTGCGGGGAGATGGGAAGATTGGAAGGGACAGACAAGGAAGAGGGAAAGAAGCGGCCGTGGCCTTAAGTTAGGTACCATTCTGGCATTTGCCTGGACGAGAAGGTGGGAAATCCGGAAAACCACTTCAAGGATGGCTGAGGTGGGAATCGAACCCAACTCTAGTCAGTTGAGTTCACGAGACTGAGTGGACCCCGTTCCAGCCCTCGTACCACTTTTCAAATTTCGTGGCAGAGTCGGGAATCGAACCCGGGCCTCCGGGGGTAGCAGCTAATCACACTAACCACTACACCAACGAGGCGGACTTGCAAAAATCAAATGATCATAAACATGTCTCCCGGTCATGGCCATCCTTCAACAGCTGCTAATTTCAGAGAGTAACCAGCCATAAGATAGCCTGCACGGTTGCTAGGTAACATTGTGTGACCATCCATCCAAACGTTACCATTACCTGCTGCACGGTTGCTATAGTTACTCTTTTCGTCGCGTCACGTTAAACAAATTTTCAGATGGTAGTGGTGGTGGTGGTGATTATTGTTTCAAGAGGAAGTACAACTAGGCAATCATCATCTATATAAAACTAATCAAAGGGAAAAAAATGGAAGGGATCCGACACTTCGAAGAATGAGTATATCGGCCAAAGAAAGACAAGAACCACGAAGGGCGTGAAAATGAAAGATTCCCTAGGCCTGGAATGCTCTAATAGCGTACGGGTCGGTAAGGAAGAAGAGTTGACCAAAGGAGGTCGGATAGGATAGATGAAAGTGAGGAGCCTGGCACAAGTAAATGAAAGCAATGCTAAGGGCAGCGTGGTTGCCACCAAACCACGCTCCAAAGTTGTTTTTTTTTTTTGCTTGTTGCTTTACGTCGCACCGACACAGATAAGTCTTATGGCGACGATGGGACAGGAAAGTGCTAGGAGTGCGAAGAAAGCGGCCGTGTCCTTAATTAAGGTACAGCCCCAGCATTTGCCTCCCTGGGAAACCACGGAAAACCATTTTCAGGGCTGCCGACAGTGGGGTTCGAACCTACTGTCTCCCGAATACTGGATACTGGCCGCACTTAAGCGACTGCAGCTATCGAGCTCGGTCGCTCCAAAGTTAAGTGTCCCTGGGGCCCCTTTCAGTTGCCTCTTACTACAGGCAGGGGATACAGTGGGTGTTATTCTACCACCCCCACCCACGGGAGGCTATTTTCGGATTAACCCCAACCATAAGACATATTTATTTCATGAGGTATATGCAACTCATTTCTATTGGGGTGTGTTTCAAAAGGGCTGCAGTACCTCGGGAAATTAAGAGGAAATTAATTTTTTAACTTTTCTCACTTGACGAGGTATGTATTTCAGTGACACTTCATTTGTGTTTGTCTTAATTTTACGGCTGGATTCACTTCTTGACACGAACTTCTTGTGGAGGGATGGGTTCACATTCCTTGGTGTGTTGTGTGTACATTAACACGAATACATACTCACACGTATTAAATACCCAACATCAGAGTCAGAGGAATTTGCCATACGTGGTAATCCCCGCCCTGGCCGGGAATCGAAGCCTGGACCCTCTGGACCGAAGGTCAGGACGCTGACCATTGAGCAAGGTGCCAGCGTTGAGTGCAGGAAGGGCTCATGACAGGCGTTTACAATTCTACAGCACCGAAGACGCATATTGGCCCTCCCTTAGTAACATGTACCTCGAGGAAGCAGCAGTCGATGTATTTGGTTTGAACATTACTCTTCGCTACCCAGACAGGCAGCCCTCCAAGCTTCATGAAAAGCAGCCGCCACTGCCGGTGTGGATTATTATTATTATTATTATTATTATTATTATTATTATTATTATTATTATTATTATTATTATTATTATTATTATTATTATTATTATTATTATTATTATTATTGCTGACGTTTGCTAACGCGGAATAAGTTGTTTTCAATCTCGTTTCTGTAATAATCTTCTCCAATCGTAAAGACGAAACCTTTGACCAGTCCCGGACATGTTTCACTTTCTTGGTGACCTCTTCACATCGTAATATCGTTCTCATTTTCATTACTGTCTGTGATAACCTCTTGTTTGTTTAACCCCACAGTAGCAGTATGCACCACAGACATCTTCATTGTCCAGTGCAATCACGTCATTTACTTGCACCACACTTCACGGAGATATTATTTAAGAATGGCCTAGGAAGCGATACACTCAGCGTACAAACAGACACTTCTTTATTCCCGTGGTGTGCATTCTCGGCTTTGTAGACTAAATACTGATGGTGTACTTGACTCGAAACGCTCCACAGTCACTACACACACAAACCTCCTGTAAACAAGGAACATGTTTGTCGATTCTTTTTCCCATCCTACTTTTTATTACTATTTCAGAACACTTGTAGAATCACTAGAGAATATCTCATGACTCTTAACAGTTGCCAAGTCTTTCGTGGTTTGACTGTTTTCACTCCCTTAAAAAATTTATTGAATATAGTCTTAGTAGTCTAAATAAATCATAGCAATTTATTTATGTTAATAAAATAAGTAACTAACTAAATAAATAAGTAAATAAATAAATGAAGAAAAATGTAGCAGATTTATCTCTGTCGGTTACCTGTCTGAGAATTTGAGTTAAAATAGAATGACCTATTTTAATTTTTATATCCTTAATTGTTTTTGCACGCAACTTAACAATGCTGAACCAAGCACTACCCAACTACGAGAATAACCGTCCGCAACTCCCATCCCCAGAAGTTTGAATTTTACTTGAGGAATCTCTTTATTTCTTTTAATATTTGCTTTCCGTCGCACCGAAACAGATAGGTCTTCTGGCGACAAAGGGCTAAGAGTGGGAAGGATGTGACCGTTGTCGTAATTAAGGTACAACCCCTGGTGTGAAAATGCAAAACCATTGAAAACCATCTTCCGCGATGCAGACAGTGGAGTTGGAACTCACTATTTCCCAAAAGCATGTCGCTAAATTGGTGACCTAATCCACTCAAACACTTGTTCTTGAGGAATCTCTACAGAATATAAGTACAAATTAATTCCCCCATTTTTGCCGATACAGACTTAGACCTGCCAGTCTTACTACATTAACAACTACCTTCCATTAATACTCGATTAAATATAATCTAATTTCTATTGCTTAGATGTCGCCCGGTCACCGTCTAAGAGGCCCGCCTCCCCCTTCAGGGGAGGAATGAAAACGTTTAATAGTGAGTTAGTAGTCGCCCGAATTGAAACAAAGCACCTTCCTTGACCATTTTTGTTATCTACGCCTGAGTCAGAGATTCCGTCTATTCCCCCCCCCCCCCACCACCACCACCACCACCACCACCACCACCACCACCACCAACACCTTCGTACCTAACTTCAGTCGTCATCAATTTGAGTGGTTTTCTGAGGTTAAAAACAATGTAAAGGCAACACTTATTTTCTAAAGAGATATTCAGCTAGATCCCTCTAACTACTCTTACGGTTTTACTGCTAGTCGAGGTGCCGGAAATTCGTCCCGCAGGAGTTCTAATACGTGCCACTAAATCTGCCGACAAGGGGTACGTATTTGAATACCTTCAAATACCACCGGACTGAACCAGGATAGAACCTGAAAAACTAACAGGTCCCTTTGAAGAATGAAGGTATCAGATGAAGAAAGGTGGGTTCACGGTGGGTGTGAAAATGTAAGAGTCACTAGGCTTCGCAAGCCTAATCTTACCATTGGTATAGGAAGAGAACAATAACCGACCAAGGGAGGTCAGATAGAATATATGAAAGTGAGCATTCTCACCTCAGCGTCACCCAGTTTTCGGCCTATTTAATTATAGTCGTTTAAGTTTTTGCTCCGCAAGTCATAGCTGTTGAGACTACTGAAGTGAGACTTTTGTGTCGGGGGGATTCAACTGGGGAGGAGTCCGGCTCCATGGCTAAATGGTCAGCGTTAGGGGTCCCGGGTTCGATTCCCGGCAGGGTCGGGAATTTTAACCATCATTGGTTAATTTCGCTCACACGGGGCTGGGTGTATGTGTCGTCTTTATCATCATTTCATCCTCATCACGACGCGCAGGTCGCCTACGGGAGTCAAATAAAACACCTGCATCTGGCGAGCTGAACTTGTCCTCGGACACTCCCGGCGCTAAAATGCATACTCCATTTCATTTCAACTGGGGAGGAGGACCATAACCTCGCCTAGGCGGCCTCACCTTCTATGCTGAGCGGGGGCCTTGCGGGGCCTTGTGGGGGTATGGGAAGATTGGAAAGGATAGGCAAAGAAGAGGGAATGAAACGGCCGATGTCCGGCATTTGCCTGGAGAAGAGGTAGGAAACCACGGAAAACCACCTCGAGGATGGCTGAGTTTGGAATCGAAGCCCCCTGTATCAGTTCATCTCCGGAGGCTAAGTTGGCCCCGTTCAAACCCTCGTACCACTTTTCAAATGTCGTGGCAGAGCCGGGAATCGAACCCGGGCATCCGGGAGTGGCAGCCTATCACACCAATTACTACACCACAGAGGTGGACTGCATTTAAATTATAACGAATAAAACATGTCCGTCTCTGTGGTTTAGTGGTTAGCATGATTAGCTACCACCGAAGGCCCGGGTTCGATTTCCGGCTCTGCCACGAAATTTGGAAAGTAGTTCGAAGGCTGGAACGGGGTCCACTCACCCTCGGGAGGTCAACTGAGTATAGGTGGGTTTCGATTCCCACCTCAGCCATCCTCGAAGTGATTTTTCGTTGTTTCCCACTTCTCCTCCAGGCAAATGCCGGGATGGTACCTAACGTAAGACCACGGCCGCTTCCTTCCCTGTTCGTTGTCTATCCCTTCCAATCTTACCAACCCCCTTACAAGCACCATGTTCAGCACAGCAGGTGCTGCCTCCCGGGCGAGGTACTGGTCCTCCACACCAGTTATATCCCCCGACCCAAAGTTTCACGCTCAACGACACTGCCCTTGAGGCGGTAGAGGTGGGATCCCTCGCTGAATCCGAGGGAAAAACCAACCCTGGAGGGTAAACAGATTAAGAAAGAAAGAAATAATACAACATACGGTACGTTCAAGCGACAGGATGAATAATGATTTAAAATATTACAAATACAGTAGCTCTCATACAAAAGAGACAAAAGCAAATAATGTACTTACCGAGCTCGATAGCTGCAATCGCTTAAGTGCGGCCAGTATCCAGTAATCGGGAGATAGTGGGTTCGAGCCCCACTGTCGGCAGCCCTGAAGATGGTTTTCCGTGGTTTCCCATTTTCACACCCGGCAAATGCCGGGGATGTACCTTAATGAAGGGCACGGCCGCTTCCTTCCAATTCCTAGGCCTTTCCTAACCGATTGTAGTCGTAAGACATATCTGTATCGGTGCGACGTACAGCAAATAGCAAAAAGAAAATAATAATTTACTTACTTAATCTATTTACATTCCAGGGTTAGTTTTCCCGCGTACTCAGCAAGGAATCCCACCTCCACCGCCTCATGAACAGTGTCCTGGAGCGTAAGACTTTGGGTCGGGGGATAAAACTGGAGAGGAGGACCAGTACCTCGCCCAGGTGGCCTCACCTGGAATCCTAACAGCAAATAAATAATTGAAAAAAGAGAAAACAAGGGGCATATCAATAAAAGAAAAATAGTGTTGATCGAGGTCTGACTCGAACTGGAAATCGCCAGTTTCCAACGCCGATACGCTAGCGATTACACCTCGGAGACAAATTGGAGATATCTGTGGGAATAAGACTAACAATGTTTGAGGATAGATTTTAAACGTTGAATTTTGAAGAAGAAAATGGCCTATTGGCAAAACCGCTCAAACAGGGCTAAATATATTTTAATGAAATGTAAATCCTTAAAATGTGAACATTTGTCTAGAAAAACACATGGCGACCTCCCTCTCCTTGTCAGTTACACTCAGAGGCACGTTAACAACGGATCTCGCGAAACTTAATAATAATAATAATAATAATAATGTTATTTCCCCCGGAGGCCCGGGTTCGATTCCCGGCTCTGCCACGAAATTTGAAAAAGTGGTACGAGGGCTGGAACGGGGTGCACTCAGCCTCGGGAGGTCAACTGAGTAGAGGTGGGTTCGATTCCCACCTCAGCCATCCTGGAAGTGTTTTTCCGTGGTTTCCCACTTCTCCTCCAGGCGAATGCCGGGATAGTACCTAACTTAAGGCCACGGCCGCTTCCTTCCCTCTTCCTTGCCTATCCCTTCCAATCTTCCCATCCCTCCACAAGGCCCCTGTTCAGCATAGCAGGTGAGGCCGCCTGGGCGAAGTACTGGTCATACTCCCCAGTTGTATCCTCCGACCAAGAGTCTGAAGCTCCAGGACACTGCCCCTGCGGCGGTAGAGGTGGGATCCCTCGCTAAGGTCGAGGGAAAAACCTAACCTGGAGGGTAAACAGATGATGATGATAATGATAATGTTATTTGCTTTACGTCCCACTAACTACTTTTACAGTCTTCGGAGACGCCGAGGTGCCGGAATGTAGTCCCACAGGAGTTCTTTTTACGTGCCAGTAAATCTACCGACACGGGGCTGTCGTATTTGAGCACCTTCAAACACCACCGGATTGAGCCAGGATCGAACCTGCCAAGTTGGGATCAGAAGGCCAGCGCCTTAACCGCCTGAGCCACTCAGCCCGGCTCGCTAAACTTAACAAGATATATAGGTTGTAACAATTAGGTATGTTCAAACTTTTAGGACATTCCTCACTCGTTTAAGAATAAAAAAAGTGTTATTTAGAAGACAAGCCTCCGGAAACGCTTTATTTCCATGTTAGAAGTCTTTCTTTACAAGTGTACCTAGTACATTAACTACGGGAAACACACAGCAACAGACCGTACTCGCATACCATATTAAACTTTTTCTCACATTAAGTGTTCAATATACCCTCCGTTAGCATTTTCCCTGTGTTTCAAACATACTATTGTCACGAAGGACTCGTCACACCCAAAAGCATTTTATACCTAACTGCCAGGTTTCAATGAGGCCGCCACTAGCGTGCGGAACAGATGCTTCCTGCTGGGTTTAAGAGGCACCTCCTCCATTGGGGTACCAGCATTGAACTAAAGGATTTCGTCAGCCCAAATCCCTCGGCCCGTTTAAAGAGTTGGGTTATTTCCCACCGCTCAACACTCAGCGTTGAGTCGCGAGCTGCTCGGTCCACTCCGCCCCGTAGCAGAGAACCCTGGCCAGACAACGCGCGCAAATTTTATGGAAAGTAAAATATTGCCTGACATGTAGTGTAACATAATGTCCGACCCGTTGGCTGAATGGACAGCGTACTGGCCTTCGGTTCAGATGGTCCCGGGTTCGATTCCCGGCCGGGTCGGGGATTTTAACCTTAATTGGTTAATTCCAATGGCCCGGGGGCTGGGCGTTTGTGCTGTCCCCAACATCCCTGCAACTCATACACCACACATGACACTATCCTCCACCACAATAACACGCAATTACCTACATATGGCAGATGCCGCCCACCCTCATGGAGGGTCTGCCTTACAAGGGCTGCACTCGGCTAGAAATAGCCACACGAAATTATTATTAGTATAACATAATTCCAATGTAGTCCTAAATTTACGAAATATAGCTCAAAATATTATTTTACAAGCAGTGTACTGTAGTCCGCTTATGTGATGTAGTGGTTAGTGTGATTAGCTGTTACTCTCGGAGGCCCGGGTTCGATTCCCGGCTCTGCCACGAAATTTGAAAAGTGGTACGAGCACTGGAACGGGGTCTATTCTGCCTCGGGAAGTCAACTGAGTAGAGGGGGTTCTATTCCCACCTCAACCATCTGCGAAGTGGTTTTCCGCGGTGTCTCAGTTCTCCTCCAGGTAAATGCTGAGATGGTACCTAACTGAGGGCTGCAGCTGCTTTCTTCCGTCCTCCCTGTCTATCCCTTCCGATCTTTCCACCCCCCTACAAGGCATAGCAGGTGAGATCGCCTGGGCGAGATACTGGTCCTTCGCCCCAGTTTTAACCCCCAAGCCAAAGTCTCACGCTCCAGGACATTGCCCCTGACGCGGTAGAGGTGGGATCCCTCGCTGAGTCTGAGGGAAAGACCAACCCTGGAGGGTAAACGGAGTGAGAAAGAACAAGCAGTGTTGAATCATTAAGGTGCATGTACATTAGAATTCACACTTCGATTCACAATTAGCACTTCGATTTTCAATAGGCTGAGCTGTACAGCAACTTATCCTTGGCTTAACTTCTTCGTCTTCTTTCCTTACGGTCTCTGTAGGACTCCGGGCAGCTTTGTCATGGTTTGGGTTTTCTTTTCCTCCTTCTAGAACCACTTCATCCTCTCCTTCCCTACCGTTTCAGCTGATATTTTCAGTATCTTCTTGTCTTTTCTCCCCTATTCCTGTTTCTCTCTCGTGTTCCTGTGCCTTTCTCTGTCATTGAGCTCTGCATATTGGTTGGTTTATATTTATTTCTCCAGTTCTCTGTCCCTTCAACCTTGATTCCCGTTCAGTCCAGTCCTTCCGGACTTCGACAACCCACTTATTGGCCGTCTTTCCACTCGTCCTACACGTTGTATCCCATACTCTTCTAGTTATTCTCTCCATGGTCATCCTGATCACATGTCCAGAAAATCTTGCTCTTTTGAGTCTTATTTCTTCGTAGATCTTCTCATGTTTCGGTACAGTTCGTCCCTTGATCTTCGTTCCAAAATTTCACCTCATCATTTTTGTCTCGGTATATTTCTCAAAATCTTCTTTCTCCAGTTGCTCTGCCTCGTGCCTTCCTAGTGCCATTGTCTCGGCAGCGTAAAGTGCCGCGTTCCTCGCTGTTGCCTTGTAGTGACTGAACTTTACGCCTTTTGATATGTTTCTTTTACTGTACACTTCTCTGGTCCCAAAGTTTAACTTTCTAAATACAATTCTTTCTTTTTTAATCCATTTACACCCCAGGGTTGGATTTTCCGTCGGAGCCCCGCCTGGAGACTCAGACTTTGGATCGGGGATACAACTGGGAAGGAGGACCAGTACCTGGCCCAGGTAGTTCAACTGCTATGCTGAAAATGGCCTTGTGGAGGGATGATAAGTTGGGAAGGAGGTGGCCGTGGCCTTAAGTTAGGTAGGTACTATCCCGTCATATGCCTGGAGAAGAAGTGGGAAACCACGGAAAACCACTTGTAGGATGACTGAGGAGGGAATCGAACTCCTCTCTAATTATTTGACCTCCCGAGGCAGAATGGACCGCGTTCCAGCCCTCGTGTCACATTTCGAATTTCGTGGCAGAGCCGGAAATCGAACCCTGGCCTTTAGGGTGGACAGTTAATCACAGTAACAACTACACCACACAGCCGGACTGTAAATATAATACTATCTCATATAACAAATTAAAGGATACAGGAGTCTTTCCTTTACTTGAAGCCGGGCTGAGTGGCTCAGACGGTTGAGGCGCTGGCCATTTGACCCCAACTTGGCAGGTTCGATCCTGGCTCAGTTCGGTGGTATTTGAAGGTGCTCAAATACGTCAGCCTCGTGCCGGTAGATTTACTGGCACGTAAAAAGAACTCCTGAGGGACTAAATTCCGGCACCTCGGCGTCTCCGGAAACCGTAAAAGAACTTAGCGGGACGTAAAGCAAATAGCATCATTATTACCTTTACTTGAAAGAATCAAGATATCACACGTTTCAACCTGACTAAGGAGTATAAACGTAACTTCGCATCATTTCTACCTGGGAAACAACTTTCTAGATATTATTTCTCGCAGGTGCCTTTCCTCCATTCCATGAACGAGGCTATTAAATATTCTCACGCTGTGACTAGCAGAATCCCGTAGCCACAACGAGTGCGCAATTGAGTGGCTGGTGCCGTCATTGTGCAACTCCCACACACAACATTACAGCCTTGTTGTCGGGACACGCAGTATAACTAGAATTGAAATGTCTTGCTGATGTGACATAAAGCCTTTTATGGAACGAGTTTATACACACGGAGGCCATTTAATTCGGTATGATGAGCAATCCTGCTCCGTACTCACGTCTGCCAGCTTTGTATAGGAAGCCAGGAATTAAATACCAAGACCTTGGATATTGCACGTGCATCCGAGACAGCGATGTGTACATTCATTCTTAAATGATGTTATCTAGAGTATAGGACAAGTTATATTACATATGCCTTTAAATAATATTAATAAAATACGCGGTTTTGTTATAAGATTACTCTAATATGAATAACATAAAATATGAATAAATTAAAAATGTAATAATTAATTACCTCACGCATGGGCGTTAATTGTAACATTAGAAATGATTACATATATCAAAATATTAATATATGTACCACAATTAAATGTAATTATCATGTGACGACTTCCAGTAAAATAATTTTTTTTAAAAATGAATAACATATGACGAAATTTCAGAAGTGGTACGAGGGGTGGAACGAGGTCCACTCAGCCTCGGGAGGTCATCTAAGTGAAGGGTGTTCGATTTCCTCCTCAGCCAGCCACGAAGTGGTTCTCCATGGATTCCCACTTCTCCTCCAGGCAAATGCCGGAATGGTACCTGACTTAAGGCCACGGCCGCTTCCTTCCCTCTTCCTTGTCTATCCCTTCCAATCTTCCGATCCCCCAACAAGGCCTCTGTTCAGTATAGCAGGTGAGGCCATCTGGGTGATGTACTGGTCCTCCTCCCCAGTTTTATCTCCGAACCAAAATCTCACGCTCCAGGACACTGTCCTTGAGGCGGTAGAGGTGGATCCCTCACTGAGTCCGAGGGAAAGACCAACCCTCGAGGGAAAACTGATTAAGACAAGAGGAAAGAAAGATAGATAATAATAATAATAATAATAATAATAATAATAATAATAATAATAATAATAATAATAAGTTAATTGTTACCGTATTTTTGTGGATTACAGAGGTGTAAGAAGGTGCTGGTGTTAATGGGTGGACAGTGAAAAGATCAGAGCATGAATTAAAACACTAAATTTTTAAATTTTATTTATTTCCTTTTAGTTTAAAATTTGATAGATAATCTGAATGAGCAGGAACAAATAACAGTTGAAGAGCTCATCAGCTCGGATAAAAAAGGTGGAGTATAAGTACAAAAATTAGATACAATAGAGAAGATGTTCAACACAATATTTTACAAAAGAATGAGCGTTGTAGCTCTAGAGGTACACTATGTCAAAGCGTATATTTGCTCCATTCATTGACATCCTAGGTAACTGAGCTCCAAAATTTTACGAAAGTCCAACCTCTCAGAGGTACTCACTTCTTGCCAAATTTACACTAGATACTTTCGTGTGGAGCGTGATATTGTATGGAAGTGAAACATGGACGATAACTAACTCAGAAAGATAGAGAATAGAAGCTTTTGAAATGTGTGTTACAGAAGAATTCTGAAGGAGAGATGGATAGATTGAATCACAAATGAAGAGATACTGAATCGAATTGGCGAGAGGAGATCGATTTGGCTAAATTTGATGAGAAGAAGAGATAGAATGATAGGACACATCTTAAGACACCCAGGACTTGTTCAGTAGGTTTTTGAAGGAAGTGTAGGTGGTAAGAACGGTAGGGGTAGACCAAGGTATGAATATTATAAGCAGATTAGAGCAGATGTAGGATGCAGTAGTTAAGTAGAAAGGAAAAGGTTAGCACAGGATAGGGTGGCATGGAGGGCTGCATCAAACTAGAAGTACAAAAGGAAAGGCTTAAGAGGACCGGCCAGGTACAAAATTCTAGGAGGTGAAACACTTGCACTTCTTTTGAGACCTTTATAAATACACTTAAAATCCTACATGGGGCTAAGCCTATACTACAGAGGGTGACTAGATGGCTAAATATTAAGCTCCAAAATAGTGTTAAAGAATTTAGAGTTTTAGAATTTCATAGGCACCCCCATACCAAGTTGAATGGGAATTAATTGAGGGTGAACACTCTTTATTCCGTAAGTTATATATTTTCCAGCAGGGATTTGAACAATGTCTTCAGACATGCCTGAAAATTTACATTTAAAAGGTGATATTAAACTTGAGAATTTTACATTAAGAAAGAAGTTTGAAACCTTTCCCTCAAGTGGAACGAGTGATTGTGTGTGAAAATGATATGAGATTATTGTACAATAAAATCAAATATTCGGTTAATATGATAACTTCAATTAAAAACATCCGTACTGTATTTACGAAGTAGAAGTAGCCTATACATAGCTAGTAGTAACTACAGTATTTAACTTGGACTAGTATTGCAAGGATACAATTAGTTAAATTTCATTTAATAATTTCATTTAATAATTTCATTTAATATTTTTATTAAGCTTACTAGTATTTTTACGACCGGGCGAATTGGCCGTGCGCGTAGAGGCGCGCGGCTGTGAGCTTGCATCCGGGAGATAGTAGGTTCGAATCCCACTATCGGCAGCCCTGGAAATGGTTTTCCGTGGTTTCCCATTTTCACACCAGGCAAATGCTGGGGCTGTACCTTAATTGAGGCCACGGCCGCTTCATTACAACTCCTAGGCCTTTCCTATCCCATCGTCGCCATAAGACCTATCTGTGTCGGTGCGGCGTAAAACCCCCTAGCAAAAAAAAAGTATTTTTACGTTAGTATTTCTTTCGTTGTGTATTGAAATGAGTATTTTTTCAAATCTGTATTATCTAGACAGTTCCTTTTTCTTTCTTTCTTCTTTGCTTGTATATATTCATATTCTTGTCTTAAAAATTAGTGTTATTTGTAGTTCTTAGTATTTTAATTAGTGTCATCGTTAACAAATAATAATATGTGTGTGGTTAAGTGTAAGAAATGGCCAAGAGCCCTAACTTCGCCACAGAAAATAAAGGCTTCTATCTTTATCTATCTATCTATCAAGTTAACTGCCAGGATCTATTTACATGTTAAAAGATGTCTGCCATTACCTTGAGTTGTTGGGCCTTCCGACGAAGGCAAAGCTGCCCCTTATACGCCGTACACACACTTAGACCGGAACGTTGAATATGACAATACGACCCTAAAGCGCCCAGCTTTTATAGCAACGCAGAGGGGAGAGTTCCAGAACTCTCCTGACCTAGGTAGAATGCCTGCACATATACCCACTTTTAATTGGTTAGAAAAATGTATACAACAAAATTCTGATTGGTTTATTACTTAAGGAAGAAGTCGTAGTAGTGCTGACAACCTCAGCACAATAAAAACAATCTACAAAGGCTTAAGGTTTACCACTATAGAAAGTTGAAATTTCCCTTAAAAGTTACAAATTAATTGTCCGTCCTCCCACCAGCGGGGTCACATAGGCCGATAGTAGAGACATCTAAAGATTAAAGGTCGAAATATCTTTCAGATACATAGTTCAAAGTTCACAGCACAGATGGCCTTCTAAAAGGCGCGCAGATCAAATGGACGGAGAAGGTATATCCCTGCTACAATAATATTCATCATTGTCATCATCATCATCATCATCACAATTTTCCGAAAATGCAGGTGAACGCGTGCCAGAAGTCGCCATAGTATCACACAATTTAGAATGTTAATAACAAGAGCAATAATAATAATAATAAAAATTGGTAGACCGTAAAAGATTCCACTCAGGTCGTGTTCATAGAGCTTCAAAACTTGTCTCAGCTGATTGGGTCTTACCTAACTCCACTAAAAACAAATAAACAGTTAGGAAATGCACCTACGTTCTCCAATAACTTCTCTCCCAATTGAAAAGAAACTATCTATATTATGGTCTAACCATAATCTGTACATAGGCCCTTCATCAACACACAATACATATAAGACAGTAACACAATAAATATTTACAAATGCTGGTAGATGCCATATGTACATTCACTAATCCTAGAAAAAGAACTGTAGGAAACGGCAGCGAGGACTAAACTGCCATTTTTAGGAAGTACGAGGACCAATTATTACAATGCATACACAGTATACGTTATATTGTCCTTCACTCTTTTCGTGCATACACACAAATTGCCTGCTATCACCATCAACACGTGTTATATCACTTTGATACGGTACCTCGTTTTTCACTGACACCAAAACTTGGTTTTAGAGACACTTTCGTTTGCACAAACATACACTGTTGATCCATGTCTCGAAACCGGGCCGCAGATTGGCGAAGTTGCCACGATATCTGTAAAATCAAGTACATGTACTAGATAAGTGCTGTGCACTAGATTTCTGGGGATGTACTAAAGACAATGGGTTGGGATATAGTACCATATCTTAAGTACTTATCTGATTATTGTTTGGTCGGAGGAGCTATACCAGATGAATGGAGAGTTGCTATAGTAGCCCCTGTGTATAGAGGAAAGGGTGATAGACATAAAGCTGAAAATTACAGGCCAGTAAGTTTGACATGCATTGTATGTAAGCTTTGGGAAGGCATTCTTTCTGATTATATTAGACATGTTTGTGAAATTAATAACTGGTTCGATAGAAGGCAATTCGGTTTTAGGAAAGGTTATTCCACTGAAGCTCAACTTGTAGGATTCCAGCAAGATATAGCAGATATCTTGGATTCAGGAGGTCAAATGGACTGTATCGCGATTGACCTGACTAAATATGTTAACAACTAGATACTTACAATGATCCCCATAAGCAACTTTCATCCCATCAATGCAGTAACTAAAACTGAGAGGACTTTTCCTATTTGTGAAACTTACAACCTGACTTTTAGCTCCGTTTTTCATCATACCATTGCCTTCTGTCTATCTCACAATATTATCGAGGTCATTTTGCACTTGCTCACAGTCTTGTAACTTATTTATTACTCTATACAGAATAATATCATCTGCTAAAAGCCTTTTCTATGATTCCAGTTATTTACTCATATTAAAAAAATTCGCGTGGCTATTTCTAGCCGAGTGCAGCCCTTGTAAGGCAGACCCTTCGATGAGGGTGGGCGGCATTGTGGTGGAGGATAGTGTTATGTGTGGTGTGTGAATTGCAGGGATGTTCGGGACAGCAAAAACACCCAGCCCCCGGGTCATTGGAATTAACCAATTAAGGTTAAAATCCCCGACCCGGCCGGGAATCGAACCCGGAACCCTCTGAACCGAAGGCCAGTACGCTGACTATTCAGCCGAGTCGGACATTTACTCATATTATTTATATTATTTATTTATATTTACTCATATTATTTATATGTATAAATAATATAATATAATATAATATAATATAATATAATATCTATCTATAATATCTATAATTATAAAAGGAAGTGTTTGTCTGTCTGTCTGTCTGTGTGTCTGTGCGCGATGCCCAGCAAAATCTACAGCACGCAGAGATCTGAAATTTTGAACAGAGGTAGATGGAAGGGGGTCCGAATGCACCTCGAAGCCGGAATTTTCATTTTCGCTTTCGTTGGTGAGTTATAAACGAAAAACCATCGTAAAACGTGCATTGGGATATGACAATCCAACGTGCTGTCACCAAGATTAAATGCATAGAGTCGCTGTCGCTAGGCAACGTACATGAGATAGGTAGAGAACACAATATTCAAGGAGCCATTTTACGTCCAGGACGTAGGAAGCTGTTTTTGGTCTTATATCTCTATAATTATAAAAGGAAGTGTTTGTCTGTCTATCTGTGTGTCTGTGCGCGATGCCCAGCAAAATCTACAGCACGCAGAGATCTGAAATTTTGAACAGAGGTAGATGGAAGGGGGTCCGAATGCACCTCGAAGCCGGAATTTTCATTTTCGCTTTCGTTGGTGAGTTATGAACGAAAAACCATCGGAAAACGTGCATTGGGATATGACAATCCAACGTGCTGTCACCAAGATTAAATGCATAGAGTCGCTGTCGCTAGGCAACGTACATAAGATAGGTAGAGAACACAATATTCAAGGAGCCATTTTACGTCCAGGACGTAGGAAGCTGTTTTTGGTCTTATATGGTGTGAGGGCATATGACGGTGTTGATGATGATTCGTCTGTCGGATCGGGACGTTAAGTCTTGAGCTATTCGAGAGGAGTGCTATATGTGCCGGCGGCGGGTTTCATCCTCTTCATTCTTGCTATCATATATCATGTCATTCATTTCTTTCAACAAGCAACTTTTACAAGAATTACCCGATGTTCTACACAGTTACAAGTCTATCGACTACACGGCAGAGCTTCGAAAGACTTGGAGTCACCTGGAGGACCCTCGAACATCTTAGAGCGGACGACTGTGGCACCAATTATCATTCTTAAGAATAAGAATCCTGCCCTCTGCAAAGAACACGACTCTGAAACTGATGACTAATATTATTGAAGCCATTCTCATGATTGGGCATGTCGCGAGCGAAGTAATATTCATTCCTCGGATTCGAATAATTTGTCCGGATATACAGTTTAAGTTTAGATGTCTGCAGTGTTCAAAATAAAATTTATCTATGTAATAATAAAGCAAGCATAATCTTCTTCTCCTTCTTCTTACTATATATAAAAATGGATGTTGTATGCATGTTTGTGTGTGTGTGTGTAAATGACACATCTCTTCCTAAACCACTGGAGCAATTTCATCCAAACTTGGTACACTTATGACTTACTATCTGGAGACGAGCACTGTGGGGGTAAGCCATCCGTAGCTCCTTTAGGGGTGGGGGGCCAGGGCTGGGCAAGGTATAAAAAAATATGGAACAAAGTGCCGAATCCACAGTTTTCGGGGTCGCTGAGATGAACAGTGACACTCCCGATTTTTCAAAAGTCAAAGTTCAGCTCCCTTTCGCATGGGGGGCGAGGGGGGAATGATATGTTGAATTAAACGAAAATAATGTCGAATACATAGTTTTCGGGGGTCGCCGAGGTGAATTGTATACTCTGGATTTTTAGTATCAGGAGACAAACCACGTGGGAGTAAGACAGCCCAGAAACCCTTAGGGGCGGGGGGGACGAGGGGGTTCAGATAAACTAATTAACGAAAATAGTGTCGAATACATACTTTTTGGGGTCGCTGAGATGAATAGTGACACTCCGGATTTTTTTAAAGTTCAAGTTCAGCCCCCTTTGGGGTGGGGGCGAGGGGGGAATGATATATAAAATTAAACGAAAATAGTGTCGAATACATAGTTTTCGGGGTCGCCGAGGTGAATTGTACACTCCGGATTTTTAGTATCAGGAGACAAACCACGTGGGGGTAAGACAGCCCAGGAACCCTTAGGGGCAGGGGGGGGCGATGGGGGCTGAGTATAAAAATCATCGAAAATAGCGTCGAATCCGTACTTTTCGGGGTCGCTGAGATGAACAGTGACACTCCGGAATTTTTTAAAGTCCAAGTTCAGCCCCCTTCGTGGTGGGGGGCGATGGGAGAGTGATATATAGAAATAATAGAAAATAGTGTCGAATACATAGTTTTCGGGGTCGCTGAGTTGAATAGTGACACTCCGAATTTTCTGTATCAGAAGACAAACCACATGGGGGTAAAACACCCCAGGAACCCTTAGGGGCGGGGGGGGGGGGCTAGGGGACTGAGGTATGCAAATCATCGAAAGTAGTGTCTAATCCATTATTTTCGGGGTCGCTGAGATGAATAGTAACATTCCGATTTTTTAAAACTCAAAGTTTAGCCCCCTTTAGGGTGGGGGAGCGGGGAGTGAGATATAATAATAATCGAATATACTGCCGATTCCATAGTTTTCCAGGTCGCTGAGATGAATAGTAACGTTCAGGATTTTTAAAGTCAAACATCAGCCCCCTTTGGCATAGGGGATGAGAAAGGGTGAAAAAATAATTTGTCAGAAATGACCGAGATAATGGACGTGTGTATGTTCCAGTATGACTTTCAAGTATAACTTACTACCTGGAAAACGTACTGTGGGAGTAAGACGCCCCTAGAACCACTAGGGAAGCGGGTGAAATATAATCCACACTAATAAATGGAAGTCTGTTTGGCGCGATCTATATATACTGTACTATATATACTGTATATATAAATTAAGGCATAAAAATGAAAACAGACGTGAATTAGTGAGACCATTCTAGGCATCTTAGAAATTTGAAACTTGGTACCAAACAACCTGATGACTTCAGGATCCCTAGAAAAATCTCAAATTCTCATAATTCTCTGAGGGGTACATGCTGGTAGTTTCAAACCTGCATAAGAACACAGTCGGTGATATTTATCCAGAACCTACAGGTTTTATGGGCTTAAAAGTTTCCTGAATGTCCTGATTTTTAACCCACTCTCCCATATCAAGATCGCAGCACAATCTCCCAGACGAGTTAGAAAATTGAAATTTTGCAAAATTATAGCTTTTAGCATGTAACCGACGGAAAATTTACGAGATGTTTCAATTTTTTTAACCCCCAAAAATATCGAAATATGGAGGCAATTTTAATGACGGTGCAGTCCTTCCTTTCGATGTATTTCGTGGCTAAACGGTAAGTCGTATCACAAAACAGATGGCACAATCTCCGTTCAATTTGGAGTGATCTACAACTTCGGTCCTATGACTTTTGTCGTATCTCTATCCCTTATACATTAAATTTTTCTCTTTCTTGATTTACCTAAACTTTGCACTTTTTACACATATAATTGATGGTTTGATTTACTTATATGAAAGATGGGATCAGCAAATTCTACACGAATATTGGCCTACCTAGTAGCCATATGTGAGCCAAATTCTATGTTTGAATCTGTCGCATAAGTATCTGAAAAGTAATTCACTGTGTAAAAATCTTACACAAATTTCACCCTATTCAACGTTTCTAAAACACAATGAATTGTGGTAGACAAGTGCACCTGTCGTTATCATCACAACTCCATAACTCGCACTTTATATTGGAAACATCATCTGCCGACCTCCCTATGCTTTTTCTCGGATAACGCCAATTTACATGCAATTTAAAAATTATTATTCACTTCATGTACAGTTATTTATTTCGATATCCGTACACAATCTGGAATACCGTAGCGAAGCACGGGTACAATTGCTAGTAATATAATATAATATATATATATAAAAGAAAGGTCTTATAATACTGCCTTGAGGAATTCCCCCCTTAATTATTACAGTGTCTGAAAAAGCTTCGCCTACTCTAATTCTCTGAGTTGTATTTTCTAGAAATATAGCCACCCATTCAGTCACTCTTTTGTCTAGTCCAATTGCACTCATTTTTGCTAGTAGTCTCCGTTGATCTACCCTATCAAATACCTTATATAGGTCAATAGGTCCATTTGACCTCCTGAATCCAGTTCCATCACTTTCTGAATCAGCTGTCCTTCCCATATTAACTTATTTGCCATTTATTGGCCATGGTTCCTGTCATTCGCAGGACCTTCCCAATTGACATTTGGTAAATTGAGATCCCCTTGCGTGACTCAGGATTTCAGCTCAATTGGTCCAGTAGTGCTCGAGCCTATCTGGACAAAGAAGCAAAACAAAGAAACAAGACAAACACCATGTGAATTTTATTAATACGCTGCCTGACAATAAATAATAATAACATCCCACTAACTATTTTAACGGTTTTCGGATTCGCCGAGGTGCCGGAATTTTGTCCCACAGGAGTTCCTTTACCGGCCCCGCGGTGTAGAGATAGCGTGCCTACCTCTTACGGGTAGGTCCTGGGTTCGATTCTCGACCAGGTCAGGGATTTTTACCTGGATCTAAGGGCTGGTTCGAGATCTACTCAGCCTACGTGGTTACAATTGAGAAGCTATCTGACGGTGAGATGGCGGCCTCAGTCTAAGGAGCCAAGAATAACGGCTGAAATGATTCGTCGTGCTGACCACATGACACCTCATAACCTGCAGGCCGTCGGGATGAGCAGCGCTCGCTTGATAGGCCATGGCCATTCGGGGCTCCTGCGCCATGGGGTTTGGTTTAGTTTCTTTTAGGAGTTCCCTTACGTGCCAGTAAACCTACCGACGAAGGGCTGCCGTATTGGAGCACCCTGAAATACCACTGGGCTGAGCCAGAATCGAACCTGCCACGTTGGCGTTAGAAGGCCAGCGCCTCTACCGTCCAAGCCACTCAGTCCGGCACTGCCTGACAAGAAAATGCAAGTAGTTTCCAACGTATGTTTTTATACGTTGATGCTTGTTGTTTAAAGAGGCTTAACACCTAAAGACTTCGACCCTTCTATCCTCTGATATCAGAACTATTACTTCGATTCCAGACGCTAACAAATTTCTCCGCGACTTGCTTGTCGCTAAAGCTTCACGTTCCAATGGGTAGAGGAAAAGTACTTAGATCTCGCACACAAACCAATAAGCCTGTTGTATGAAGAACACGACGAAGATATTTCGTTCCCAAGTGTCTACCTCAGTGAACCACATACATTATGATAGCTACGAGCGAAATTCGTGAAATTTATTATCCACATAATATTTGTCCCTTATTTCTAATATGTAAGTCAAAATCCTGCGGCCGTTACAATAGTGACAGCCTACCGCCATTTTTTTCTGTTATGCTAACTACAGTCGGTGCAGCTCCTTCCTGTTAACAGTTGACTATGAAGGTTATGGCCGCTATTACTGCTGCACTGTAATATGGTAACTTCCGGCTGTGTACTGTTTCATCTTATTGCGCTTGGCCTCCCACGCACATCCACTGCACGGCTTTCAGGAACACGACTCGAATCCCGTGACCATACCTCCTTTGTTAATGAATTCGTATTCGTAATAACCAGATTTATTGGGAAGGTAGAAGATGGACATGATTATAACAGATATACAGAATATCCATTTAATCCATCATCGTGGGGTGCAATATCCTATGTAGCCTCAGCATTATGCTGCCGCCTCTCATAGGGACTGTTCAGTGACTTCCACTAGAATGGTGGTGATTATTGCTTTAAGAGGATATATAATCTCCCCTTATAACCCAAATAATGGAATAATAAGAAGATGATGGTCGAAACTATCGAATAATTAAAGTAATGGCGAAAGATGCATTAGGGACGTTAGAATTGTGAAATGAAGGACTTCATTCTCTCACTATGCCACTTAGGTCAGAAGAGAGCAAGAATTGGCCACGGAACGTCCAAGAGAAGACATGCAAGTGAGGTCCTCGGAGTGGTTATTCTTTGTTTAGCCTCCTAAACGGGGATTTTACTCCGAGAAACGCACATTTGTAGTGGGGAGAAACACTGATAGAAAATTTGAATAAGGAATTAATCATTCGTCCCGGCAATCATGCATGTGATCATTCGGAATATCTGTTTGTTTATACTGCCCGTTTAGATTTAGATTTAATAATTCAAACCAAAAATGTATGTATTATGAGATCTTTGTAGTACGTTGACATGTGACTACTGATACAAGAAAGAATAAATGAATGGTGTTATTCTCCCATACTAAACTTCATTATCACTACGAACATCAGTATGCAGTGATTCGCATCAAATTTGGAAACTGTTGACATCTTCAAAACAATAATCGAACTACCTTCGATGATACAATAACCCGCTTCAAATGTACTGGAAACTGGTACGCGTTTACCCGAGATTTCAGACCTACTTCAGAGTGCCATCACACTTTGGTGTTAAAACGTTGGAGCAAAGACGTAAAAAGGTAGTGCATGATGTTACTTTTGAATAAAACAACAAGTGACTATTGACAGCGTGGACGTGCCTGCACAAAAGGGTTAAAGGCAATTTGGGATAGGCCTGAACATACTTTCTCAGACTTAATCAGTTGAGAAAATAAAGGAGGTCTGATAATAATATTGTTATGAATATAGTTTCGTAGGAATACTTTATGTCCGCCTCTGTGGTGTAGTGGTTAGCGTGATTAGCTGCCACCCCCGGAGGCCCGGGTTCGATTCCCGGCTCTGCCACGAAATTTGAAAAGTGGTATGAGGGCTGGAACGGGGTCCACTCAACCTCGGGAGGTCAACTGAGTAGAGGTGGGTTCGATTCCCACCTCAGCCATCCTCGAAGTGGTTTTCCGTGGTTTCCCACTTCTTCTCCAGGCGAATGCCGGGATGGTACCTAACTTAAGGCCACGGCCGCTTCCTTCCCTCTTCCTTGCCTAGCCCTTCCAGTCATCCCATCCCTCCACAAGGCCCCTGTTCAGCATAGCAGGTGAGGCCGCCTGGGCGAAGTACTGGTCATTCTCCCCAGTTGTATCCCCGACCAAGTGCCTGAAACTCCAGGACACTGCCCTTGAGGCGGTAGAGGTGGGATCCCTCGCTGAGTTCGAGGGAGAAGCCGAACCTGGAGGGTAAACAGATGATGATGATGATGATGAGGAATACTTTATGTCGGTAACAAGAGGTTTAGCGTTTTTGAGCATGTGCAGTGAGTACAAAACTGCGCTGAGAACTCGAGAACAGGGGCTCAGAAAGCCTGCACACCAGCTACTCCTAGTTGTGAGTCATCAAGGAGACTTCCCTCTTTCAGTCGGCTTTTATTAAAGCAGCGGATGCCGTGGAACTATTCCATCCCGTGCCTTCATATGACTTGTCGGAGACGAAAACAATTTTCTAATCTGGTTTTAATAAGTTTTGTTCCTGATATCCAACTACTTTTTTGATCAATGAAATATGTAAGGAACATTTTAAACTGATAAAGCAGTACCGTAAGTCATCATCATCTAGGCATCATGCCAGCGAATCTCTGTTGCTCAGCAAGGAAAGAATGTAAATCAGAGAGCATATAAGTCTCTGGTAAGACCTCAACTAGAGTACGGTTCCAGAGCATGGGACCCTCACCACGATTACTTGATTCTAGAACTGGAAAACATCCAAAGAAAAGCAGCTCGATTTGTTTTTGGTGATCTGCGGCAAAAGAGTAACGTTACGAAAATGTTGCAAAGTTTGGGCTGGGAAGACTTGGGAGAAAGAAGACGAGCTACTCGACTAAGTGGTATGTTCCGAGCAGTTAGAAGAGAAATGGCGTGGAATAACGTTAGTAGACGAATACGTTTGAGTGGTGACTTTAAAAGTAGGAAAGATCACAATATGAAGAAAAAGTTGGAATTCAAGGTGACAAATTGGAGGAAACATTCCTTTATAGGAACTTATAACTTTCCAAGGGAGATTTTCAGTACTAGATAAATAACAGATAGGGAACCTGCCACCTGGGCGACTGCCTTAAATGCAGATCAGTGGTGATTGATTGAAGCAGAATTCTCCTGTATGGTTCCAATGCCTCACTTGGTGTAATTTTCTTGGGTGACACTAATTGCCAAGATTCTTGACCAGCCTTCAAAACTCGATTATCTGGAGATGTACCAAACACAAGGTGCGGGTTACGGGCAGGAATTGGGCCGTATCTGACATTTCTAACTCTTGACCACGCTCTGCCATCTGTTACATGCGGTAGTTTGGTATTCTGCTTCCTATTTGAATAAATTAGCTGTGGTCAAGGGCTGTGAAGAACAGAGCATCCGGGGTCATACCAGAGTTCCTCCATATTATAACCTCTCTCACCACTCAACGCACTTGTTCGACTATAGCCGATTGTGACGATATCATTACGAAGTCGACTTAACCAGCCGTCTCATAATGTATCTTAGCATGTCAAAACAGCTGACAGTTAAGCACGTATTTTTTTCAAGTAAATTTATATCTAAATAATCTGCATTCCGACCAACAAATTGAACTGATCTATAACCCACAATCGAAAGATAATTTTCAAGATATTCTAAGTGTCTTAAGAACATTGGTTCAGCATTTAGGCCAGGAAATTGCTTTCGCTGTGCTATACGCTTCACAGTTATTGAAATTCGAGGGAATCATTGTATAAATATAATAAAAGTAAGTGTACATCTGTGAGAAAATGTAACTTAAGTTTAATAGGAGTCCGACTCGTTGGGTGAATGGTCATCGTACTGGCGTTCGGTTCAGAGAGTCCTGGTTCGGTTCGATTCCCGGCCGGGTCGGGGATTTTCACCTTAATTGGTTGATTCCAATGGGTCGGGGGCTGGGTGTGTGTGGCGTATTCAGCATTAGGGCCCTCATTTCCACAGACATGCAGGTCGCCTAATAGGCCTTTTACGAGATAAAGACCCGCACCAAGCCACTCCGGAGGTCATACGCTATTACTGATAATTTATTTTAATACGAAGCTATATAATCATCATATAATACAGTAGCTACATGGTGGCCGGCTCCGCAGTATCGAGGTAGCGTGCCTGTGCTTTACCAGGAGGTCCCCGATTCGATTCCCGGCCAGGTCAGAGATTTTTACCTGGATCTGAGGACTGGTTCGAGGTCCACTCACTCTACGTGATTACAATTGGGGAGCTATCTGACGGTGAGATAGCGGCCCCGGTCTAGAAAGACAAGAATAACGGGCGAGAGGATTCGTCACCTCGTAATTTGCAGGCCTTCAGGCTGAGCAGTGGTCGCTTGGTAGACCATGGCCCTTCGGGTCTGTTGCACCATAGGGTTTGGTTTTAGTTAACTTGTGGATTGGTTTCTTTCACCTAAAAGCGCGCAGCTGTGAATATCATTAAGCTTAGAATTCACCTGGAAATACTTAACATTCGAAAGGATAAGGAACTTTATAAAATTCGTCCTGTTCTTCATGTATTTGGTTTTTACATTAGCAAGATTTCATTGCGAACCTTGATGGGGTAGGGCGGGCCTCGTAGACGTTAGCACCCTCTCTGAGGACAGGAGATGTGTTGCGATGATTTGAAATATGGAAGAGTTGAGTAGATAACGTCCGTAGCCTATTCGCCTTAGTGGAGGAGAATGTAAAACCACAGAAAACCATTCTGAGGACAGCCGACGGTAGGGACCGACCCATGTGCCTGCTAATGTAAAGCTGCAAGGCTAGCCGGTGTTAGCATTTTTGTCATCGGTAATTTCTACTGTCTGTGTCTATTATGGTGGCGATTGTGGTCCTAATGGACAAAATGTTAGGATTATCAGCTCCTATTGTAGGGAGTACAGTCAAGATATATGTAAACGGTGAGAAACTGAAAGTCTGCAACAACACGGGAAACTGTCGCGGTCAAAAGAAACATGTTTTCCTTCATATAAATTAACATTTATTAAATATTTTACACTTTTATATACTCATTTTATCATAATTATAATTAAATCTATGTTATACAATTCACTCCAATATTCAACTTAATATTATTATAAAATTATATTAAAATAACTTATAACATTAGTCAACTGGCTAATTTAAAGCCTACAAATTTTTACAACTCCTATAATAATTATAATTTCTATTCTAAAGCTTATCTCTTAAAATATTATATTCAATTCAATTAACAGTTAATGGCAATAGAGTTATAATGACAACAGAGGACAACTTAGCACAAGTAAGTGGAATTAATTTCAGACTCATCCGTGGCTGTAATGCCACCATTCTACGTTTACACAATATATGAGCTTCTGGATGGACGGTGCACTTTGAACATTTGTCATGAAGTGTTATCTAGTCAACTCGTAGATACGACAGGAGTTGCATGAATGCGACAGATATATTTTAATACAATCAGTGGCAGAATAGGTAAGCTATCTCAGGACAGTATCCGACAGAGTGCTTAAGAGCATATAATTATTTTTATTATTATTAAGATTGTTATTATTATGTTGTATTTTTTTTCTTTATTTCTTTCTTTCTTTCTTAATCTGCTTACCATCCAGGGTCGGTTTTTCCCTCGGACTCAGCGAAGGATCCCACCTCTACCGCCTCAAGGGCAGTGTCCTGAAGCTTCAGACTCTGGGTCGGGAGATACAACTGAAGAGGATGACCAGTACCTCGCCCAGGCGGCCTTACCTGCTATGTTGAACAGAGGCCTTGCAGGGTGATGGGAAGATTGGTAGGGATAGACAAGGAAAGAAGCGGCCGTGGCCTTAAGTTTGGTACCAAACCGGTATTTGCCTGGAGGAGAAGAGGGAAACCACGGAAAACCACTTCCAGGATGGCTGAGGTGGGAATCGAACCTACCTCTACTCAGTTGACCTCCCGAGCCTGAGTGGACCCCGTTCCAGGCCTCGTATCACTTTTCAAATTTCGTGGTAGAGCCGGGAATCGAACCCGGGCCTCCGGGGGTGGCAGCTAATCACACTAACCACTACACCACAGAGGCGGACTAGTGGTACTTTAAGTCGTAAATTAACTCAGGAACGTTATTCTCTTATTATGCACAGAAAGTAAACTACATGACCTAAACCTAACGGCACTTACCGCCCTTGAAAGGGCGTTGGCCTACCCAGCGACCGCTGCAGATTACGAGGGGTCGTGTGGTCAGCACGACGCATCCTCTCGGCCGTTATTCTGGGCGTTCGAGACCGGGGCTGCATTCTCACCGTCAGATAGCTCGTCAATTCTAATCACGTAGGCTGAGTGGATCTCGAACCAGCCCTCAGGTCGATAGAAAAATCCCTGACCTGGCCGTGAATAGAAACCGGGGCCTCTGGGCGAGAGGCAGGCGTGCTACTCCTACACCACGGGGCCAGGTTTAGCAATATATAAACCGAACAAGTGGCTACGCGGATAGTGTCAGGAAGATATCAGCTTGTATTCGGGAAACACTGGGTTCGAACTCCTCAGCCGGCAGCCCTGAAGTAGGATTTCCGTGATTTCCCGTTTTCACACCAGGCAAATACTGGGAATGTACCTTAATTAAGGCCACGGCCGCTTCCTTCCCACTCCTAGCTCTTTCCTATCCCATCGTTGCCATAAAACAGATATGTCAGTGCGACACAAATCAAATTGTAAATATATATATAAACTCAGATTCTGATGGTTCGGTCAGCTTCCGCTTCAAACACTAGCGCTGTGCCACGTCCTGGGAGCCATCTGGTGGCGAATGAACGTACCATTTCCAGTTCTATTATAACGTCTAAATTTAAAGAGTCATTGTTTAAGAAGCTTTTTTCGTGGACAGTCGAGATTTCTTCTGATGACGCAGAGCACAGTTCTGTGCGAAACGTAAAGAATTTCACCTTATTTTCTTGACATGTCATAAGCCCAAAAAGCCATAGAGTATCATGTCTTTATATAAATTCGTCAATGAAGCACTAAACCTCATTCAGTTTCAACCTGACAATTTTATACGGGGTTATTGGTTCAAACGTCGTGAAAAATTAATTGTATTGTAGATATTTCAAGATTAATTCCACAGTTCCCAATTGTATAATATACCATCATGTATTGCAGTACTAATGCGGGTTTAAAACCGTTAATAAATACTTTGTTACATTATTTGCACACATAACTCAATATTTATAATGATATTTTACTACTGAAGAAAAGCGATTTGTTATTTTACATATGACTTTATTTTACAAGGACTTCCATAGGAGATAATGAAATTTTAATTTGATATTTGTTTTCATTTAATGTAACAGTATATGCTTCGCATCATTAGATGATTAAAATCTTCTGTGAATGAAATACTTCAAAGGTTACTTAATAAAATAATACTAAGCTGAATAGAAGCAACCGAGCGACTTGACCGTGCAGTTAGGGTGGGCAGCTATGAGCTTGTAATCGTGAGATAGCGGGTTCGAACCCTATTGTCGGCAGCCCTGAATATGATTTTCCATGGTTTCCGATGTTCACACCAGGCAAATGCCAGGGCTGTACGTTAATGAAGGGCAAGGCCACTTCCTTCCAACTACTAGTCCTTTCCTGACCCATCGTCGCCATAAGACCTATCTGTGTCGGTGCGACTTAAAGCAAATTGCAAAAGAAAAGAAAGAAATGAATGCATACAAGCTTGTATCGAGATCCGAGAATCGTTGACGAAAACGTACAACTGCTAAGTGATCAGACCGTAAGCCAGTTAAATAGTTGTTTATTTCAATTTGAAATGCTGTATTTCTGTGACTGTTTGCTGAGTTTTAAACTGTCTGTATTTCAACATTTTACATATTTTCGTCGTTGTATTCATTTTACACTGAAAAGATTTTCGCAAAGCTTCTTCAGTCAACAACTTACGACAGTCTTCTTAAGAAACTTTCATATTGTAGCTGGCTGCTAGTCACTGTCCGAGTGACTTCTTATTCTTCTACCACTATGTCCCACAAGCGAATTTGGCCCCGTTTAATGGCCAGATGCCCTTCCTGGCGCCAACGCTATATGGAGGGATGAAATCACTATTGCGTGTTTCTGTGGTGGATGGTATTGCGCTGTGTTGTTTGAATATAAAGAGGAGAGTGTTGGGACAAGCACAGACATCCAGTCCCGAAGCCAGAAGAATTAATCCAAAGCGATTAAAATCTCCGCCCGGCCAGGAATCGAACGCGGGGCCCTCTGAACCTAAGGCCTCTACGCTGACCAAGGAATCGGACTCCGTATGACTAAATCAACTAATTGAATTAAGCAAAGTTCTTTGCAGCAGATCAATCAATCAATCAATCAATCAATCAATCAATCAATCAATCAATCAATCAATCAATCAATCAATCAATCAATCAATCAATCAATCTATCTATCTATCTATCTATCTATCTATCTATCTATCTATCTATCTATCTATCTATCTATCTATCTATCTATCTATCTATCTATCTATCTATTACTGCTCTTCTGCATTTAGGGCAGTTGTCAAGGTGGCAGATTCCCCATCTCTTGTTTCCGTAGACTTTTCTTAAATCACTGCAAAGAAATTGGAAATTTATTGAACATCTCCCTTGGTGAAATATTCCTATCCCTAACTCCCCTACCAATAAACAAATATTTGCCCGAATTTTTCCTATTTAATTCCAGTTTTATCATAATATTGTGACCTTTCCCCCTTTTAAAAACACCACTCTAACTTTTTCGTCTACTAATGCCATTCCACACCATTTCTGCACTGACAACTCGGAACTTACCATTTAGTCGAGCAGTTCATATCCTTTCTCCCACCCTTCACAGCCCAAACTTTGCAACATTTTCGTAAACCTACTCTTTGTTGAAAATCACCCAGAACAAGTGAAGCTGTTTTACTTTGGATTTTTTCCATTTCTTGAATCAAGAAATCCTGGTGACGGTCTAAGTCCAAGGTAAACTGATACTTAATGCAAATGTTCATAACGCAGTCACTCTATTTACACAGTTGATTACATTATTGTGGTATCTCTGATGATATTAAATTTCAAAATTGTGGATGTCGCCATTCATGTACAGTTAGCATTCCGCAGAAAAACTCTATGCAATTTTTTGTAATAGTCTATGACATGCTTTCGTATTGGGACGTGGCTTCGAATTGTGTGAATTGAAATAAAAAAGACTGCTCCATCCTATATTTTGCATATGTTGAATATTATTGGTGATTCTGCTCACACCATTGCGAACAGCACTCTATCTGGGCCGAATTACCATATTTTAGCATTACCATGAGAGACGTTTTTCAGATTCCCTCACACACAGCGGGAGATATAATCCAGTCCAATTATGTGTGAAATGTGTGTCGTGATGTGTTTCAGCTCCTCACTGGATCTCTGCTCGGGTCAATCACGTGGGAATGAATTATGTTGCCTAAGAGAGATCTTTTAAATTAGATCAAGCAAAATTGTGATCATTCATTGTCTACTGCCTGGAGTGTCCGACTGTTGTGCTTCAGAATCTTCCTCTTTTGTGAATGTAATTTATATTCCGAAATCCAATAGAGCTCACGCATACACCTGTATGTATAAATAGTTTAATTATTTCAAAGCCTAATCAATATTATTCTGTACACATTATAATTTTTATAAGGAGGGACCTTGAAAGTAATTTTAAAATATTTGTAAGAATTAAAGTGGCATTTTTAAGATATGATTTTGGGCTGGGGTTCTATCTCACTTAGAGTCATCAATTCAGCGCAGATAATTCTGCATGTGGTAACCAGACAACCAGTGCTCGTCATTCATCTATAGCCTACCGGGTGTTCGTCATTTTCTTCCTCAAGTTGTCATCAATTCAGCGCAGACAATTTTGCGTTGACAGGAAACAGGAACGTGGTAACCTAGCAACCAGTGTTCGTCATTTGTCTATAGCCTATTGAGTGTTCATCTTCTTCCTCAAGTTGTCATCAGTTTAGCACAGACAATTTTGCGTTGACAGGAAACAGGAACGTGGTAACCAGGCAACCAGTATTCGTCATCAATAACCTGCTTAAGTCTTCTTCATCTTCTTCCTCACGTTGCCATCAATTCAGCGCAGACAATTTTACGTTGAACAGGAATAAAAACGTGGTAACCGGGCAACCAGTGTTTGTCATCTATCTATGCTAAATCTTCGTCGTCTTGTTCCTCATGTTGTCAACAATTCAGCCGTTGTCTACGTTATACAATCACAAGGCCGGTAAAGAACCGTTCTGGGATGCGTCTCGGCGTTGTTTGAGAATGCACCGCCAGATCGCACTGTTTAGAACCTGTTAAACCACTGGGTTTTTTTTTCAGGCAGGGCTTCATAATAATTCATCACATTTGAATTGAATTAATAGATCTGACGCACTTACGGGAATAAGAAAACATTAACTTCACCTTTCAATAAATAACTGTTTTAATAATAACATGAAATACCAGTAAATACTCTGCTGCGTAATGGGAAACATAATTTTAGTAGTTTCCGACTTAGAGGCTTTGTCATGAAATTCTTCACGAAATCAGTGTCATTTGTAACATTTCCTGCATGACTGTCAAGTATTGGTTTGAGGACGTTCTTTCGTTATAATAATGTCAGGCAGTCACTCCTGATTACATTCCTCACATATAAATATCTGTATGAATTTGGGAACGACAAATAATTTCAATTTCTTAAGTATATTTGCATTTTGTACATATTGTATGGCAAGCGAAGTGAATTTAGGAAAATTTCCTAAGAAGAAAACGAACTTTATCGATAGGTAACGTAATGCACCTCGGTCTTGTGCCTGAATTAGGCACATCAAAGGGCTTTTGGGATTGATTCCGGAAAGTTTCCCTAGTCAGATTAAACACTGTGAATTTTCCTCGGCAATTCCAACCAAGTTTCCACCTATCATAGCCAATGATGTCAGTTCTATTGAGATTCGGCATTCTGAAAAAGACAAGTTATGGATTGTTTACTTATGCAAAGAAAATATTATTACTATCTGATCCTTTTAGTGGTAAATCGAGTAACTCTAAAATAGCCTTGGGTAGAAACTTTCAGATAATTCTTTGCAACTCTACCACGGCACATTGCTTCTTGATGGCATCTAGTGTCTTGAACATATTCCTTTCTGCATTGCTTGTATCCGACATATTTATCACGCCAATTTTCAACGTTGTTTCCATGACATAAAAGCATGATCTCGCATTATATCCACCTTTTCGTTCGTAAATGACTGAAGAAGAGTTCAATGTCGTCACTACTCAGGTTGCGAGTTAAATAGTAATGGAAGCCTGTTGATAATAAATACCTAATACATTCCACGGTCGAATTTATTGTCAGTTGGATAGTTTCGTGGGTTTCTTTGATGATTTTATGTGTTTGGTCTGCATTGGTTTGAATCTCTTCAATAAACGTCATAAAGGTCACCGTTAACCACGTTAGTCTGTCATCGTCTACTGCGGAGAATATACATTTTTGTCAGAATTTATGTCATGCCACTTTCGGACTATATCTGAGAAGGTACCGTAACTGTTTTCTGGACATCGGTTCAAGATAGTTTTACCCAAATAATCGATTCCATAGGTAGCAATACGGTTGAATGCAGTGTGAAATACTTTTAGTGCTGCTCTTATAGACAGTTTATTTATGTCTTTAATTTTATATATTGCTCTCATTGGAGCTACTGCTGTCTCCCTTATGTGGATTCTGAAGCATTTTATTGTGGTTTGCGTAGTGATCCCAAGATAACTGAAGGAATTAAATAATCCTAGTTCTTTACAATTTACGAGACAGAAAGGACCCACTAATGCTTTCGAGAACTATCTTCACAATGCTAATTCTCGGCAAGGACAGGACTAAAACCTGCTACCTGGCGGGTGAAAGGTGGAACAGCTGTACCCGCTTTTTCTGGCTTGAAAAGACCTGCATTTCACAGACATGAGGTAATAATAATAATAATAATCGTATGGCCTCAGCTACCGTGTGCAGACATTTCAATTTGACGCCATCTGGCTGTCTGCTTGTCAATTTTGGACATTCCGTTTTACTCTACGTCCCCACTGGATGGCAGACTGAGTAAACCGAAACTCTCTTGGACGTCTATGGCTGAGATTTAATGAATTTTGTCGGGTAAACACCAAATGTGTCACCAGAGATCTTTTACATGCCGACATCGTACGACATGCAGTGTCGAATGGACTTTTTTCCGCCCTTCAAAAATCCGACTACCTCTGCCGGGTTTGAACCCACTATCTTGGTATCCGGAGGCCGACACTCTACCGCTGATCCACAGAGGTACAACGTAGGCAACGATTCAGCGCAGACAATTTTGCTTTGACAGAAAACAGACACCGTGGTAACCACGCAACGAGTATTCGACATCCATCTGTACTAAGTCTTCGTCATTTTCTTACCCGCGTTATTGTTGTTTGCCAGAACACTGCCTTTTGTACAGAGTAGGTACAAATAGCGCCTTGGTTTAAACGACATTCCACTGTCTTTGACTGTCGTTTCGTCTACATCAGAGCAAAGTCCCTAACACACGGTGTCGTTACCCAACGCAGCAATTTTTTTTCATAATACGTATCCTTCGAATAATTAATAAAATAAAATTGTGTGTTAAATCAGCAAACATTTCGTTGGACGTAGACCTTGATAGGCTGCGCCATCTTGTGACATGGCATGGGAATGTTGTGTGCTGGATCAGCTGCCATATTGTTGGACGTAGATCTTGATACTACACATTTATATTTTTATTTTTTTTGCTATTTGCTTTACGTCGCACCGACACAGATAAGTCTTATGGCGACGATGGGACAGGAAAGTCCTAGGAAGAGGAAGGAAGCGGCCGTGGCCTTAATTAAGGTACAGCCCCGGCACCTGCCTGGTGTGAAAATGGGAAAGCACGGAAAACCATCTTCAGGGCTGCCGACAGTGGGACTCGAACCCACTATCTCCCGATTACTGGATACTGGCCGCACTTAAGCGACTGCACACATTTATTTCAGTTTATCGGAACTCTTTATCCCCCTGTGGGTGGAGTGAAAGGATGCATTACCTGTACCCCCTGCATGTCGTAAGAGGTTAATAAGAGAAGAACAAACAAAGAATCTCTACTCTCTCTCCTGTGTATTTCAACCCCAAGAACATATCCGTGATTCTATGCATTTCCGTATAGCGCAGAAATTTGCATATACTGTATATTCTATTTGAGGACCACATTGTACTGTAAATAAACTTTGAATGTATTCGGTCATGTTCAGTAAATCTAAATAATGTAGTGACAACGTAGTTCAGACGCTCGCAGGAGATCGCGCTTGCGCATATATTATATGGGAGCGGTCAGGTGGCGTAGTGGTCGATGTATAGTGTGCATTTGACGGGCAACCACTTCAGATTGATATTTCTGTGTGGCGTTGAAGTGAAGAGTGTCGATTTCACCGCTCTAAAGCATGTTTTGAAATGGTGATCAGCGTTCGCGGATTAAAATCGTGGTTGCCCGTAACAAAAATGCATCAGAATTTTATCGAGGATTACGTGAATTCTGTGGCGAGAATCCATTACCATATAGGACGTTTGCTCGATGGGCCATGGCGTTTCGTAAGGGTCGGAATGAGACTGAGTATTTGCACCGCCGTCCATTCCTCAATATCAGATTGACACTGGTAGGTCTTGGAACACTCTACGTACTCAGCGGACCTGTTTCCGAGGCCACCAATTTTCTGAAGTGTACTCCACGCAGTAGTTCAGTCTATCTTTGCCATTAACAGAGAACGATTTGGCATCGGTCGCCAACGGCTTTCCGACATTTGGCGAAAGGTAATAGACTTTTGCAGGTGACTACATTGAACGAATGTAATGCAACTGTACTTGTTAGTTCATTAAATATTGCGTTCTATCAATATTGCCGCAACTGTATTTACAGTTCTCGTAGTACGTATCAGTGAGCTGTACAGAACAAAAATTCCTTCTCACAGCGCAGTGTCATTCCACAACAGTTCACACATAACTACTAACAACCCACAATGACCTCCAGACTCACTCCTCACCGAATGTTTCGTTACGGACTTACGACCGTCTCGTAACTGCTTGTATTCAGTCGCGACTCACTCAAGACGGATTCTATGCTCTCGCAGCCGCGCTCTTTATGTGAACCAGCGGAAGATACCCCCCAGTTTTCATTTCCAGATCATCCTGATAACATTGTTAACCATCTTCCAGTTTATCCTATGGAGATTCCTTGTCGCGAGCATCAGTGATTCGACGGCAGTGTTGTTATTTTTGTTTCACTCACGGCTGACCCACGCACTTTGTACCCTCTCACCATCATCGTAGACTTGAGGCGCCTCTCACTCTTCATTGTCACATTACTATAATGATAACCGTTCTGTTTTCACGACTGCTTTATTCTTAAAATTACAGAACAAGAATTGCCAAACAGTGTGCCATTGTCCATTCTTGTTCTGTACTTGAAATATCATCTGCATGAACTAAAGCTGATAATTTCAGAAGGCCACCAGTCATAAGACACAAACTGCACGGTTTCTACGGTTACGTTTTTGTCATAGATTTTGTCCGTCACGTTACGGCAATTTTCGATTGACCTCCTGCCATAAGCCATATCCACGTCAATATAAGAATTATAATATGTGGAAATCGACCTCCTTTATATTTTCCTAGTGATCCCTAAAGAAATAATTACTCCATGGAGTTGAGGTCGGTAATACATGCTGTGCTATTGGCAATGACACGAGAGTTCCCATTATTTTGTCGATTATGCAGGTTGAGGAACCCTTTCAAGATAACACGCTCATCACCTCTGAAACCACAAATTTAACACGTCAGATTCTTGGATCTTCAAGACAAAACATGGTAATTTTCTAAGAGTACATTTAACTAACACATGGAATTGTCTAAAAGCATTAAAGGATTCTGTCAGAACTTCGTAGAACTTGTCTGACTCCCCCGCTATTGTTTCGCTCCGACTCAGCCTGAAACAATACATCATTTACGTTCTGTTCCACTCTGCTTATACACTGTGTCGTGTCGTGTGGAACGAGGTGTGTCTGAGTAAACTGCCATGTACTCGTGTGCTCTAAGATGATTATCACATCTTCTTACGTCGCAACTTTCTTGTGCGATACTTGGAGGAACTTTTGCTGTACCTCAGTTTACCGCCCTCTTCAGAAGTAAATATACAACACTCTTCGAATGAAGGAAATACACTTAGTAAAATGTCACAACAAGCAACACTGTTAGGTTCTAAAGATTATTTTAAGCGCTTAGAATGGTATATATGTTTTAGGTGTGGAAGGAAAATTGATTATGCCAACGTCCGATTGTAAATTGCTCTTGAGATCTGTAATTCCCAATGCATATTTCATTACGTCACTAACATGGAAATATTTAAATTGCACTGTTTGTTATTGAAGTAGTACACAGGTAGAGTTCTATTTTTATTTTTATTTTTATTTTTTGCTAGGGGCTTTACGTCGCACCGACACAGATAGATCTTATGACGACGATGGGATAGGAAAGGCCTAGGAGTAGGAAGGAAGCGGCCGTGGCCTTAATTAAGGTACAGCCCCAGCATTTGCCTGATGTGAAAATGGGAAACCACGGAAAACCATCTTCAGGGCTGCCGATAGTGGGATTCGAACCTACTATCTCCCGGATGCAAGCTCACAGCCGCGCGCCTCTACGCGCACGGCCAACTCGCCCGGTGGTCGAGTTCTAGAAGCTGTACTTGGCACCGTGAGTGTTTCAAAAACATGAACAGGGTCCGATGACCTTCGATGTTAGGCCACTTTAAACAACAAGCATCATCAAAAACATGAACACCCTGAACTTGAAACAATTTGTAGACAGCACACGCCACGGCAGTGTTCAGTATCTCATAGTAAAGAATAAATCGAAAGATTATACGTTTAAAGGCGTAAACATTTTTGAATTAAAATATATTTATTTTATCATTTCTTTTATTCTTTATTTCGTCATACACTTATATTTTCTTTATTTGTGGAGGGTTATTCCGTTCGCAGTGCCTTCTCGCCCGAAATAAGCAAATTTGTAGTGAACAGCCACCTTGTGCAAGTGACATCTCCTTTTGTGATCAAAGTGACCGATAGGCTCTGTGCTACTAGATCTATCGTTTATTTGAGACATACAGTTTGCATGTTGGGAAACAAAGGAGGAATACTGTAAGGTAAGTAATTCGTATTGCAAAACTTTTCTTTGTAAACAAATATTGTACTTGCAACTCAAGCTATAGCATCCAGAAAAGTGGCAAATTTCCACGGAAGCAAGGCACCTGGTAGTCAGAATGTTAAGTTACATGTCGGAAGAGCTGGTATGGCATTTCCTTTGTCGTAGATCTCGCAAGGCGTGCGTTTCTAAATTTCAGTATTTAGGGCTACTCCACCCAGATATATGGCTGTTATTCCGCCTAATCATCACTCCTCTTTTTTCATCATCATTATTAATATTATTATCATATTATTGTTACTGTTATATAGCCTGGAATAAATGAGCAACAGTCGGACACGCCTCCAAAGGTTTCCAAGGCACAGGTATGTTTCCGCACAACCCGTTGGCCATTCCCGAACAACTTTTCAACCAGTCATTTCTGTGCAGGCTACTAGTTCAACAAGCAATACTTCACAACCTCTGAAGTCACCTGATTTAACAATGGGAGAAAATAAGTCTCCCTTATGCTCAGTAATTCCAACTCTGGAAAAAAGCAATCTATCAAAGAAGCACAGAAGAACTAAATAAATTAAATACCTGACATCAGACACGAACTTTCGAAGAGGCAAGGGAAAAACGGAGTTTAAAATTTGGTAAGGGAATAAAGGAAGAGTTGCTAATAAACCATTCCGAGACATTAGCAAGGCAAACTAATTGTACCAACAGACCGTCTGACCAGAAGACAGTGACGAGGAAGACACGCCATGTGGATTTTGTGGAGTAATATTCCATTACGCTCAGTTATATCAAAGGTGTCCGGCTCCATGGCTAAATGGTTAGCGTGCTGGCCTTTGGTCACAGGGGCCCGGGTCCGATTCCCGGCAGGGTCGGGAATTTTAACCATAATTGGTTAATTTCGCTGGCACAGGGACTGGGTGTATGTATCGCCTTCATCATCATTTCATACTCATCACGACGCGCAGGTCGCCTACGGGTGTAAAATCAAAAGACCAGAATCTGGCGAGCCGAACTTGTCCTCGGACACTCCCGACACTCCATTTCATTTCATATCAAATGTTTGGTGGATACAATGCCAAAACTGTGGAACATAATTTCATGGTGTGGATATTTGTGCTACAGGAAGGATAAACTTCATTTGTGGCCAGAAGCCTTTGAGAAAAAAGACATTGCATTGTGTGAGCGCAATATCCCCCCTGCTTGGGCGTAATAGCCCCACTAACGTTGTAAGTTCTTATTTATACTTCGATTCATATTTTAATTTGACCAGTCTGTACATTGCGAAGTCGCTATTTTTTTTTTCAGTAAATACAAGTGGTAAGGAATCTATATGGTGTGTTTTGTTGTGTTTCCCATCTTGGAATAATGAATTGTATTTGTTGTATAATGCTTAAAAGTTAAAATGAGCGGAATAGCCCTTCCCTATGTCACGTTTACGCAGTGGATTTGGAGAGTGTCACTCGTATACTAATTCGTAATGGTTTCATAAATAATGGGTTTTACGTGTAGCCAAGTGCGAACAATCAAAGGGATGACAAACGACAATTGAATTCGATGAACGCTGGGAACAGTGAGGTATCCGTGGATGGTACAAGAATGAATAAGTGTGAATTTTAACAAATTTTGTGCATTCTTTCAACTTGAAACACAACCAAAATTGAACTCAGTATCTTAGAAATCTTAAATAAAGGTAGAACAAGATTTAAATGGAAATGACGTCATTGCAACGGATGAACCTACAGAAAAAAGGCGTAGTAACAACAAGATTTTATGTACAGAGTCCTAGACCACTTATGAAAAGTATTTACAAAAACAAAAGGGCTTACGACTTTCGAACTCTTTTTTTTTTTTTTTTTTTGCTACTTGCTTTACGTCGCACCGACACAGACAGGTCTTATGGCGACGATGGGACGGGGAAGGGCTAGGAGTGGGAAGGAAGCGGCCGTAGTCTTAATTAAGGTACATCCCCAGCATTTGCCTGGTGTGAAAATGGGAAACCACGAAAAACCATCTTCAGGGCTGCCGACAGTGGGGTTCGAACCTACTATCTCCCGAATACTGGATACTGGCCGCACTTAAGCGACTGCAGCTATAGAGCTCGGTTTTCCAACTCTTAGCCCACCAAAAAAAAAAAAAAAAAAAAAAAAAAGGGAAACACAGTTTCAGAAGAATTAAGTGAGTAAAAGTCTGCAACAGGGAAGGTCGTAGAAGGGAGAGGCGGAATAACAACACCTGGAATCGTTCGTAAATAACTAGATGAAGTACCACAGATGTCATAAGTTCACTTGCCGAATGGTACGTTTAAACTGAAGTCCAGACACACTTTTCATGACTCATGCCTCAACCGGAGATACAGTTTTTTAAACTAGTCAAGAGGAGTACTGAAGTTAAATAATTGTACGTAATATGAGCTGCGCATTTTCGAGAAAGAAAAAGGACATAGTGTAGAACTATGCCGGCATAATAAAAACCGCGGGGAAAAATGACACCGTCATAACACTCTGTTGCTCACCCAATACTGATGAAGCAGTAGCAGAATTTCCCAGCGATGAAACTGGGAGCAGGTAAAACGACCCTCCAACCTCACTCGGTGCCAGTGCTGGACTGAACACTGAGCTCTTTTTTCACTTCGGGAGAGGTGGGGGGGGGGGGCGAAGCCCGCTTCCCCGCGTGGCAATCAACACAATCTGCATTGCCTCCGACATGCTATTAATTTCTAAGGAGAAAAGAGATACCAGGGAAGAGTGGGAAAGGTACTACAGGAATACCTGGCTGTTTGCACGTTAGACGCGTTACAAGGCAAGGTTTGTGTTGGTAAGGTGGTGTTAAGGCGTGGTATTAAGGGTCAGGGAAAACCACACAGGCAGGAAAGAGCCTACATGTAAAAGCTGACAAATTTTGATAGCACATGCAAAAGGATGTGGTTTCTGGGTATGACCAGGTGTTTGTGTTAGTTGAGAAAAAGGCATCATGCACCAGCCATGAACCATAACCTCGCCATTCCAGTAATCAGGGAATCAATCCGTCTGGGCACTGCAATGACTAGCGCGGGCCTTGCCAGTTGCGGAGCCATGCGTCAAGTACCACTAGGGCCCGCCGCACAACGCCACCTCCTTGGGATCCCTCGTACCCAGTCTCCGATCCCGGGCAGTGAGGCCAAGCCCACCAGGGCGTGGGCCTCCTGGATGGGGGTGGGTCATAGAGCCGGGACGCCTTCCTCTCTACCCGCGCCATGGCCCAAAACACAGGGCAAATGCGATGAGAGGCCGGGTGGCCCCCCGCGCAGCTGGCGCACACCGGCGCCTCTTTAAATGCTGTGCAGGCCGTGTAGTGGTCATCACACCCACAGTGGTTGCACCTCACTAAGAGCCCACACCTCTCCTGCCGGTGGCCCCAATTCAGGCAGCGGAAACACTGCAAGAGCTGCCGACGGGGACGGTTCGGTCTCATCTGATTGCCGCTTCCCTCTGAGGTCCTCTTCTGATTGACTTCTCGGTCGGCTGGTATCTTGGGAGCAGTCCTGGGTTGCGGCTAGGTGGCCATCTCGTGGTGGGCCAGCGCCGTCTTCTTCCTGCTGTTGCGGGGGCGGCGTTTTATTCCTGTATGTGGGGTCTCTTCTCGTCGGGGGAGGAGGCCTCGTCCTGGTGGCCCTCCTCCCCGCCTGGTGACCCCGAGGTTGCTGGTGGTCTCGCTATAGAGACGGCGTCTGTCTTCACCTGTCCGGCGGCGGTGGCGTCGGTCTGTGCTGTCACCCGACTGCGTTCCCTGTCCTGTGGGGCGCACATCGATGTCTGTATATCAACTGACACACTGGTAGGCCGGGATTGGATGGCAGCCTCCGAACGCCAGGGGGCATCCTTCTCAACTGCTGTGCTGCTGTCCGCCGTCCGGGGTGTTTTCCTGGATTGCGCCCGGGTGATTGGCCCTTCCTGGTGGGCCTTGGTCTGCGTCCACATGACAGAGCCGAACCGCTCGGCCTGGGTCGCATAGTCGCAGCTCCGCGGGGCGGCGCGCACCTCGTGGGTGGTGGCGTCGTTCGTCTCCGGCTGGGTCGCTTGGACTAGGTCGGTGTTAACCGCCCTATGCCTTAGCCTCCTCTGCGTCTGGGTGATGGCCTGCCTGGTCGCCGTCAACGTCTTGGCCCTCCTCCTGAGGGCACCGGTGTTCCTCTCTAGCACGCCGTCCCTCCCTAGTAGTGAAAACTGAACGGTCGGGGTGAAGAATTTATACGGCGAAAGAAGTTGCTTGAAGCACAATAAATATCGGGAAACAACACACATAGTGACGTGGCGAGTGACGTAAGCCACGGGCAATAGCAAATAGTAGTTCAGCATGTAGCAGAATGGTGAGTGAGACGGGCGATATGCGGAGCAACAGCCGGCAGTACAAAGTCAAATAGGTAAGTGCTCGTTACACTTACCCTACATACATACATTATCAATATAGACTGTTATGCCTTTCAGCGTTCAGTCTGCAAGCCTCTGTGAATTTACTAAACGTCGCCACAATCCTCGATTTGCAACTAGTGTTGTAGCCTCAATTAGATCTATGCCTATTATCTTTAAATCGTTAGAAACTGAGTCTAGCCATCGTCGTCTTGTTCTACCTCTACTTCTCTTACCCTCCATAACAGAGTCCATTATTCTCCTAGGTAACCTATCCTCCATTCCCCTCACATGACCCCACCACCAAAGCCGGTTTATGCGTACAGCTTCATCCATCGAGTTAAATACTAAATTAGCCTTTATAACCTCATTCTGAGTACCCTCCTGCATTTGTTCCCACCTGTTTGTACCAGCAATCATTCTTGCTACTTTCAAGTCTGTTACTTCTAACTTATGAATAAGATATCCTGAGTCCACCCAGCTTTCGCTCCCGTAAAGCAAAGATGGTCTGAAAACAGACCGATGTACCCTGTACATTAATTTATTATTTATAAATTTATGTTGACTGGATGGTGTTATACATCATTTTACAAAGATCCAAGAACAGATTCCGCGATGAATATTGATTTTTCACGACTGCATTGTAATCGAAATAACTACAGGTTTCGACTGTATGTTCGGAAGACGACCGAATAGATTGAAAGTTTATTTAGACTCCGAGATATTTACACAAACGCAACATCCTTTGTGTTAATTATCTTTACTGTGAAATGTAAAGTATTACACATACAAAAATTAAGATAAAAACGTGGATTTTCTTGTTAATGTATCAACGTTGGTGATATGTTTTAATGTGATTCGCTTAGGTTTTTTTCATCTCTTACTTCTTTCTTTCTTAATCTGTTTACCCTCCAGGTTTGGTTTTTCTCTCGGACTCAGCGAGGGATCCTACCTCTATCGCCTCAAGGGCATTGTCCGGGGGCGTGACACTTGGGTCGGAGGACACAACTGTGAGGGGGAACAGTACCTTGCCCAGGCGACCTCACAAGCTATCCTGAACAGGTGCCTTGTTGGGGTGAGGGTGGGGGGTGGATATATGAAATGAAACCACGGGAAACTACTTCGAGGATGGCTGAGATTGGAACTGAACACTCCTCTACTCAGATAACCTCCCGAGGCTGAGTGGACCGTGTTGCAGACCGCGTACCACTTTTTAAATTTCTGGCAGAACAGAGAATCGAATCTGGGTCTCCGGGAGCGGCAGATAACCATACTAAGGAATACACCACAGAGGCGGACTAAAACATTTTCAAAAAATGTAAAATTATGACCCTAGCACACAGTCATAAAATCAGGCACGTCGCCAATGAAAAATATCGAAGAAGAAGAAGAAGAAGAGAGGAAAATTCCCATAAAATTCCTAAAATCAAATTTCGGAAATGAAATGCGGATGAAGAAGAAACTAAAGAAATGTGTCAAGTCTCAGAAAAAAGAAATCACAGAGACTACAAGATAATGGCGATTGAACTTCCACGAACTATAGGCCCATTGTTCTAATGCTTCATACATATTATCTTATTCATAACAGTCATAAAAGTAGCGAGAATGATCTCTGGTGACAAGCGTTTCAGCGCTTGCATACGCCCTGCGCCGAATAGAAAGAAAAAAGAAAGAACCAATGTACCCAGCAAGAAGAGTCTGCTCTCGATGTGACATCATAGGGTGGTGCAGTGGCGTCGCGATGTTGAGGTGCTGAAATCACCGTGCCACGAGTTAGTGTTGCTAGGTGATAGCACCTCGTGTGAGATATCGTCTAATTCGTCTCAGGGAGTTCTACGCCGGGCTGAGTGGCTCAGACGGTTAAGGCGCTGGCCTTCTGACCCCAACGTGGCAGGTTCGATCCTGGCTCAGTCCGGTGGTATTTGAAGGTGCTCAAATACGTCAGCCTCGTGCCGGTAGATCTACTGGCACGTAAAAGAATTCCCGCGGGACTAAATTCCGGCACCTCGGCGTCTCCGAAGACCGGAAAAGTAGTTAGTGGGACGTAAAGCAATTAACATTATTATTATTAGAGAGTTCTACAACTATGTGGTGAAAAAAATGAGAGAATCAATGTTTGAGGAAATTATGGAGAGGAAAATGGACTTCATTTAAAATATATCACGCGTATTCGAGAGAGAGAGAGAGAGAGAGAGAGAGAGAGAGAGAAAGAGAGAGAGCAGCTTGTCAGAATTCCAAGAAGTTCAAAATTCCCAATATAGTGCGTCTAAAGATTTATTGGGGGCGTCTCATAATAAACGCGGCCGAGCGTCCTTCTACTTGGACCCTCATCCGAACACATCTACTGCCCTAGTGCTAGAAAATTGAACTTTCAAGCTCTAAGCTTCATGAAAGATTCTTATTCTTATTCTACCACTTTGCTTCTATCTGTGGGATCGCCGGTGCTATCTATGTCCCACATGTCGATTTGATCCTGTTTTACGACCCGATGCCCTTCCTGGCACCAACCCTATATGGAGGGATGCATTAACTATCGCGTGCTTCTGTGGTTTGTTGTCTGAATATGTTGAAAACAGTGTCGGGACAAACAAAAACAACCAGTCACCGAGCCAGAGGAATTAATCAGACGCTATTTAAACACTCGAAGCGTCCGGGAATCGAACCCGGGAGACACTGAATCGAAGGCTCCAACGCTGACCATTCAGCAAGAAGGCGGAGTCAGTTTGTATTATTATTTCTTTGCTACTTACTTAACGTCGCATTAACACATCCAATATTGTCTGTGACGGAGGGTTTGGAAAGGGGTAGGATTTGAAAGATTGGAGCCGTGGCCTTTATTAAGATACAGCCCCACAAATTACCTAGTGTGAAAATAGGGAACTACCAGAAACCATCTTCAAGGCTGCCGACGCGACGTTGGGATTTGGGCCCAGTATCTGCGAAATGCTGCTTGACCCAAACGCACGGCCGACTCGCTCGGCCAATCTAGATTATAATAAATCTTTATTGCAACCAATGGTCAAATAAAAGAATAGAATACATAGCACTATTCACTACAGAGACTTTTCAGAGAGTAGGCTCTCTTTGGGCACTCCAAAGCGTGGTAACGGCCACAAAGTCTATTGCACCATCGACATACACAGTCACTATTCGGATCGTGAAAGCGGAGAGTAGCACAAGCCTTGTGGTGAAATCCGTGGACCGCTGCACGGGTCACCGCGTGTCTCAGTTCAAAACAACTTTGTTGCCAGTCAGTTGTAGTCATTGGGTCGGTTGTGTAGAAGTCACTCCATATTTCGGTCTTTTTAAATTTCAAATTACGCAGGAAGTCTTGGTATTCTGTCGTCGATTGCAGGGTCATAGAAAACCGTAGGTCTTCGATGAAAAACAGTTCTCTTGTCAGTTCGTAAACAAGTCTCGAAGGCGTGTATTTGGACACACAAAGGATTCGTTTAAGGAAGGTAGCTTTAACCCTTTCTAATTCCTTTAGGTCTTTCTTTTTCAAGAAGGTCCATATTAGTTCTAAACCGTAAGTTGCAATTGGAGTAATCTTTAGATGAAACAGTTTCATTGCTGTCCCAATTGATAACTGGTCGATGTGCTCTATATCATTTATTGCTATTATCTGTCGGTCAAAACTTGAATTTTTTCCAAAATGTTGATGTCTACCGCCTCTGTAGTGTAGTGATTAGCGTGATTAGCTGCCACCCCGGGAGACCCGGGTTTAATTCCCAGCTCTGCCACGAAATGTAAAAAATGGTACGAAGGCTGGAACGGGGTCCACTAAGCCCCGGTAGTCAACTGAGTAGAAGGGGTTCGATTCCCACCTCAGCCATCCTAGAAGTGGTTTTCCGTGGTTTCCCACTTCTCTTCCAGGCAAGTGACGGGATGATACCTAACTTAAGCCACGACGGCTTCCTTTCCTCTTCCTTGTCTATCCCTTCCAATCTCTCTCCTCCCCCCCCCCCACAAGGCCATTGTTAGCATAGCAGGTAAGGCCACCTGAACGAGGTACTGGTCCTCCTTCGCAGTTATATCCTCCGATCCAAAGTCTCACGCTCCATGACACTGCCCTTTAGGCGGTAGCGTTGGCTCCCCCCCCCCCCCTGAGTTCGAGGGAAAAACCAACCCTGGAGGGTAAACAGATTAAGGAAGTAAAATATAAAGAAAGAAAGAAAGAAAGAATGTTGACGTCTATCTTTTACTGTATTTAAGAATACGCATGTTGCGTTTCATATCACGAACTCAATATACATTGACTTGATATTGGAAATCCGTTAATTTGATTAGAATTAAGAAAAATATTCTCCTTTATATACCACTTTTTCCCACACCTGTGGGGTCGTGGGCGCGAACTGTGTCGCACATGTAGACTTAGACCTGTTTTACGGCCGGATGCCCTTCCTGACGCCGACCTTTTATGGAGGGATGTAATCACTATTGCTTCTTTCTATGGTGGCTGGTAGTGTAGTGTGTTGTATGAATATGAAGAGGAAAGCGTTGGGACAAATACAAACACCCAGTCCCCGGGCCAGAAGAATTAATCAGAGGCGATTAAAATCCCCGATCCGGCCGTAAATCGAACCCGGGACCCTCTGAACTGAAGGCTTCAATGCTGACCATTCAGCCAATCAGTTGGACTAGGATTAAGAAAATATGTCAAGAATAAAATGCCCCTTTCCTTCACTGAATGATCAGAGTACTGGCCTTGGTATCAGAGATCCGCGAGTTCGAATCCAGGCCTGGTCGGGGTTTTAAACCATTGCTTAATTCCTGTGAATCCGGGACTGGGCATTTGTTGCGTCTCCGACATTAGATTTCATCTTAAGTAAAGTTCCATCCTGAAAGACGCACATGTCACCCACGGGCGTCAACTTTAATGACCTGCACTAGGCCTCTTCGGAGGCCACACGCCGTTATTATTATATTTACAATACACCATTCCATCCCATCGACATAATTCTGACAGCTGTATTTAACCTTTCCAACTTTCTTTATATTGGAAATCAGATTAGATAAAATTGGGTGACGTCCATCTAATCACTCCACAACACTCCACATGTCAACAAGTTTGACAGTGCCACATTCACTCTGTTCGTCTAGAACCAGTGTCTGTTGTGTTCGAGAATATAGTTTAAATACCTGATACGTAGCACTGTCTGTGAAACGTTCCATTGTACTTACGTCTCGGCTGCTGGTCATTCGACCGTAAGTCAACTGGAAGGGTTGCAGATTATGAGCATTGAAGTTCGTGGAGCTGTCGTCTTCGAAATGTTTAGGTTTACTCATGTAGAATTTCCAGATATCCATTCAATTTATGGAGAAGCGCATTAATCTGGCAGCATGTTGGGAGGCTGTATTGTCAGCCTTAATCCCAACAAGACTCAAAATTGGAAAAACTAATATTGCAGCCTGATTGGTTCTCTCTGTGTGTCACAGTTTCTGCCTCCAGACCCAAAGATTGTTGGTTCAAACCTGAAAGGGGACAAAAAAGTCCATTCGATCCTCCATGACTTAAGAAATATTCATGTGAATGATCTGTGGTTGCACATTTGGTGTTTACACGGCAAACTTAATTAAACCTCAACCATAGAGAACCGCAGAAAGATACGGTTTACTCTACCCTATGGTAGTCGAAATTGACGCGCTGGCAGTCTATAAGGTCTCAAATTAAAGTACCAGCATACGGGGGCTAAAGCCATAATATTATAATATCTTTACAATGTGCTTTCCGTCGCATCGACACTGAGAGATCTTGTAGTGACAATGGCATAAGAAAGGGCTAGAAGTAGGAAAGAAGCGGCGTTAATTAAGGTACAGCCCCAGCTTTTTCCTGATGTGATAATGGGGAAACCACAGAAAACTATCTTCAGCGCTGCTGCCACTGCGATTCGAGGCCTCTATCTCCCGAATGCAAGATCACAGCTGCGTGCCCCTAACCACACTGCCTACTAGCCCGGTAATATTGTTATCACTATTGTCATTACTCTTTCTTTCTTTCTTTCTTTCTTTCTTTCTTTCCTTCTTTCTTTCTTTCTTAATCCGTTTACCTTCCAGCGTTGTTTATCCCCTCGGAATCAGTGAAGGATCCCACCTATACAGCCTCAAGGGCAGTGTCCTAGAGCGTGAGACATTGGGTCGGGGATACAACTGGGTAGGAGGACAAGTACCTCGCCCAGGCGCCCTCACCTGCTCTGCTGAACAGAGGCCTTGTGGGGGAAGGAGAAGAACGGGAGGATTAGCAGGGAATAGAGAAGGAAGCAGCCGTGGCCTTAAGTTAGGTACCATCCCCGTATTTGCGTGGAGAAGAAGTGTGAAATCACAGAAAACCACTTCGAGGATGGCTGAGGTCGGAATCGAACCCCCCTCTACTCAGTTGACCTCCCGAGGCTGAGTGATCCCCTTTCCAGCCCTTGTACAATTTTTCAAATATCGTGGCAGAGTCGGAAATCGAACCCGGGCCTCCGAGTGTAGCAGGTAATCACACTAACCACTACTCCACAGAGGAAGACATTATTATGATTATTATTATTATTATTATTATTATTATTAAAATGATACCAGTAAGATACTAGAAAAGATAATCTTAACCATTATAGATTTCAAGAAGGCGTATGATTACGTAGATCGTGGATTGCTCATGAACGTTCTCCGAGTTGGGATCTGATCTGATCTATGGTCATTTTATCATGATGCATTTTATCATGTTAAATTTGTGAGTGAATTATCTAATTCATTTGAGATGAAAACAGGCTTGAGGCAAGGAGATAGCCTTTCTCCACCCCTCTCTTTATTGCACCCTAGAAAATGACATCAGGGAAAGGAGATTGATAATGAAACAGAATGGCTAAAGTTAGGCTGCGTGAAGAATGTCCTCGTCTTAGACTGTGTACGCCTCAGTTTGGTGCCGGCATTGGTTTTCACGGCTTACCTGAAACCTCTTTATTTTCGACGATGCTATCTTAGGATCTAGCCATCCTTCGCACTGATGACCTAACAGACCAATGTCATGGTCAGGCTGTAGTATACCCATCATTGAAATATACCGCTTTATTTTTCTAATTTTGATTGGGGTTAGTTTTCATAAATTTCTCGAAATATAAGGGGCAGTCACATGAAAACCGAACACCCGCCATACCACACATTGCGCACGAAAGGTAGCAACATTGTCGTTACCTATCGATACTGCCATTGCTGTGGTAGGAGAACTGCATAGTGGCATCTCACAGGTGCATGCAGTTGTTGGGTCATGTCTTTGTTGGTGCGCGGACTGGTGTAGTGTGTTCGTCCGGCTGTAGAAATGGAGGCAAGCAAAGAAGAGCGTAGAAGTGTGGTTCGTTTCTTGCTGGCTGAGGGTGTTGGAGACACTCATCTTCGCATGACTGCCGTATATGGCGAACATTGCATGTCCATGACGAATGTGAGCTAGTGGCATAGGAGATACCGAGAAGGGTGCACATACTGCAAGACGATTCGCGTCCATCGACCCATTACTCCTGATGTGATAGGGCGGACTGATGGCCATATCGGGGAATACCGATGAATCACGTAGGAAGAACTTCGTGTTCAGGTCAATCAATCAATCAATCAATCAATCAATCAATCAATCAATCAATCAATCAATCAATCAATCAATACTGACCTGCATTTAGGGCAATCGCCCAGGTGGCTGATTCCATATCTGTTGTTTCTCTAGCAAACAGTTTGGAAATTTATTGAACATCTCCCTTGGAAAATTATTCAATCCCTAACTTTCCTTCCTTTAAACGAATATTTACCCCAATTTGTCCTCTTGAATTCCATCCTTTTCTTCATATTTTGATCTTTCCTACTTTTAAAGGCACCACTTAAACTAATTCGTCTACTAATGTCATTCCACGCCATCTCTCCACTTACAACTCGAAACATACCATTTAGTCCAGCAGCTCGGCTCCTTTCTCCCAAGGTCGACATTAGCGATGGCTCCGTGAATGCCATTATCAAAGATCACTTGCAAAATCCGCGCCCAGTGGGCTCCGCATCACCTGACGGAGGGACAAAAGATTGACAGAATGGCGTCACGTCCATACAGCCTGTATCTTTCACCTTGTGACTTTCACATTTTTGGCGACATGAAGAAAGACACTCGTGGACGTCGATTTCATTCGGATGAGAAAGTGCAAGAATGGGTGTGGTTGTGCATCCGTCAGCGACCTACGTTTTCTACAAAATTTGAATTGATCGTTCGGTCTCTCGTTGGGATAAATGTATTGACGCTTTTGGTAATTACTTTTGAATAAAACCATCCCATGGTCACGTTGTAGCGGATGTTCGATTTTCATTTAACTGCCCCTCATCCAACCAAGTTCCTGCAGCATTGTAAACTTTCTATTTTCTTGTATCTAAGATGTTTACACGCGAGTGACAACTCTATTTGTAAGTTTCCTTGGTGACAGTCACGGGACTTGAGATAGTTAGGCTCAGAATCTGAGTGACGTCGTGCAAATGGTTTTCTGTCTCGCGCGACGACGCCTGTTGTCGGCGAGACGCCACTTGCGAGAGCGATGACACGCTCTGTGACAATGCATCGCTTCATGTCATGTCGCATGCAAATGAGAGCTTTATTTAAGTGCTTGATTATACTGCAGCAATAGCGTTAGGCAGAGCGAGTGATTGCCGTGTACATGTACGCAATTATTCTATTACGACCCTAGGGAGGAAATGCTGGTTATAGCATGTGTGTTACCTCACTCTTAGGAACAGTTTGCTGTTAAATGTGAAGGGAATCTTGCCTCTCAGTTTTGAATCCCCTTAATCTTGTAATGAAATTGTGTGACACGAGATTAATTTCAAACAATGACCGTATATCCTTCCCTCATTTACGACTTCGAAATCAAGAGTTGACTTATCTCTAGATTGTGAATTTCTGAGAAGAGAATAACTCTTGAATAACACTTCTCCTTGTCGATTCAGGACGTACCTGTCTGTAGCCTACGTTTCGCATGTTGCATATATTTATTTTTCCGAAGAAATAAAATGAAAGTGTGGCGTAATAGCCGAATACTACAGTCATAGGCCTCTCACCATGGCGATCATGGTTCGAACCTTGACCAATGCATGTGGGAATTTGAATCGGATTCCTCCTAAACTACATGTCCTGCAGATTTATCATAACATTAACAGTTACGCAAACACTAAAATCTTGCTTGCTTGTGCAAGAAATGAATGTCGAAGTGTATTAAATAAGTAATTCGTCTTTATTCGTGGCGACGTTAGGGGCCAAGACCCTCTCATACACATAACCACAACATTTAAAAACTTATTAACATAAATGTGAAAACCAACAGCCTGTTTCCAGTCATTCAACCTGGTCTGGAATGGAATGAATGAAGCCCCATCTAGCGGCGAGAATATTAATTGTGCCCGCTGCCGAAGCCTGTCCTCAGGGACAATGATTAATGAATGCCAGATTAAATAAAATGATATTGGATAGTGTTGTTGGAATGAAACACGACAAGGAAAACCGAAGTACCTGGAGGAAAACCTGTCCCGCCTCCGCTTTGTCCAGCACAAATCTCACATGGAGTGACCGGGATTTGAACCACGGAATCCAGCGGTTAGAGGCCGGCGCGCTGCCGCCTGAACCACAGAGGCTCTACTTATTTAACATAAATGCAATTTTTAAAAATAAAACAAATTATTTAAGAAACTATATATAGTATTACCAATAGCAAATACGGAGATAGTAATAATAGAATGATCACTGAATGTACAAAAATTTAGTTATTTTTTATTTATTATCGTCTTTTTTCTATGGCGTAGCTCGGGCTGTAGATCCTGCTATTATGCCCAATCATAATACAGTGTTTACTTTGTGTTAAGTTCTACAACATACTAAAATTATAGACTTATAGACTAAATGGAAAAGCTTATCGTCTAGTTCCTACGGTAATATTTACATGAAGAAAGTAATTATCTTAGATATGTGTTATAGATTATGTTCTTGTATGTAAGTAACGTTTGCAACGCCTTCTTTTGAACAGCTGAGTACTGGGAATGTCTCTAATTTCAGCCGGCAGAGAATTCCACAGGTGGATAATAGCGACAATATAAACGAAGAATGATAATAATTATAAAACTAAAAATACTGCAAAAGAAGGAAATACAGTTAAAAACTAGAACTACCAAATACATTTCTAATTTTTTATGAAAATATGCTCATTTATGCACTCATTCACAATTCACTAGTCAGCTAGAAGTATTCAGCTAGTGATTTCGGCAGTCCATTTTAAATCTTCTACGAGAACGCAAATATCTAATATCAGCAGGGAGAGTATTCCACAGGCTAGCGGCAGTGACTAACAAAGGAGCGGGTACAAGCCCTGGAGTGACTGAGAGATATACAGTTGTTCAAAAGGAGCAAGATCTTGCATCGTGGTTATGTCAGAAAGGGAGGTAATTAAATTTTGACTTATAAATTTAGGTTTAAATGTGAAAATGCACATAAATTCATGAAGAACTCCCAGGCAATATATATTAAAACTTTGTGCCAGAGAAGTTGATACCTGCAAGATACCTAGAACAATAGAAACATCCCAAGACATTTTAATTGAGTACCAAGGATGGAAAAATGTGAAAGTGCTAAAAAATGAAAAACATACTTTTTTAATTAAGGAGATGTATTAGCCATGCCGCATATGGTAGCAACTTGTGCATGTGCCTACGGTCATTAGTTTAGTTGGTAGTAAGTTCAGTAGGTAGAGCCACAGTCCAATGTGCCCCGCTGAGTTAGGTGGGGAAGGTTGAATGTGCCAGCGTTTCGCGCTGCAGTTCTTCTGTGCTGTCCATTGTGTCAGTGTGCTACCACTCATGTATTCTCTAATTTCTGAGCCACTTAATTAAAGAAATGACATTTATAGAAGCTAAATATTGTTATGCTATTATATAAAATGTATTGGATGTAGTAGCCTCTACTTGCACTTTAAAAGCCGTAGGTAATCATTAATTCCCTGTCTCCTTTAGCAGAGAAGGTGTACCGTACCCAGGTGGGTTGATTGTCGAAGGGTATGTCCAAATGTAGAAGTTTATCACTTACTTATAAATATATGACAGAAAATGGAGGTTTATTTCGAATGAGAAACAATAATATGGGGTAGGAAGCGTTTATTCCATAAAATAACCCCGAATCATACTATCCCAAAAGAAATTCAAATGAAAAAATGAGTATAAAATTGTCACAGAAATGAAATTGAAAAGAAAATGGACAACAAAACATTAAAAACGCAATAGATTAAATCCAAACAAAAGAAAGTTCAAACACAACATGAAGTATTTGTAAACTTCAAAATGACTCCACATGATTGTCCAATGTTCATTTTCATTTACGTATTCGTATTCGTATGGAGTAGCACGATTTTAAGTATCACCATAATACGGATTGAAATTCAGGGAAGTTGCCGCAAAAATTACCATTAAATGAAAATTGACACAATGGGACATGATATGAACTATGAAAAATACTAGTGCCATTTACCTACGCTATATTTACAATCGTCACAACATAATTCAAATATCTCAGATATTTACATTGGATTAGGAAAGGGGAAACTCATATACTACACTGACTCGACCTGAAACGCGGTTCACCAAAAGGATCTAGTAAGAACTAGATTGACCACAAAAATTCAGTCAGCACTCGGGCTGTTCCCCGTTAAACAACAATACAACATATAAAAACAGCATGGAATTGCACAAAACACCATCCTGTAAGAGGAAACAAATAATATACTTTAATAAACAAGTAGAAAGCAATGGGCATCATTGCGTTCCTCTGCTATATTTGCGCACCGGAAAGTGTCTTCATCTGTCACATATACTTCCTGCTTTGCTGTGGGCTGAAAAGAAATGTTAAAACTCAATACCGCACTGAGGGCTTGGTCACTGTTCGACAAGATTGTATCACGGAAACGACATCTCATTTCACACTGTCTATATAAACACGGCTGATAAGTAAACCTGTAAGGCGAGCTGGTATTTTCTCAACTGCTCGAAAATTCACATACACAACCGTACTTCTTGCTAGCATGCTATTATAATTCAATACACACATCAGATTCACTGGCCTGATATTAATTTCCCGTCCATACTGATTCTCAACAATCTCTCAGAATACAATTGCAGGACTACTCTCAATGCGCACAATTCTTATCACATCATCAGGCATACAATCGGTCTGCATAATCAACTTCATAAATCAGCATGCATTAAATTCTCTTGTATATTTTACGATCTCATCAGCCTTTCTCATTATAAATCCGGGTTCGAATTCCTCTCAAATCATTGTACAAAACAGTTTCCGATCCACATTGGAAGAATCCTTTTCTAGTCAACGTTGCAATACAGCTCCACACGTGTCACAGCTCCTGAAATAACATGCGTCATGCAACCTATATGTTACTAATCTCTTTAAATGGAAACATGGAATTTACTCTCAACGCCGCAAGTGTTTAACTATCTCTAACATAAAAGAATATCGGAATAACTCCAATATAATTAATATGCATAATGACACAAAAACAAAATAGATCCTAACATCTCCCTCAATATTCCATCTAGCTAATCGTACAGTAAGAGAAAAATAGAGAAATCATACACTCTCCTCCTATCCGTATTTACAGCATCACAAATGTAAAATAAACACATACCATCCGGCAAAAATTACATTAAAGAATATCCCTACACTAAGCTTCACTAGTATTAATCATAATTCATATAACATGCCATTTAATTTTTAAAAAAACATGAGTTTTATCTTTGGCAACTCCCTGGACAACGGCAGCGGCTCACATCCCCGCACCGGTATTGTGTTACTCCATTTTCAGCACGTATTTAACACATGAAAACAATCTTCTTTCTTCTAAGGGCGGTGGCATCTTCTTGATGAAAGTTTCTGTACACTGCAAAACAGATGGCTTCAAGTAAATACCTCTTCACCGCTCGATGTGCACGTGCCGAATAAACCCTTGTCAGCTGTGAATTAAGCCAACATTAATCTGACAGAACAAACACACGTAAAATTCAGAACATAAATGTTTAGGGTTTAACACAGTTAGATGGAGCGGCTCGCGGTTCGGTACGAAAGTCCTTCGCGATACACGACCGACCCAAAAATATAATGCAGCTGTTCACTCACTAGTCTGCGGCTGATATTACCGTCTATTACTTTAGAGCAAAACTTTACGACATGGTGCACTTAGCAATTATCACTGCACCAGTTTACTTGGCACTCTTCACGAATAAATGCACTGTGTTTGGTCGTAAGGACCTTGCACTGTTAGATGTCTACCAACGTGGCAACATTCGCGCACAGATGTAAGAGCAGCATAGAACGATGTTCACTTCACGGCGACTCACACAATCAGAATAAACGCTCCCGGCGACTCACACAGTCAGAATGACGCTCACGGCGACTCCCACAATCAGAATGAACGCTCCCATTGATTGGGCCGCTTAAAAAGCTTAGCTAACGCCGTTGCAGCCAGGGAATTCCCGTATATTCAAACAATCAACAAATCAGCGTCCTTGTTATTCACAGTGACTTTTATCTTAAATAAAATTAACATTAAACACACTCCTGATGACTCAATAATGACTCAGATAATTGCTTTATTGTATTGCTCATTATTTCTCACAGACCTGTGGAAATCCATCAACTAACAGAACTGACTCCTCTATATCAACGTATTCTTCATGCAGATATCCATGTTTGTCAACCTGGGATTTTAATTCCACGCGGTCCACAATTCATATTGGCCACTACCACGCTTCCTAATTGGCTGAATGCTCCTCTTGGCCAACGATTTCTACACGTGTCGGGATGTGCTAACTTCTGGTAACGCTGAACTTTTCCCACGGTCGCAAGCAAGTATCGCGCAACATACAGTGACTTTATGTCTCCGTGGACTTCCGGTCTCAACTGTTCTGCAATCTACTACTTTTACAATGCCTGACGGAAATTCATCTCAATATAATTATTTAATATGACAAATATACACTGACTGACAGAGCAAATGCAACACCAAGAAGGAGTGGTTCGAAAGGGATGAAAGTTGGGGAAAAACAGAGACGGCACGGACGATTAATTGATGTTTATTTCAAACCGATATGCAGGTTACACAATGCGCACGGCATCGACTCAGTAGGATGTAGGACCACCGCGAGCGGCGATGCACGCAGAAACACGTCGAGGTACAGAGGCAATAAGAGTGCGGATGGTGTCCTGAGGGATGGTTCTCCATTCTCTGTCAACCATTTGCCACAGTTGGTCGTCCGTACGAGGCTGGGGCAGAGTTTGCAAACGGCGTCCAATGAGATCCCACACGTGTTCGATTGGTGAGAGATCCGGAGAGTACGCTGGCCACGGAAGCATCTGTACACCTCGTAGAGCCTGTTGGGAGATGCGAGCAGTGTGTGGGCGGGCATTATCCTGCTGAAACAGAGCATTGGGCAGCCCCTGAAGGTACAGGAGTGCCACCGGCCGCAGCACATGCTTCACGTAGCGGTGGGCATTTAACGTGCCTTGAATACGCACTAGAGGTGACGTGGAATCATACGCAATAGCGCCCCAAACCATGATGCCGCATTGTCTAGCGGTAGGGCGCTCCACAGTTACTGCCGGATTTGACCTTTCTCCACGCCCACGCCACACTCGTCTGCGGTGACTATCACTGACAGAACAGAAGCGTGACTCATCGGAGAACACGACGTTCCGCCATTCCCTCATCCAAGTCGCTCTAGCCCGGCACCATGCCAGGCGTGCACGTCTATGCTGTAGAGTCAATGGTAGTCTTCTGAGCGGACGCCGGGAGTGCAGGCCTCCTTCAACCAATCGACGGGCAATTGTTCTGGTCGATATTGGAACAGCCAGGGTGTCTTGCACATGCTGAAGAATGGCGGTTGACGTGGCGTGTGGGGCTGCCACCGCTTGGCGGCGGATGCGCCGATCCTCGCGTGCTGACGTCACTCGGGCTGCGCCTGGACCCCTCGCACGTGCTACATGTCCCTGCGCCAACCATCTTCGCCACAGGCGCTGCACCGTGGACACATCCCTATGGGTATCGGCTGCGATTTGACGAAGCGACCAACCTGCCCTTCTCAGCCCGATCACCATACCCCTCGTAAAGTCGTCTGTCTGCTGGAAATGCCTCCGTTGACGGCGGCCTGGCATTCTTAGCTATACACGTATCCTGTGGCACACGACAACACGTTCTACAATGACTGTCGGCTGAGAAATCACGGTACGAAGTGGGCCATTCGCCAACGCCGTGTCCCATTTATCGTTCGCTACGTGCGCAGCACAGCGGCGCATTTCACATCATGAGCATACCTCAGTGACGTCAGTCTACCCTGCAATTGACATAAAGTTCTGACCACTCCTTCTTGGTGTTGCATTTGCTCTGTCAGTCAGTGTATATCTGATTGTCTCTTATGGGCTGTCAGGATACGGCTCAAAGGGTGATAGTGGCATTGTGCTGAGAACTCTTTTATTGGCGTTTATTTGAAAAAATATTCCTGGTACTTTCACCCTTCTCCATCTTTGGTGCTCTTTTATTATTTTTACAATCTGATTTACGTCGAACCGACACAGTTAGGTTTTATGCTGTCGACGGTATAAGAAAGGCCTAGGAGTGGGAAGAAAAGGGCCATGGCCTTAATAAATTAAGGCAAAGCCTGGTGTGAAAATTGGAAACTACGTAAAACCATCTTCAGAACTGCCGAAAGTGGAGTTCGAACGCACTATCTCACGAATGCAAACTAACAGCTACGTGACGCAAACCACGCAGCCACTCGCTCGTCACTCCAAGTCTTGAAAGAGGGCTGAGGTGAACAACATAAGTACGTAGGAGTAAGCATTTTTCACCCAGGGACATTTTTGCCGGGCTGAGTGTCTCGGTCGGTTGAGGAGCTGGCCTTCTGACCAATTTAGCAGGTTCCATCCTATCTCAGTCCGGTGGTATTTGAAAGTACTCAAATACGTCAGCCTCGTGTCGGTAGAAATGCTGCGGGAAAGGAAATTCTGTGGGACTAAATTCCTGCACCTCGGCGTCTCCGAAAACTGTAAAAGTAGTTTTCGTTTTTTGTTTGTTTTCGCTACTTGCTTTACGTTACACTGGCACAGATAGGTCTTACGGCGACGATGAGACAGGAAAGGCCTAGGAGTGGGAAGGAAGCCGCCGTGGCCTTAATTAAGGTACAGCCCCAGCATTTTCCTGGTATGGAAATGAGAAACCAGAGAAAACCATCTTCAGGGCTGCCGACAGTGGGGTTCGAATGACCCTTATTTTCGTCAATATAAGCACTGTTAAAAATTACTACTACTACTACTACTACTACTAATAATAATTGTTACCGAGTTTTGGTGGTAGGTAGAGGTGTAAGAAGGTGCGGGCGTGAATGGGTCCCAAACTACGGAATAAAAGTTAATGTAAAAGTTAACAAGGTTATATTTCCTTTTCAATATTAAGTAATAACAAAGAACAGGTACTTAGTAGCCGAAACACAATTTGAAATGTACAATTACAGGGATTACAGAGTTTGGGCTTCGAGCCCTGAGTTCACAATTTTTGAGCAACTAGCCCAACTTTCCGATATACAAATTTTAACAAAGGGGCAGAAGACCCCAATCAAACCCTGGAGCACTTGCTCCAAATTACACAGTAAAGCCTCCTCGAGGCATACAACACTCCGTTTCCAAAAGAGCCACACGCTCTTTAATTTAAGCCTCTCCTAGGCCACACCAAACTCCACCTTCAAGTTGTCCTCAACGGACATAAACACAGGGGTAAAATACCCAATCTACTGAGGTCTATTAAATGAAAAGCAGGTTAATTGAATGACCTCTAAAACAATTTGAGAGGAGGCGAACTTGCACTCCTAATACACTTTGATTTTAAAACCTACTTTGGCACTAGGCCGTTATTACAAGGGCTAATCCCATACTACAGAGGTGACTTAATAGCAATTTACATTACATTACGGAAGAATAGGTTGAGAGAATAAGTTCACCTCAAGACGATGTGAGTGGGAGCTCGAGAGGGTTAAGCACTCTCTATCCCGATATGTCGTTTTAAAATAGAATAGATACCAGTTGTTTTTACATTTTAGGAAAAGGTTACATGGTTGAACGCTTAGAACCCGCCCCGAAAGTTAAACTGCTGAGCAAGAAAAGAAGGAATTTATTAATCGGCCATTACCTTATTGTTGACCGCCGCCGAGGAAAGAGGCGCTCCCCGCCTCCTGCTATGTACTTAATACACTGAAAGATGGAACAGAAGTGGCCCGGAGACCCTAAAATCAGCAGTTTATATACTCTCGCGGAAGTTTCTAGGCGTTAGGGGAATGAAAACACCCGCCCACAATGTTTTTATTGGATAGGACCCCGCAACAGATACAAGTTGGGGGAAGATACACCAGATTGGTCAGAAATTACTAAAAGAAATTCGGGATTGGATAAATCTAAAACAAGGGGAAAAAGAGGGGTATACAGCCAACTTAAACAAATAACAGAAAGAAATTTAACAAGAAACAAACTTTTGAAATAAAAATTTCTCCAACAAAATAGTTCTTTGACTCCGCACTAGGGTGCGCTATTGTTGATCTTCAGTAGTGTCCTCTAGAAGAGAAAGTTCACACTTCTTACTTCAAGCGAAACAAAAACACATCAAAAGTGACACAGTTCAAAAACTCAAAATTTTCCACGTGGTGACATCTTCTGAGAAAGTAGAGAATTAATAGAGTAGATAAAGTTCAACCTTCCTCCAGAAGAGGAGTTTCAACTGGCGCAACTTTTAAATAAACGGTGTAGAGGTGTACCGCCCGGTACAGACCTCCCCCCCCAAAAGTTCCTCCAGGGGTGACACATGAAATCAGTTTGAAACAAAGTCCAAGTAATGATGTTGATACGAAGATAGATAGCAGAAGCATTTACAAGATTTCTTAATTCAGTTTCAAAATGTTGTTGTTGCAGGTGAATGAAAGTCTTTAAGTTAAAGAATTTGAATTTCTGAAGATAAACATTTAATACTTAGAAGTGAAGAAAAATTTTTTGCACGGTCCACCAAATATTGCTGTTGAATTCCCAAATGTAGTTATCTCTTATAGTAACTGTCCATGTAGTTGATGTTGATGAAGTTGGATGGCCGGACCGGCTGTTGCAGCTTGCGTCCAAAAGGAGGCCGCTCGGACCCCTCAAGTACCCTGAGATACCGCTCGCCCGCACTATGAGGGGAGCAGAGGTGTTGAAGCACGCCGCGCCCGCGGTGAACATATACAGGCTGCGGGCAAGTAGCAGGTCGTGCGCCGCACGTCAGCCTTGGCCGGGAGGAGAGCTCCGGCTCGCCGTGCACATGTCGTCCTCGCTGGGGCCGAGGAGGCCCGACCTTGGCTCCAGTTGCTGCACGGCGCCGCGCGGCTGCGGGGGCACTGAAACATTAAGCTAGGCGGCAGAATTGTGTTGGACCATCATCTTCTTTGAGGGTACAGGCTTGTGGAGAGGTTGAGGGGCCAGCGGCGTGTAGATATCCATGGCATTTACTATTATGAAGCCACAGTGTAAGGTGGAGCAGGAGACGGGAGCGTGGTAATGGCCGTGACAAGGACAGGATGGCAGTTTAACAATCGGGGGAGGTTTACAAGAAATGCTTGCATATAAAATAAAATAAAAGGAGCAGAATGCCTTAAGAGTTGAACTCAAAAAAAAAATATAACCTTCATATTCTTTCAAATTATATGAAGCAAGTTGAAACTAAATTTACACCGGTTTCACCTGTGACAGGTGAACCCTAAATATCCTCTCGGTGGCTGGATTGCTTAGTAACAATGTAACCGGTGTGAGAAAATCGAGAATGATGCATGGCCCATGGAATCTGGGGGCAAGCTTGCCCGCGGGAACAAAATTCTTGACCATAACCTGGTCACCTACCTTCAAAGGGGTGGGTCTCCGTCCACGATCATACCTTTCCCTAACCTTTTCATGAGACACTTTAAGATTGGCTTTAGCCTTCTTCCAAAGATCTTTAATATTGTCCGGATCTATTGTCTCGGGTAGAATGTCACTCAGAGACCAGAGGTTAGAGAGCGGCGTGTTGGGAACAAACTTGAACATCAATGAAGCTGGAGTGAACTTATGAGATTCATGAATCGCCGAATTCAACGCAAAAGCTAACCAATGCAGGGACGTGTCCCACCTGGAAGGATCTTCATGATGATAGGCGATAAGTGCGGACCTGAGATTACGATTAACCCGTTCAGCCAGAGATGGTTGAGGGTAATAAGCAGAAGTGGTTACATGAGAGATGGACAAGTCAAAACAGAATTTACGAAAAAGATTTGATGTGAACGCCTTAGCATTATCAGATACAATATATTGGCACGGACCAAAAGAAGCACAAATAGAATTTAGACAGGTAATGGTGGACTGAGCGGTAGCCAGCTTAGTCGGAAATAACCAAGAAAATCTGGTAAAACCATCTACACATACAAAGATGAATTTGTTGGCATTTTCCTTCGACTGGGGGAAGGGTCCTACATAATCAATATACAGGCGTTCCATGGGGCGCGACGCTTGATGAGAAGACAAAAGGCCTACTTTAGTGGACATGGTGGGTTTACTGATCAAACAAGATTTACAAGCTTTTACAAGTTCCCGAATTTCACCGTCCATACCTTTCCATATGAACATTTCACGAATCTTTTCACGAGTTTTAAAGATTCCAAGATGCCCCCCCAATGGGGTCTCATGATAGTATTTGAAGATCATAGGTACAAGAACCGCTGGAACAACAACTTTCATCAACTTGTCATGCCTCGAAGGGCAACATAGAACACCATTCCTCAGAACATAAGGGACAGCATGTTCCCCAGAAGAAAGGGTTTCCATTATCGGAGCCAGCATCGGATCTTCACGTTGGTATTTCTCAATATCCCTAAAAAGCATGGGAGCATCTGTTAAGATTGCATTAACACCAGATAGTATGGACTCGGAAGGTGATGAACTGTCGACCGGTTCGTGGGTCTCTACGTCGTTATGAAACATACGGCTGAGTCCATCAGCAACAACATTTTCGGTACCTCTGATATGTCTAACATCAAACTGGAAGGCGGAAATACGAATAGCCCAGCGGGCTATACGACCAGTACGACGCGGCCTACCTAAGACCCAGCTTAAAGCTTGATTATCTGTCTCCAGGTCGAATTTAACGTGTTCCAGATAGAGACGGAACTTTTCTAAGGCAAATAAGACTGCCAAACCTTCGAGCTCATAGATGGAATACTTGGCTTCTTGAGCCGACAATGTCCTAGACGCATAGGCGATGGGTCGCCTCCCTAGTTCAGTCTCTTGAAGAAGGACTGCAGCTACTGCTGACGACGACGCGTCGGTTTGGACGATGAATTTCTTCGAGAAATCAGGCATAGCAAGTACAGGGGCATTACAAAGAGCTAATTTAAGGTCTTCAAAAGCGGCTTGTTGAGAAGGTCCCCACTCGAATTTGATGCCTTTCCTACGAAGAAGGTTTAAGGGCGCCGCTCTATTAGCAAAGTTAGGAATGAACTTTCTGAAGAAATTCACCATACCAATGAACCTGGCGATACCTTTAATGTCCTTGGGAGGTTTAAAATCACGGATGGCCTGTGTTCTAGAATGATCAACTGCTACACCATCGGGTGACACAATATGCCCTAGGAAAGACATAGAGGGCTTAGCGAAGGCAACCTTGGACAACTTAACAGTTAACCCAGCCTTACGAAGGCGATCGAGAACTTCTCGCAGATGATCTAGGTGTTCTTCAAAAGTCTCAGAAAATACTACGACATCATCTAAGTAGTGATATAAGTACTCGAATTTGATGTTGGAGAAGACCCTATCTAGTAGCCTAGTGAGCACAGCTGCCCCCGTGGGGAGCCCGAAAGGCACGCGGTTGTATTCGTATAAATTCCAGTCCGTGGCAAACGCTGTAAGGTGTTTAGACTCTTCGGCAAGGGGAATTTGATTGTAGGCCTGATTTAAGTCCAAGATGGTGAAGAACTTGGCCTTACGAAACCATGAAAAACAAGAATGAAGGTCGGGAAGGGGCACAGATTGTAACACCACCTTCCGATTGAGAGCCCTGTAATCAATGACAGGCCTGAAACCTCCTTGGGGTTTCGGTACTAGAAAAATAGGCGAAGAATACGCTGACTTAGAGGGCCTAATAATACCGTCCTTCAACATCTGATCGATGATTTCCTTCAGAGCCTTCATTTTAGGTGGAGATAGCCTATACGGTGGAAAACGGACAGGAATCGAATCCGTAACCTCAATTTTGTATTCAATAAGGTCAGTGACACCAAGAGTATCAGAGAACACCTCGGGAAACGACTGACACAGTTTGCGAATACTATCAGCCTGCTCCTCAGGTAGATGTCTAAGGTCTAACAACATCTCATCCTGGATAGGCGAAATAGAAGAACATGACACAGAATTACACTTTAATAGTGGGATTTTACAACTAGAAGCAAATTTGAATGTGCACGACCTAGACTGCAGATCGAGCACAAGACCAGTGTGAGAAATAAAGTCAGCTCCCAATATAATGGGGCAAGACAATTGCTTGGCCACAAACAATTTAACTTTCCATGTAAACTTAAAAACACGAATTTTGACCAGTAAGGAACCTAGAATTTCTAATGGAGATGAATTAGCCGAAACGTATTGAACAGGAGAAGAGACATAGTCAGGAAGTTTACAAACCGTTTTCAATTTAGAATACCATTCAGCCGCAATAATCGAACAAACACTACCTGAATCTAAGAGAGCTGTTATAGGCTCGTTATTTACCTCAATCTTAAGAAAAGGAACAGGTGCGGGGGTATCCGCCGCAATCCTAAGACATTCTTTAGGGCATTCAAAAGATGAACTTGAAGGCTGATCGTTCTCTGCATTTACAATCTGTTTACTAGGGGCTGAGTCTCGGGAAGATTGATTAGTCGACTCAGCCGAAGGCACTAGTCACTTTTTATTATTGGCATAGGTGGAATTTGCACCAGAAGTTGAGCAGGAGGGGGTGCTATTTGAGTTTGGGCAATTCTTGGCGATATGTGAGAAGGCCCCACATTTAAAACAGCCTTGTGCTGAACCAGCTCCATTATTTGCCCTACTACTTTTGACTAATGGACATTTATTGCGAAGATGGTCAGGCGACCCGCAAGCATAACATTTACGGGGCGTGACTGGTCGGCGAGGTGAGGCCGAGTGTTACTAAAGGAAGGCGGGGGTTCTTTCGCTACACGCAAAGAATCGGCGTATCTAACTCCTTCCGCTGAGACGGCCAACGCTTCAAGTTCAGAGAAAGTTTGCGGGCACGCCGCAAAACACAAGTATGACCTATAAGATGGTGAAATGCCTTCCACAATAGCTTGTACAATTTGATCCTCAGGGAAGTGAAGAGCAAACACCCTGGTATAAAACTTAATGTCTTGTATGAAATCAGCCAAGTTTTCATCCAACCTCTGTACTCGATAATAGTACTTTTGAATCAGAGATGACCTCGCGCGGTCGGGAATAAAGTTTGCAAGCAAGTGTGCATGAAAATCTTCAATAGATGACTGTTCAGCTATGGCTCTTACTATTTTGTCGGAGAGAATACCAATAGCATACGGATAGATAATTTGCAAGATTTGACATGGAGACAGAAAAAACAAGGGCATGATCCTGAAATTCCACTAGAAATCTTAAAAATGAAATTACGTCACTGGTGGTATTAACAGAAAACTTGGATATACCTCTGAGCAACATTGCCAATGGATGAGGCAAGCTACTAAATCCGGGTGACATAGTAGGTAAAGGTTTCAATGGCAAGGAAGTCAATTCAGAACGGATGTTACTCAATGATGCACGACGTTCAGATTCGTTGTCCAATGGGGCAGGGATAGTTTGAGCAGCAACGGTTATCCTATTAACTTCTCCCTTGGGAGGCGCTTCCTCACTACCTGGATTCACTATGGTGGGTTGATCAGATTTGGGAGGAACTTCCCCAGTTAACAATTGAGTGACCTTACTAGATAACTCGGAAATATTTTCCAGGAGCGTACTAGCTTCCTTCCTCTGAACGTCATTCAGTTTTAGAGACAACAGATCGTTAACCCTATTCGAAAAATGATATAGCCTGCCTTGCACACGCTTAATTTGATTTGGAGACGGATCATTTTCATCAAAAAAACTAACTACAGAAGCTAGCCCAGTAATATTCTCCGTGATCGTGGAAAGAGAGTCGTCAATTTCTTTCTCTCCCAAATTGGGGATGGAAATGGGCAAATCAAGGGACTCTCTAAGCTTGTTAGTGTCTATTGCAACCGTGCCTCCAGATTGAACGTTTCTGATAGTTAACTCATATATCAACTCCTCTTTGCGCAAATAGTTAAGGAGGAGAACATCGCGAGGGCCGGGCATGATGACAGAACAATTTTGGAAAACTCAAAAATGCCAGCAACTGAGAAAATGGTTAGAGTTCGGATCAAAACAATGTCTCGCCGTCAAAAGGGGCTAAATTGAGACCCATTCAACCACGCTCTGCTACCACTTGTTACCGTGTTTTGGTGGTAGGTAGAGGTGTAAGAAGGTGCGGGCGTGAATGGGTCTCAAACTACGGAATCAAAGTTAATGTAAAAGTTAACAAGGTTATATTTCCTTTTCAATATTAAGTAATAACAAAGAACAGGTACTTAGTAGCCGAAACACAATTTGAAATGTACAATTACAGGGATTACAGAGTTTGGGCTTCGAGCCCTGAGTTCACAATTTTTGAGCAACTAGCCCAACTTTCCGATATACAAATTTTAACAAAGGGGCAGAAGACCCCAATCAAACCCTGGAGCACTTGCTCCAAATTACACAGTAAAGCCTCCTCGAGGCATACAACACTCCGTTTCCAAAAGAGCCACACGCTCTTTAATTTAAGCCTCTCCTAGGCCACACCAAACTCCACCTTCAAGTTGTCCTCAACGGACATAAACACAGGGGTAAAATACCCAATCTACTGAGGTCTATTAAATGAAAAGCAGGTTAATTGAATGACCTCTAAAACAATTTGAGAGGAGGCGAACTTGCACTCCTAATACACTTTGATTTTAAAACCTACTTTGGCACTAGGCCGTTATTACAAGGGCTAATCCCATACTACAGAGGTGACTTAATAGCAATTTACATTACATTACGGAAGAATAGGTTGAGAGAATAAGTTCACCTCAAGACGATGTGAGTGGGAGCTCGAGAGGGTTAAGCACTCTCTATCCCGATATGTCGTTTTAAAATAGAATAGATACCAGTTGTTTTTACATTTTAGGAAAAGTTTACATGGTTGAACGCTTAGAACCCGCCCTGAAAGTTAAACTGCTGAGCAAGAAAAGAAAGAATTTATTAATCGGCCATTACCTTATTGTTGACCGCCGCCGAGGAAAGAGGCGCTCCCCGCCTCCTGCTATGTACTTAATACACTGAAAGATGGAACAGAAGTGGCCCGGAGACCCTAAAATCAGCAGTTTATATACTCTCGCGGAAGTTTCTAGGCGTTAGGGGAATGAAAACACCCGCCCACAATGTTTTTATTGGATAGGACCCCGCAACAGATACAAGTTGGGGGAAGATACACCAGATTGGTCAGAAATTACTAAAAGAAATTCGGGATTGGATAAATCTAAAACAAGGGGAAAAAGAGGGGTATACAGCCAACTTAAACAAATAACAGAAAGAAATTTAACAAGAAACAAACTTTTGAAATAAAAATTTCTCCAACAAAATAGTTCTTTGACTCCGCACTAGGGTGCGCTATTGTTGATCTTCAGTAGTGTCCTCTAGAAGAGAAAGTTCACACTTCTTACTTCAAGCGAAACAAAAACACATCAAAAGTGACACAGTTCAAAAACTCAAAATTTTCCACGTGGTGACATCTTCTGAGAAAGTAGAGAATTAATAGAGTAGATAAAGTTCAACCTTCCTCCAGAAGAGGAGTTTCAACTGGCGCAACTTTTAAATAAACGGTGTAGAGGTGTACCGCCCGGTACAATAATAATAATAATAATACTAATAATAATAATAATAACACCTGGCAAGTTGGCCATGCGGTTAGAGGGGCTCAGCTGTGAGCTTGCATCCGGGAGATAGTGGGTTCGAGCCCCACTGTCGGCAGCCCTGATAATGGTTTTCCGTGTTTTCCCATTTTCATACCAGGCAAATACTTGGGCTGCACCTTAATTAAGGCCACGGCCGTTTCCTTCCCACTCCTAGGCCTTTTTGATCCCATCGTCGCCGTAAGACCTATCCGCGTCGACGTAAACTTAATTGTTAAAATATAATAATAATTTTAATCCTCAAGAAACAAGGTAAAAATAAACTGTCATTAAAATAATAGTTTTGATTATCAAAGACGCAAGGGCGTTTGGAAAACCGTTCGTATGAAGTTATTGTCGGCACCGATCAAACAATTAAACGCCATGTATTGGGGTGGGATTAGATTGTGCACACTTCATAGCAATTGAATTACAGTTAATTTGGCTAATAGTTTTCCTTGTTTAGGAAAAACTAGTATAGCCAGAATGTTTAACCAAAGAAACCCCAGAAAGTGGAGTTGGGAGTGACCTCTGTATGCGCAACGTCGCAAGCCACACCTCCTGGAAGAAGAACACATGCAACGTAGCCTTGGTTACTTCTTCATCCTCAGGGTTGGCCAAAATCTGCTCCCAAACGTTACCTGTTTCCATTTACACCCGGAATTCTTGTGATCGCGATTGTACAAGGTGAACAAATCGAGGCAAGCCGCAACCGAGTAGATAAACTCCTCTCGTCTGCCGTATGGCCGAACACACTCATCACGATGTAATAGAATTAATGCGACATGTAGTGCGAAGATGTCGGTCACCTTTCGAAAATTGAGAACGTTGGCCAGAATTGATCATGAGTCGTACACACCAACACTGATTCTGTCAGTGGCGTATGCTGGGATCATGACGTGGGCTACCACTAGACTTAGCTGATCCTTTTTCGATAGTTGGTGTAATGAACGTCAAGCCTTAAAGAGCTTTGAGCTTCAGCCAGTAGCCAACGAAGTAGCCTGTTGTGTTGTCAAAGCTGTTTCATAAACTAATGACCTGGCCTCTGCTACTGTCAATAATAATCAACACCTGATCAGTGGAGATGGTAGCCTAAGGTTCAGAAAATTAAAGTCCGGCTTTGTTGGTAAATGGATACAATGCTTTCCTTTTGTCCGATGGCTCCGGTTCAGTTCCCTGAATCAACCTCCTCGTACTGTAAATTCCCCTGGCTTGAAGACTGGGCATTCATTACGTCTTCACCATTAATTTCATCCTCATTAAGTCACCACCAAGCTTCTTCGAGAGAACAGAGGCAGTGTCCGACCCATGATCACGGGTTCTGTTCCAGCCAACAAAAGAGAACACTAAACCTGAAAGATTGCATTTCATTTTAGCAAATCTGCATATAAGAATGAAATTATACTACTCCTATAACAGCAGCCCCGCAGCGTCTTTCTACAAGGATGTAAAAGTAAACGGGAGTGAATACCAGCACTCTGTTGTGTATAATTAAGTCAGAAGTAATAACGCATGGTTGTTCATTAGCAGTAGCGATCTGGCGGAGCGAATCCTTTCACACCTATCTCACGGTCTTCGCACCTATCGGACATTCAGCAGCAGCAGCATGCCGCGCGAGGTGAGGCGAGTGGAGAGGGACGCAGCGCTTGGACTGTAATATCTTTCTCGATGCCTTTCTCTCAGAAATACGTATGACGTTTTTTTCTCATTGCTTTCAAGTTTTGTAAATGGAACCATGTGTCAGATGCTCACATTATAATGTGGTTTAAATTGCCTTGGTTCTAATTTGAGGTTTGGGCTTCACCGATAGCCTTGGTAGCCCTCAGTATACGTCACTGGATCCTGTAAGGCCTGTCTGTCTGTTAGATCATCAGCCCAGAGGCTGTTGGATCCTCAACACCACCAAAGGCTATGCGGTTATAGGGTAACTGCAAAAACCAATGGCAGAGCCCAAATGAGGCGTACTAAGCAAGATAAGGAGAGAGGTAGTTTGCCATTGCTTTCCTCACTGGGCCAGAGGGTGCTACTGCAGCTCGACTGATCCTATGAGCAACACCTTTCATAACACTCAGACACACTAGTTGTGCTCCAAAAGTCATTACTCAGCACTACCCAATCCCCCCCCAGCAGCATCCATATTTTCACAGCCATGGATGAGACTGGGACTTCGGTGGAAGCTACACTTTGCTCTGGCGTGTGCCGCCAGACGGATACAAAAATACTGTGTCCATCATGAAATGGCAACAGGCAGCCCTGTAATGTACTTAATATTTTTCTTCACTTTCTGTCCCATATTCCGCTGCGCTTGCTGGCTGACAGGTGACATCTATGCAGGCTGGCTGCTTGTAACGAACGCGGCTTAGTTGTGCCCACTAAAGCGACAGGAGATGCCGTAAGACATGTCTTGTTTGCTTGTGCTGAGGGAGGAAGTCCTAAAAAATCTCACGATGTCGACCATGGACCGGCCCGAAGTCACGCTCTGGCCGTGACGATGCAGTTACAGGCCTCTCTCTTCCATTTAGAGTCTGCTGTGTGGGTGACAGCTGACAACCGCTGCACACTGCAGTTATCGCACAGTGGATGCAGCTGATTGATGTCAAGGAAATGGCTGCGCATCAACAGACCACCACTTCCGTTCTAATTCTGTAGACCCAAGGTTTTCTCACATGTTGGATCTAATGGCTCACGTGTTCACATCGCAAGCTTACACTCAGTACATGATATACATTTTTAAATATTATGAATCCATTATCTACCCTTTGGTTGTGAAAAATTCAGTAATTACATATATCTGTCAGTAAGGAAACAGGGAAGATTGCCATAACTATGGAGGTATTTCTTCGATCAGTATACCAGGCAGTGGTGTTCACAAGCATTTTGGACAGGAGGGTGTGATCAATAATGTGGAGGGTAAGTTGGGCGGAAATCAATCCGGTTTTAGACCACAGACCAGATATTCAGCTCGTCTGAAGTTATACAGTATAAACACATGTGCGCTCCGCAGGTCTAGGGAGATCATAAATAGATTAGAGGGTGGGTGTGTCCTGGTCCGGTCCACAGATTTTGATGTAGAATACGTACCGGGGAATAGGTAGTTTCTAACATTACTTTTATTCTTCCACTTCTTAATCCGTTTACCCTCCAGGGTTGGTTTTTCCACCGGACTTAGAGAGGGATCCCACATCTATCACCTCAAGGGCAGTGTCCTGGAGCGTGAGACTTGGGGCCCGGGTGATACAGCTGGGGAGGAGAACCAGTAACTCGCCCAGGTGGCCTCACCTGCTATGCTGAACATATGCCCTGCGGGTGTGGGGGAATGGGAAGATTGGAAGGGTTAGACAAGGAAGAGGGAAGGAAGCGGCCATGGCCCGAAGTTAGGTACCATCCCTGCATTTACCTGGAGGAGGACTGGAAAACCAAAGAAAATCGCTTCGAGGATGGGTGAGGACGGAATCGAATCCACTTCTACTCAGTTGACCTCCCGAGGCTAAGTGGATCCCGTTCCAGCCCTCGTATCACTTTCCAAATTTCGTGGCGGAGCCGGGAATCGAACCCAGGCCTCCGGGCGTTGCAGCTAATTACACTAACCACTACACCATAGAGGAGGACAATTTATTTATTTATTTATTTATTTATTTATTTATTTGATTACGTGAACATGAACACAACAGCCTTTTCACACAACTACAATGTTGACAATATACAACTATTGATATTTAGAAATTTCATTATCAGTATTAAAGTGGGATTACAATAATTGAAATTAATTAATAGGGGTGCTCCTATTCAATACACAAACATTTATTAATGTGAATCAATCACATGTCGTACACATGAGGTACTAGCTTCGGCACTAAACATGTGACATCATCAGCCACCGAGATAAATCAGGCAAACACAATAACTAGAAACAACTTTAAAACACACTGTAACACCTACATAGATTAATATTGAATAAAATATGGTACATGATAATATTGCACTTCAGTATAAAATCCTTTTAAAATGACGATGAATCCGTTGTTTTGTACATATGGTGGTTTGTTCAGCTTGTACATGTCTTTAGTTATTTGATGTTGTTGAAATTACGCTGCAGAGTTTAAAGTCATATGAAGTTAACACTTTGTTTGATCTGTGGTTTGATTCCGAAAATAAACGTGCATATGATGAACTAGTATATATTAAGTTATAAAATTAGTCTTAGAAGAGAGAGTAAGAAATAGGCATGCCGCAGTATGAAATTTAATATTCCAAGAAGAAAAATAGAACGCTTAAATTTCAGATAACTTAAAAGCTATGTATAAAAATCGAATGATATATTTTTAACACTAGAATATAGAGATAAGAGAAAAATTCACAACTAGAAGTATGAACTCGGGAATGCAGACAATATGGGGTAACCTTTGACATAATATCGTTTGTATGAAAGTATCACATGCCATTTCAACGTTGATTTGACTCATTGAAGGATATCCACGTTTCATATATTTCATGTGTTTCAATATTGTTTTAGAATTCTATTCAAAATAAAAAATTTATGTTCTTTTGTGCGGCACTTCTCAATTTAAAGTAAATCCTTGAACCTGCCAGCTCTTTGAGAAACGTAGAATTTTATACTTCCAAATAACTGTTCGTCATTAAATATAGAATTCAATATATTATTCAAAAAATAAACTCGTACACTTTATACATATTTGTTTCAAAGTTGTAACGTCAAAGTGCGATAACATTATGGAGTACAACTCTTCTCTGATTTCACCATCGTCAAAAACCTACCTGTGTAAGCGCGACGTTAAAACAAAGAGTATATGTGTACCAGTTATATTTCTGGTATTGCGTGGATTTCACTCGGCTATGTCCGGAACCGCGGCTTGTTTATTTTCCGTTTTATGTAATCTGGCTCTATCTCCAGCTATAGCAGTGCGCTAAATCTACGACTGCTCAGTCAGTCGGCGACGCCTTGGTTATACAGTGCTTTCTCTCGCTCTAACGTCGCTAGCACCTAAACGATCAACAAACATTTCATTCCTAATCCACTCCATTATTTTGCATTTGTAGCACTCTCAAATTCTTCTCTAAACATTCCATTTGCCCTGTCGATAATGCGAGACTTGCGTCATGACTGTTCTACATCAAGTGTTGCAGGAATGAACAATCTGAAAAAAATCAATGTCTTGCATGACAGAACATTGCAAACACTCTTCAATCTAACCATGTTAACTCCAACTGCACATCTGTGTAAATATTGTAATATCTGTCACTCGCTAATCTCCGTCAGAAAGCCTAAGTTATTATGATGTATAAGCTAAAGCATAAGTTGATAGACTAAAATACTTCCTGTGAAACTAATCCAGATATCCACATGTATCACACCAGAAGTGTTTGTAAAATTCATTTTTACCCAAATATATACTTGTAAGTTTGGTACAAATTCACCATGGAATTACTCTGCACATATTTTTAATAGTCTTCCTGAAGACGCAAGAGAGGATTGCGTATTGCTTACTTTTAAGCATAAATTATTTAACTACCTCATATCAGACACCGTTTGTATATAAATAGCAAATGTACCCGTGCTTCGCTGTAGTATTCTACACTGTGTACGGATATCGAAGTAAATTACTGTACAAACAGTGAATAAGGTTTCTCTAAATTGCTTGTCTCTTAGCATTTTCCGAGAAACAGCATGGGGAGGTTGTTTCCAAACTAAAGTGTCAGCTGCGGAGTTGAGATGATAACTGCAGGCTCACTTGTCTACTGTCATTCGCAATAGAGTTGGGAAGTTTTCATTATGATAAAAAGCCCCTTGTCGATTTGGGGAGTTTTCGTTAGAATGGCAGGCCCCCTTTCCTATTTCCAGAAACAATCGGGTAGCGGATTTGTGAAGAAAATTGCATGCTCCCTTGCCTTCGGCCAGTCAAATCGAGAAGGGAATTATTCATTACAATGGTAGGCCTTCCTTACTAATGCCACTTACCGAGCTCGATAGCTGCAGTCGCTTAAGTGCGGCCAGTATCCAGTATTCGGAAGATAGTGGGTTCGAACCCAACTGTCGGAAGCCCTGAAAATGGTTTTCCGTGGTTTCCCCATTTTCACACCAGGCAAATGCTGGGGCTGTACCTTAATTAAGGCAATGGCCGCTTCCTTCCCACTCCTAGCCCTTCCTTGTCCCATCGTCGCCGTAAGACCTGTCTGTGTCGGTGCGACGTAAAGCAACTAGCAAAAAAAAAAAAAAACTAATGCCACTTACAGAGGAGTTGGAGAAGGAACCCATTCCTACTGCCAGTACAGTGGCGAGTATTGAATACAATAGCAGACGCCCTGTTGTTGACAGTCACTATCGATTTATAAAGTATTAATTTTAATGGCAGGCACACTCTTTCTAGATCACTACAAATCGAGTTAAATGAATATATATACCGGATGGTTCACCAGCCCTTATTTCTTTTTTCGGAGGTAGGTAACCCAACTAACGCGTATGTCACAGTCATCCGAAAACCATTACTAGCTGCTCCTTTATGTTTTATTGAAACCATACCGTATATATATGCTCGCGAAAATGGTAGAAACCATTAGAGGCAGTATTATTTCTATAACTTAAACTATAATGAATGTGGTAAACGATCACTGCTGCGGATAACACGATATTACATTTGGACAGGAAGTGTCTATAACGACCACAACGTGCTAGATTCGAACCACTACGCTGCCGATATTCACACATCTTCTACTCCAGCTCGTAACTGATTCAGCCGCGAAATCAACATACATGATGCTTGCTAGAGGTTTAGTACTTAAGTTCGGCCGTTCCACCTCGAAAGTTAACATGCGAGTCAAGTCTTCAGTGAAGGTTTACCGTGTTCATTTAACTTCCTTACGTTACAGAGCAGGTGGCAAAACCTATTAATTCGATCGAATTACGGGAAGTCCGCCTCTGTGGTGTAGAGGTTAGTGTGATTAGCTGCCACCCTCGGAGGCCCGGGTTCGATTCCCGCCTCTACTACGAAATTTGAGCAAGTGATACGAGGGCTGGAAGTGGGGTCCACTCAGCCTCGGGAGGTAAACTGAGTAGAGATGGGTTCGATTCCAACCTCAGCCATCTTGCAAAGGGTTTTCCGTGGTTTCCCACTTCTCCTCCAGGCAAATGCCGGAATGGTACCTAACTTAAGGCCACGGCCGCTTCCTTCCCTCTTCCTTGTCTATCCCTTCCAATCTTCCCATCCCCCCACAAGGCCCCTGTTCAGCATAGCAGGTGAGGCCGCCAGGGCGAGGTACTGGTCATCCTACCCAGTTGTATCCCCGGATCCAGAGTCTGAAGCTCCAGGACACTGCCCTTGAGGCGGTAGAGGTGGGATCCCTCGCTGAGTCCGAGGGCAAACCAACCCTGGAGGGTAAGCAGATTAAGAAAGGAAGAAGAATTACGGGAATCTGTTATTTCAACGCGCAATAAATCACATGTTTGCGGAATGGTCCTTAGTGTTTGGCGCGGAATTGTGCAGAATAGTTTTACCTTTGCGAGGTCCATGGATGAATTTACAGTGATGACACAGAGGTAGGGGAGAGCCTTATTGACCATAAGGAGAAATGTCAAGTTATTTGTTCTTCATAAAAGTAATTTATAAGGATCTTTAAGTTATACGCGTGATTTGGGTAGCCTGTATCCGGAAAAAAGGGGTTGGTGAACCATCCGGTGTATACATATATCAACATAAGAAAGTATATGCATGTTTACAGTATTGAAGACCTCCATTTACAGATTAACTGCTGCTAAGCGGTATGTTATATTAACAAACGGATAGCACCTTAAGATGCCACATTTAGCGTTTTAAAAGGTTGATCCTATGACATTTTTTCATGTCTCCGCTATTTATGGGTTAGAATGAGTTAGAAAAGTTGAATAGGGCAATATTTGGGTAAAGTTTTCACACACTGCGTTACTTTACAGATACCATCGGCTGTCCTACGAGGTATTTCTTTTTATAATGGTTTCCCATTTTTCTCTTCCAGGTAAATGTTGGGAGAGTTTCTATTCATAGGCTACATCTGATTCCTTCCACCTCGTTACCCAATTTCATTCTCCACCATTCATTCCATCTTCATTAGCACTTGAACTAATTTTGGCGTCAGGAAGTGCATCCGGCCGTGAAAACTTGCCATATAAATTCAGCTCACTCCATCCCCGATACCGTATCAAGAAAGGACTCAGAGTGGTATACATACATATAGGATGTGTTTAACTATCTGTTCTTTTAGACATTATAATATACCCCTGGGTAACACATTCACTTTCTGCTGCCCTCTTTATAGCCGGGGGCTCAAGAAAACTTCCTGCACTACGTTAGGATGCCTGCCAGCCTCTTTACTTCCATCCTTTCTCCAGGTCTCGCTTTCTTCCGCAACAGACCACCTTCAAGCTCTCCTTCCTTTCCTTATTCATTCTAATCTGCTACTAATTTCCCTAAATATCTTGTCACCGAGCTCGATAGCTGCAGTCGCTTAAGTGCGGCCAGTATCCAGTATTCGAGAGATAGTGGGTTCAAAACCCAAATTTGGCAGGCTTGAAGACGGTTTTCCGCGGTTTCCCATTTTCACACCAGGCAAAAGTACCTCAGTTAAGGCCACGGTCGCTTCCCTCCCACTTCCTGCCCTTTCCTATTCCTTCGTCGGCCATAAGACCTTTCTGTGCCGGTGCGACGTAAATACAATTGTAAAAATTGTCTCGGTGGTATTTGGAGGCCCTCAAGTACGCCAGTTGATTTATCGGCACGTAGAAGAATTCCTGAAGGACAAATTTCTGGTATTTCAGTGTCTCTAAAACGACCGCAAAAGTTGTTAGTGGGACATAACCTCATTATATTATTATTATTATTATTATTATTATTATTATTATTATTATTATTATTACTGCATCTAGGGGTGAAAGTTCCTTAACCTAGGTGTTAATATAAGGAAAGAGCTTAACTGGAGTAATTCACATAAATGGGCTTGTAAATGAAGGGTACAGATCTCTGCACATGCTTATGAGGGTACGTAGAGGATGTAGTAAGGATGTAAAGGAGAGGGCAAGCCTCTCGTAAGATCCAAACTCGAGTATGGTTACACTTATGGGACCTTCTCCAGGATTAATTGATTCGAGAACTGGAAAAATTAGAAAGAAAAGCTGCTCGATTTGTTCTGGGTGATTTACGACAAAAGAGTAGCGCTACAAAAATGTTGCAGAGTTTGGGCTGGGGAGTATTGAGAGAAAGAAGACGAGCTGCTCGACTAAGTGGTATGTTCCGAACTGTCAGTGAGGAGATGGCGTGGAATGGCATTAGAAGACAAAAACGTTTGAGGGTTTTTTAAGTAGGAAACATCATAATATGAACAATAAGTTAGAATTCAAGAGGAAATTTGGGGTAAATATTCGTTTATAGTTAGGGGATTTAGAGATTGGAACAATTTATCAAGTGATATGATTAATAAATTTCCAAATTCTTTCCAATCATTTAAGAAAAGGATAGAAAAACAACAGATACTGAATCTGCCAACTGGAAAGTGCCCTAAATGAAAGTCAATGTTGATTGACCTATGCTTCTTCTTCTTCTTCTTTTCTTCTTCTTCTTACTATTATTATGTTACGTAATATTGTTCAAAATGAAACAAAAACATGAACACAACATGGAATATAGGCCTATTTTCCACACTCTGACGTCATAATTGACAATAGTTGTGGTAATATATATATATATATATTTTTTTTTTTTTGCTATTTCCTTTACGTCGCACCGACACAGATATATATTATGGCGACGACGGGATAGGAAAGGTTTAGGACTGGGAAGGAAGCGGCCGTGGCCTTAATTAATGTACAGCCCCAGCATTTGCCTGGTGTGAAAATGGGAAACCACGGAAAACCATCTTCAGGGCTGCCGACAGTGGGGTTCGAACCCACTATCTCCCGATTACTGGATACTGGCCACACTTAAGCGACTGCAGCTATCTAGCACGGTAAGGTAATATTGACCATAGCACAGTACGCACTACGCCTTCCGAAATCGTATTCTACATTGAAATTTCAAACCTAAACCGCTGTTATAAACTAATGTTTATTGTATCGATCTAGTCAAGTCGCTACGGCTCTCGTACATTGTGTTCTGTACCTCAGTGCCGCAGTCACACCTCAGGGAGGAAGTTTTACCTCATGCAAACAAGTTGGTTGCGCAGACTCTGTGTTCTGAGTGAACTCTGTTGAGAGTCTACCACATGCATGCGGTGGTAGTTCTACTACCAGTTGGATTTTCGACAGGATCTACAAGCCTTTGAGTCTCCCGGGAGCGATATATCATAGAACATTAAATCTCGAAGGGAGAACAGTTATTACAACGAATACAGTATGACAACACATAATCGATACCATAACACACGAGAAACAAACAATGGTTTGACAGAATTAGAGAAACAGGAGGACAAAAATAACACAGAAGCATACGAAGAAATTGATCGAAAAGGAGTATCACAAGATAAACTGTAGAAATAACTTTATATGGCCGAGTTGAATGGTCCAGACGGTGGAGCACTGATTTTCTGAATTCAAGTAAGCAGGTTCGAACTTCGCTTATTCCGGCGATATTTGGAGGTGTTCAAATACGCCAATCTTGTATCGGTAGACATACTGGCACGAGAAGGAATTCGTATGGAACAAAATTCCGGTACCTCATAGTCATCGAAAACTGAAAAGTCAAATAAATATATTATTACTAAAAAATACATCGCAATTTCGAAATATCCAGGTGGTAGTGATCCCTTACAAAAGTGTGATAAAAAAGTAAATTAAAACATAATCACCCACCAAGATCAATAACTAATACTAGAACAACAAGGGTACAACAAGCGATTCCATGGAAAGAAAACATTACAAGTAATACTACTAGTTTAATCCAGCATAGTGCTACACACTACAGCTTACAATATTCTAGGTTGAGCTTACTACACTTTTTTTGGCTAGTGGCTTTACACTTTCACGAATAGGTCTTATGGCGACGATGGAATAGCAAAGGCCTAGGAATTGGAAGGAAGCGGCCATAGCCTTCATTAAGGTACAGACCCAGCTTTTACCTGGTGTGAAAATTGGAAACCACGGAAGACCACCGTCAGGGTAAAGTTAAAACATAATTACCCAACAAAAGTAACAACATAAAGCAATTCCATGGAAAGAAAATATTACAAGAAATACCACTACTTTAAGATTCTAAATCCAGCATAATCCTATACAAATTCACACACAACTTAATTATTCTGTTTCTTTTTGCTTTCTTAATCTATTTACCCTCCGGGGTTGGTTTTACCCTCGGACTCAGCGAGGGATCCTACCCACCCTGTTCCAGCCCTCGTACCATTTTTCGAATTTCGTGGCAGATCCGGGAATCTAACCCCGGCCTCCGGGAGTGGCAGCTAATCACAATAACCACTACACCACATACGAATGTTTTGCATGGAGATAAAAGATTTTAAAATCCGTGCAAGAGGCCCGTAAGGAAAGAGAAATTGAAGATTTCAATAACAGAACAGTATGTCTTAAATACTAATAACAGGAATTAATAATATGTCCTGATCTCAGACTGAGTGGTCGCGTTTAAGGCTCTTGGTTCGATTTCCCGCAGGGTTCCTGAATTATGTACCGCGTGATATGCTGGAAGTGACTGACACTGAACGATCACATTTAAGCACCGTTATGTGCCGGCCGCTTAGTGTATAGGTAGCGTGCCTGCCTCTTACTCAGAGACTCCGGGTTCGATACCAGCCAGGTAAGGAAACTTTACCTGGATCTGAGGGCTGGTTCGAGGTCCACTCAGCCTACGTGACTACAACCAAGGAGCTATCTGACGGTAAGATACCGATCCTGATCCAGAAAGTAAAGAATAACGGCCGAGAGATCACACGACACCACAAATCTGCAGAGCTTCGGGATGAGCAGCGGTCGCTTCGTAGGCCATGGCCCTTCATTGCTGTTGCGCCATGGGGTTTGGTTTTGGTTTCTATCCGTTTCTGACTTGAGTGAGAATGAAAATGAAAACCTACAACCTGTTTTCCAATCATTGACGGGTCAGGGATGTAATGAATGAAGCATATATAGGCTATTAGCACGATGGGGTCGCCACTCCCAAAGTGATTTATTAATGACTGATAGATGCTATGAGATGAGAATGGAGAGTGTTGCTGGACTGGAAGATGACAGGGAAAACCGGAGTACCCGGAGAAAAACCTGTCCCGCCTCCGCTTTGTCCAGCACAAATCTCACATGGAGTGACCGGGATTTGGACCACGGTATCCAGCGGTGAGAGACGGACGCACTGCCGTCTGAGCTACGGAGGCTCCCTTAAGTGAGAATATAAAGTCAATAATGAAATTACTGTGACACTCAACACCTCCTCCCCAGCTGTTTGTCGATAGGGCACAGATTACCTCCAAATTATCCCCTACTAGTCCAGAGAGAAGACTAAATGACATTACCGAGATTCATTATTAATTTGGGAGTAATCACGGGACCTGTTTCCACTTATTTGTGCTAGCTAGGTTCCAGGCAGATATAATTTCTGTCCGCCCTCCTTAGGCAAACTATTGTTCTCCTCTGACCCCTGTGAAGTTAGTTTGGAACGCCTAGGTGCCCTTCTATTATTTTATTTTGTTAGTATCTTAGAAGTGAAGCTTCCACAGTGTGTAGACTTACTTAGTTCTTCTTCAGAATTATATTCGAAAGGAAATAAGGATAAAACAACAACACGGTTCAACCCGGAAGAAGAACTAAATATTATGTTAGTAGTTTAACATCTCACTAACATATCGGAAGATTTGGGATTTGGAATGTATCGGCCACGGCATTAATTATCTAGTGTGGACATGTGAAACTAAAGAAAACCATATCCAGGATTACCGACGGTGGTACTTGAACCCACTATTCTCCCAACTGAAAGCTTACAGCTATGCCACCCGGACCGCTCAGCAACTCATTCTGTCTTCCTTCATGTTTATGCCTTTTATGTCTTGTCACTTTGTCTTCTCGGTACCTTTTTTCTTCGAAGAGCTGGACCTCATACTTCTAATGGCAGGATATAATTACCTCGTCGTATTTCCTGCTTAAACAATAATCTCTCAGCTGAAAATTATCGATTAGGCACACAAAATACAGGATGGGGTATAATTTCCCTTACGCAGTAAAATTTAATGTTATCCGAGTATTTTGTTAGAGGTTTTATGGGACCTTATTAATTTTTACCGGACTGTTAACTTTTTATATTCTGTTTGAAGTAGCGACTGACCTAGAAAGTACTCCGATAGTGAAACAACATCAAACAACTCGAGAAAAAAGTAATATGCTATCAAGATGGTGTAGCTCTTGAGTACGGGTACATTATGAATGAGGTGCTAATGACACGTTCCGTACATGGATTAGTAGAGATGGGACTCGAAATCTAAACAAAATGGATCTCTCAGTGAGGGAAAAATGAAATATGGAATTTATTGAGGAATAAACTCTTGGTGAAGCTTACAACATGAATTAATCACAGTATCAACCGTAAATATGACTGACTCCATACGAGCTTCAGTACTGAAACGCATTGTAAATTAAAGAAACTTTTGGAACCTAAAGTACCGGGCGAGTTGGCCGTACGCGTAGAGGCGCGCGGCTGTGAGCTTGCATCCGGGAGATCTTGGGTTCGAGCTCCACTGTCGGCCGCCCTGAAGATGGTTTTCCGTGTTTTCCCATTTTCACACCAGGCAAATGCTGGGGCTGTACCTTAATTAAGGCCACGGCCGCTTCCTTTCAACTCTTAGGCCTTTCCTATCCCATCGTCGCCATAAAACCTATCTGTGTCGGTGCGACGTAAAGCAACTAGCAAAAAAAAAAAAAAAAAAATTAAAGAAACTTTTGGAACCTAAAGTTTGTGTGCCGACTCCATGTTTGGCAACAATCTGTTTGTAGTAACTATTTGATAGTGAAATGCTATTTTGTGAAGTGACTTATAGCCTACCCTGCATTAAACCGATGGAGTGGGATGCTGATGAAATTTCGGTTTCAACACCGTAACGGGTTATAGTAAGGACGTAAAAGTGAGGGCGTATGAGTATCTGGTAAGATCTCAGTTAGAGTATGGCTCCAGTATATGGGATCATCACTAGGATTAGTTGATACGAGAAATAGAAAAAATTATACGGAGAGCAGCACAATTTATTTTCTGGGTGATTTCCGACAAAGGAGTAGTATTACTAAAATGCTGCAATCTTTCGTCTGGGAAGACTTGGGAGTAAGGAGACGAGATGCCCGACTATGTGGTATGTTTCGAGCTGTGAGTGGTGATTTGGCGTAGAATGACATAAACGAAACTAATAAGCTTGAGTGGAGCTTTTAAAATCAGGAAGATAAAATTGGAATTCAAGAGGACAGATTGGGGCAAATATTCATTTATAGGACGAGGAGTAAGGGATTGGCATAAATTATCTAGGGAAATATGTTCGGTACATTTACATTGAAAATATTTAAGAAAAAGCGAGATAAGCTTCTCCTTCGTGTACCGCGGTTCCCACATCTTGTGAGATCACGGGTGCGAACTGTGTCACACGTATGTGAATCTGGCCCTTTTTTACGCCCGATGCCCCTTCTGACGCAACCCCATGTGGAGGGATGTAATCACTATTGCGTATTTCTGTGGTGGGTGATAGAGTCGTATGTTGTCTGAATGTGTTGGAAGAAACAAACACTCCCAGTCCTCGAACCAGAAAAATCAATCACATGCGATTAAAATCCCAGACCCGGCCGGAAATCGAACCCAGGACCCTCTTAACAGAAGGCCACAGTGCTCACCATTCAGCCAAGGAGTCGGACAAAAAAATTCTACATGAACAATTATAAATTAATGTAAATAAGAGGTTAACAATTAGTAGGGAATCTGCCACCTGGGTGCGTGTCCAAAATGCAGATCATTGATTGATTGATTGATTGATTGATTGATTGATTGATTGATTGATTGATTGATTGATTGATTGATTGATTGATTGAAACGACAATTGTTACTTAACATCCAGGGAATTCTGTCTGATTCTGTCCGTCCGGAGGCAGATTGCATCCTGAAAGTGGCGGTGGTGGATAACACTAATCAGAGGGAGAAAATGGAAGGCGTCCGACACTTCGAAAAATGAAGGTATCGGCCAAAGGAAGACAAGGGGCACGAAGGGCGTGAAAATGAAAAACTCCTTAGCCCTCACAAACCTAATAGCGTCGGGGTCGGAAAAGAACAAGAGTTGACCAAGCAAGGTCGGGTAGTACAGATGAAAGTCAGGGGCCTGGCACAAGTAAATGGAAGCAATGCCAGGACTCAGGTAAGGGCCCCGTGGTCGCCACTCACGCTCCAAAGTTCAGAGCCCCTGACGCCCCTTTCAGTAACCTCCTACAACAGGCAGGGGATACCGTGGGTGTTATTCTACTTCCCCACCCAGAGGGGGATTGCATCCTGGAATAACACCACCGTAGGTTAACCAGTTATAAGTACAGGCCAGATTCTTATGCAGTGAAAAGGTTAGAATACTAACTTCCTGAAGCGAGTAACAAGCATACTCTAGCCTGTACAACGGTTTTGCTATGAGATTTATATAACCAGTAAGGGTACGGTCTATGAGAACCCCTAGAATGTTTGTTACTCTCACCACATTGATGAAGAGCGCACTGTATGACACTCCCTACTAACCAAACCGATTTGCATACTAAGCTATTGTTGCCAAAAAATCCTCAGTATAGTTATAAGGACACTGCAAATCTGATGTTGGCGTTCTAGGAGAAGATGAGGTGTGACGCAATTTGCCTTTGCCTTCCTCACAGAGCCAGACACGACTGACTCTATGAGCTGCACTTTGTACAACCTACAGAGTCGTGTTCTCAGTATCCTCCTTAATGGCAGTGAGAACGAAACTTCAGTGGAAGCTCCATTTTGCTCTGGTATGTGTCACGAGCCTGCATCAGTGCAGAAATAGCCACAGGTGGAATGGCGAAATTACTACACGATGATAACTGGATGAAAGAGGAGTACTTCGTTGTGTGCTATGCGGTTTCCAGTTTTAGGTGGAACGTGAATCACAGAAACGTGACTGTTCATTGTAAAATATCACAAACATCGGTGGAAACTGAACCGTAGCGACCTTGCTGAGGAGCCAAGGGCAATGCTGTTAAAGTGCAGCAACTATGCAAAGCCGTTTCCATGATGGATGATGACATGTTTCAAGCCACGTCATATTTGTAAGCAGGGCTCACTTAACCTCATTGATAGTTTAAGGTCTCAACTCCAGAATGAACAAACATTGGGAATTTTATGAATGAACTGAGACGTGACACAAAGTGTCAACAAAGAAGATTCTCCGAACTAAATTATTTAATTACCTTTACTAAGGCAGCTGTGACGTCATAACATGCCGCCAGGAGGTGTTGCGCTGAGGATGACGTTAGTGTTGCCGGTCCGTTGCACTGTTGTTCAATCTTGAGCAAATTAACCTCATTTAACACATTAATGTTCTCATGTACAATACATAACATACCTAAAAATATACCTATGTACAATAGGGTACAAACTGTTAGGATATTAAATTATAAACATTTAATATATCGTGCGTTCATTTCAAAATTCCCCACCTTGAATAAATTTAATCTTTCTCATTTGGGACAGGGGCTGCCTGGTCGAGGCGGTAACGGCGTGCTCGGTCCGCCCGGAAGGACGTGGGTTCGAATCCCCGTCAGGAAGTCGTAAAATTTAAGAAACGAGATTTCCACTTTCGGAGGTGCATATGGCCCAGAGGTTCACTCAGCCTACACCAAAAATAAGTACCAGGTTAATTCCTGGGGGCAAAGGCGGCGGGGCGTAGAACTAACCACTCTACCCCATCACGTGCCGCGGTTAACAATGGTGGAAGCGTTTACCTTCCACTCCTCCAAGGGCCTTCATGGCCTGTACGGAGATGACTTTGCCTTTTGTCATTTTGGACGTTAGATCCCTAATGAGGATGAACACGTCCATTTAGGGGTGGTATTTACAATTCAGTCATCAATGGTTTTGAACTTTATCATTGAAAACTAAATTGATGTGATTTTCCTAATTAAGAATCCAAAATCGAAAATTACGATCATGGTATGTTCCAGCTACTTCTATACTGAGATCCAGGAGAATATTGAGAAAAACCACTGTATTCTTGCAAACTACGTTGACTACGGCAAGAAAAAATGCGGTTACTTGACTTGGGAATAAATCTACCTGGCCTTGCTCTTCGAACAGCCTCCCACTTGAGCTTGAACAACAGTGGATTGTGTGTAGATCATTCAATCTTCTTCGTTTTGGAGTTGGAAGATCCAAAATCAATCTCCAGAAATGGCACCTCCCTGCCGACAACGTTAAGTGCGACTGCGAAGATCTCCAGTCCAGGGAAAATCTACTGGATTGCACGCTGTGCCCTGCATCTTGTACAGTACAAGATATTCTCCTTGCGACACGAAACGTTGTTGATGTTGATTTTGTGTACCTACATATTTTGTTTGTTTCTGACTCGAATATACAAGGTGTACCAAAACTCGGCGGCAAAAATTTTGGACTAGATTCCTCACATAGAGAGAAGAAGGAAAGGTTATAACAACTTGGGTCCGGAGACATATATTTACAGATTTATTCAACCTTTTGTACATTTACACCGTACTTCTGTAACGCAGCTAAAACACTTTGAGCATGTATCAGAGGAAATGTTCAAAGTGACGACCTTCAGCATGAATACAAGCCTCCGCTCGTCGTCGCATGGAGTTACACACGCGATCAAAAATGCCTGGTGTAGTGAGTACTGCCTGAGAGGTTGCCACAATGCGCTCACATAAAGTTGCTCCATCAGGAACAGGAGTCACATTCACGAGAGACTTAGCGTGTCCCCACAGGTAAAAGTCCAGGGGGTTCAAGTCAGGTGAACGTGGTGGTAGCCAAGCAATCGGTCCTCCTCTACCTACCCAGCGCTCAGGAAAATGGTTATTCAGGTACCTGCGGGCATCAGAATGAAATGTGCGAGAGCACCATCATGCATGAAAACCATTTGTCGTCGAGATTCAAGTGGCATGTTTTCCAAGTAATCAGGCAATGTAGTACGCAAGAAATCCGTGTAGTTCTGTCCAGTAAGCCTATGCGGAAGAACGTAGGGTCCCAACAAGGAATCAATAACAATACCTGCCCAGATGTTAATGGCGAACCTCTGTTGATGAGACGATTGGACGATTGCATAAGGACATGTCAATTATTACTAAAATTAATTTGTGTCACAAAGTTTGAATAAATCTCTAAGTATACGTTTCCGGACCTATGTCGTTATAACATTTTTTCTCTCTGTGTGAGGAATCCATTCCTAAATTTTTACCCTCGAATTTTGGTATACCCTGTATAAATTAAATTTATTCAACTTTGGAATTTCTGAAATTAACGCCCGGTTTATTATAGGGGTATAAAATATATGTTGCGAAATAAAAGTTTCGCCATTAACAATTCAACATACGTACCTCTTAATAAACTTCTTAATTGACCAAATCTTATTCTTAACGATCAAGTGGTCGCGCTGTTCACCGTCACGCGATCGGTTGCAGTTATAAATGTTACCTAACACGGCCTTTCTCTTAAATAATGATCCAGTTCTCTCTAGTTTTTGTAGCTTCATACTTTAAATAAAGCATTAAGGCTCATAAATGATTACCTTTAACTTTTGCTTTTTCAGCATGGCTTTGTGATGAATAAAATTATTCACATTCTGGAAAATATACCGAAAATGTCCTAGGCAAGATTTTCATTTTATTCATAAAATACACACATCCAGTTGATGAAGTAAACTTTCCTGTGTTGGCTAGAAATTAATTAATTAATTAATTAAATCAGAACCAGTTCAGAGTCTGCATCTTTGATAGTCGTGATATTTTCTCATCAGATTGTAATGCTCGCATAATAATGTAGAATATTCCCTTGTCACGTACATCACTATAATCAAAAATAGTGACACTTTCATCATCTCCTTCGATCCGATATTTGATTGAATCTTCTTGAGGGTTCATAATCCATCAAATGTACACAGCCGTCACTACACTACAAACAAAAAATGTGTCGACGCCGTAGGTCCCCTCATTCGAAACAATCTAAAAGGGACACTGGCATAAACTACATGTAAAATAACATGTTGGTTATGTCCACTTCGGAATGTTTTAAACATCACATGTAACCTCTGTATAACGACATGTCGTCGCTGAAGGTGCCCACACTGTTTTACCCGGTGATCTAGGCGTAGAAAATATGGCGAGGAAAATGCTGCCACTTTAGATGTGTTTAACAACTCGATCGATCCCGAATTTCATTTATACTAGCTACCTATCGATTGTTCTTAACTGTAGGGGGAAAATAAAACTGAATATGGTGAAATAACATATTTTAGAATTCCATCTCATTCTTTCACCTAATAATACACAAGCCGACACTCTATCCAAACACACTAACAACAAACTGTATCTCGAAGCTGCTCCCTAGCACAGGATGTATGTACTGACCTCGAGCTCTGCCCGAGGCTGCATGCTCTATAGCCTTCTACTTCATTTGAGAACCAGTCCGTTCTCACTTTCGTTAGATTTCATCATCGAGTTCTCCACAATTTATATCCTCTTAACTAAAACTTATCCATAGTAAGATGTTTTAGAAAAAATTGACACTTGTGAGTCAAATAATATTTATCTCAAAATGTATGAGAAGCTAGGGTTGCCAACAGTCCAGTTTTCTTCGGGACTGTTCAGAATACACCCGTGTCTGCTGGAATAAATATTGGTGTCCACCATGCTGATTGCGTTCCAAAAGGAGCAAGCTGGTCTGGTCCCGCCCATAAAGGAGTGAACTCACAGTTGGGCTATTGGCCGCTGCCTGCGAGTTCACTACAGGAAGGAGGGGCTTGTAGTGGGATGTTCTGAACTCTCTCTTCACTATCTGGGAGTCTCAGGCGATTAACAGAAACCTAGAGACGATTGGGGCAGAGAAGTTTCTGGGCATATCAAGTTTCCGACTGTTATGGAACCATTGACCTGCCTATTTGGAGCGGACAGGGCGAGCCTACTGAGGAGAGCAGTCAGTTAATTCTGAGAACGAATGCTGTCGAGCAGTGCCTGAGTTGAAAAGGCATTCAGTGTACCAGTCTCCGTAGAACTGGGTGGTTGTTCTGTCTGTCTGTCTGTCTGTCTGTCTGTCTGTCTGTCTGTCTGTCTGTCTGTCTGTCTGTCTGTCTGTCTGTCTGTCGCCGAGGAGTCGTGTCTCTCGCTCCAGTTGCTGTGAAGAGAACATTGTGTCTGGTGCAACGTGGGAGAGTTCGATGTGAGATCGGCAAGAGACAGTGAACGGATACTGTAGGGCATGAGTGGACAGCGTACGTCATCTTGAAATCTGAGACTGTTGTGTGCAGGCTGTGAACTGAGGGCCGTGATAGCGACAGCAAGAATAACATTTTAATTGTTTAGCTTTTTGTTTTGGCTGAGGAAGAGCGAGGGTGATTTATGTGATTTATGCTGTTATGTTAGTGAACATTACTGTAACTGAACAGAGAGAGACAAAACGCGAACAAGTCTGTGTGCACTGTGTTAGCCTATACTGTGGTCCTGGTGCGTCTATTAGTTGTGTAAGAATTAGTATTATCAGGATGGGCATAATTCCGTCCGCATCATAATCCATACAGCGCGAATATTCCGCCTAGGGAGGCTACAGCAGCGATAACACAGATGTCCTTGCACTGGAATGGCTAGGAGTTATACCGACAACTTGTCCGTCCACGCCGTTAAGCCGCTATGCATATCATCCAGGCGTTCTAACCGGCGATACGTACGGATTTTTATCCCCGCCCGATAGTTAATAAATCATAGAGCAAATGCTACCAGTTACCTACCTCGCTGACATCTCACGGTATATACCTAATTCAGCTCTCTACAATGTACAGAATTACCTATTTTAAATGGTAAAAATGTTAAATTAAACTGTATCAACACAGTTTGCCATTTAAATATACATTTCACTAAATTAGGTTGCAACCAACAAACCATAATTGCGATTATTAACAAGAATAAGCATGTGCATCATAATTATTATTGTTCTGCCACATTTTTATATCTCTCCTCATTCTTATTCTACCTGTGACAAAACCTGAGATATTCCGGTCTATTGTTAGCACGTTTTGAGTAGGTCCTTACGTAAACAAAGTGCAGAATGAAGTCCTTCGCCTCCTCGCTCTGATTGGACGAGTGGCGGCGTTAAATCCCTAACGACGTGGGATTGTGTAAGTCCAAAGCTGGCAACCGTTCTACACTAACGTAGTTTTAGGAAACGTTTACTGTTTAGTTGAGAAACATGGGTCATCATTATCTAGTTATTAACCCGAAGATAGGTTTGCAGCAGCAGTATCAAAGGTAGCCATCCACCGCGCACTCCTGTCTTGAGGAAGTCTTTTCATGTGTTGATATTTCGTGCAGCTAAAATCTTCTTTGAATTTGTTGGATATAAGATGATCTTGGTCTTCACCTACTATTTCTTCCTTCATGTGGTTCCTCTAAAATGGTCAATGTTTGTTTATTGTTTAGCGTATGATGTTACAGTTGACAACCGACTCTATGTACAAGTTCTTGACATCCACGAAAATAAATGTACAATTGACTTTATGCACCTTAAAATATATGTATAGTAAAAACCCTCATTAAAATGGTTAATGTAGATGGCTTTCAGTTTTTTATAGGCGAATGTTCAGCCCTTCCAACCAAGAGAGTGCCTCAGGGGTAACGCGATTTATATCCTCGATGTAACTAGCGAAAGCTCGCAGAGGGCAGTTCTTCAGAAGGTGCGTGTCGGTTTGCACTTCAGCATCACTGGCACACGCTGGAGAGTCTTTCCAGCCCCACTGAAGCAGTGCAGAAGCACTTCTTCCAACTCCGCAGCGTAGGTCCAGGTGGAGCGAGGAGCGTTGAACCCAGGCAACTTTGTAGTTGGATCCCTGATGTCCACAGTGCCCTGAGGGTATGACTCCATATTTAATCAGTTTTAAAATGTGAATTAACTAACTCTTTTGCCACCTTCCAGGAAGATTTCCGTGACGTCAGTCTCATCACGGCATTTTTATCTGTATACTGATGTATTGGAAGGTAACTGTTCATCAGTATCGTGTATCACAGTATAACAAGAGAGCTTTGCCGTCTGATGGTCGGTAATAGTAACCATTGAATAGGAGTGGAGAGCACTGTACCAGATATAATTCTCAACGCGTGCTGCAGTTGGATATCGACCAGACTACTGTGGAAGCTTTTGAACCATACAGAGGAGCTATATTCAGCTGACTGCTAAAGCAGTTATTCGTAGTGAACACTCATCTTCGTCCTATGAAGTACCAATTAGTCTACCCAGCAAGTTGTTACGGCTTTTAAGCATAGCAGCCAGTATCTCAAGATAGCGTCGATAGGTCAAGGACCTGTCTAATGTTACACCCAGATATTTTGGGTTGGTATTGCACTGTAGTGTGTGGTTTCCGAACCTGATAGTAGGTTGGTAGTTTACCATTCTAGTATTTAGGTGGAACGTAGCTACCTCTGTCATCAGTGGACTAGGTTTCAGGCGTCATTTTTTGAAATAATCATCCACCTTGTCAAGGTCTTGGTATTGAATGTCTTCCGCCTCATTGAAGTCTGCTATTTTTATGGTGAGGTTTATATCGTCGGCATAGTTGAACTTGCGAGGTACGGTTTCTGGGAGATCATGGATGTATAAGTTGAAGATAATGGGAGACAAGACCGATCCCTGTGGTACGCCATGACTTAGTTTATCGAAACTGCTACTGGCATATTCTGTATGAACTTGGTAAAAATCTGTCAATAAGATTTCTCCATTCGTCAGTATATTTATGTCCTAGGCTACACCTTCATTGGACAATGTTTATTACCAGGCACCTTTCTTCTTGTATTTTCATCAGAACTTGTTTGTTTGTAATCTTCTTTATCCAGATAATTTTGAACATTCACATGTAGCACCAGAGACTTTTCGTATTTCCTCGCTGATTAAGTCTCACATCCGTACACAGCTATGCTCCAGATATATGTTTTAAGGAACACTTTCCTGACCTCAATACTAATCCTGTTGTATGTTAGGAGACTTTTCTTTTTGAAGAATGGGTTATTGGCGTGTAGGATTCGACTATTGATATCGGGCTTACTGCCGCAGGTCCTCCCTGCAATAACTCGTACCTGTAAAGTTAAATGTATCTCAAATTTGTACAACATTCATCTCTCTGAAGTGACTTTCTTCTACAGGGCTACTGGATTCAGAGGTATATTGACGTCGAAAAATATTACATGAACCTTTCTCGATTTTGCGGCCTATACAGAGTTTCAATTCTTAACCTCTGAAGTAACTGTTTAGGTTAGACCGGACTGACTGAAGTGAAAACGGTAGAATGATCAATTAGGAATAATGAACTTAACGGTAATCGTCATCTAGTTGTAAAATAAGGAATTCATTAGTAATATCCATCCTTCTGTAAAATAGTTATCTGTTTTAGTGTCCTAATGTTTAACATTACGGTACTTAAAATATATCGCAATGACGTATTTTTCAGCACTATCATGGTGGATACCACAACAATGCAAAGTTTAAAAAAACTGAGTGGCACTTCCCACACTAGATTAATTCTCAAATATAATACAACTTAACATTTCTAGAATAAATCAATGTCCCTTCAAAGTACCGGTAGTTAAAACGTTTTACTATACTCTTGCCGTAAAATCTTATTACTACACTCGATGGGCTATGAAACTGGGCGAACCGCCTCGTTTCGCATTATTTCCATCTCGTATGGTAACATGATACCGTACGTTACAACATTCTTACTGTAATTAACTGTTATATTGCGTACTTGAAAGGTAGTAATTTGCTGCTTCAGTTTTAAATGGAACGTAGTGTATCGACGGCATCGATGCTAGTAAAACATGGTAGGGTGGTCAACTTAATACATCAAACTGCTGCTACATGCCTGCCTATATAAGGCTACAGAGGCTGCACCCAGCTTGGCAAAATGAGTAATTCTGGATAGGAATTCCTCGTTTATGCTAATACAGTATTACATTAATTGACTGCTCGTTTGGTTCGAACCCCACTGTCGGCAGCTCTGAAGATTGTTTCTCACGCATGTATAGCGGGTGTACCTCAATTAAGGCCACGGGCGCTTCCTTCTTACTCCTAGTCCATTCCTATCCCATCGTCGCTTTAAGACCTATCTGTCTTGGTGCGACGTAAAGCTAATTGTAAGAAAGAAGTGCTTGTTTATATATACGGATGCCGAAGAATTCATACCGAATACTAATTTAACTTCCATTTTTAGTACAATCAGCTAACATATGGGAGCACCCATCCACTTTTTTGGCAATTATTTAAAATACTACTCATAATTTTATAGCAACAATATTATTGATATTAAACATAGGATTCGTTAACTGTTCAGTCACTGAAGTTTCAGTGAAATCTACCTGATGGATCACACATAGTCACCTTGTAAGCAGGAAATAAAAGAAAATCCTCGACCTGACTAAAAAGAGTCATAGAAAGATATCACATGTTTCAATCTCGTTAAAGATACATAATTCTCTGGTTCCTATGATGTAAAATGTGATGTGTGGAAACGATAAATCAGTTGGTTAGTACGAAAAAAGGCATAGTTGTTGGTAAAGGTATTCACGCGAGAAGAGGAATAAACCGCAGCAACTTAACACTATCATACCGTGAAGGTTTTTTTGCCATCATTCTCTCGCACAGCGACTGTTTCCTGATTATCCCAGCTGAAATTACTTGGCAGATTTAACACTTCCGTCATTTCTATACAAATGAGAAAGTGGAGGAAATACTTTGCAGTTTTTACACCCTGTCTTTCGCGAAGTCCATACTTCCGCTTCTCACAACAGATTCCGAATTTCACATTATTACTTACTAACTTACATCGATACAGTCGACTACGGACTACGGTTACACAAACTATGTGCTTGTCTTTCTTAGGGTTCGAATCCCACTGTCGGCATCCCTGAAGATGGTTTTACGTGGTTTCTCATTTTCACGCCAGGCAAATGCTGGGGCTGTACCTTAATTAAGGCCACGGCAGCTTCCTTCCCACTCCTAGGCCTTTCCTATCCCATCGTTGCCATAAAATCTATCTGTGCCGGTACGACGTAAAGCAAATTCTTAAAAAATTCTTTCTTAGGCTTACACCTTTTAGTTCAATTGTAACCAAAGGATTTTCAACCCCGTATTCCTTTTCAGCCGTTCTTCCGCCGAGATGTTTCGCTGTTTAGCAGGATCTTTCTCTGGTTCATCACTGAATCCCGCAACTTTCTTCCTGAATATGGTTCTCTCCATTATGTCCTCATTTACCCGCATGCCTTCGTGCACCTACTTCATGCAGCGTGGATGAGATTTAAATTTTTCCTTGAAAGTGAGTAATTTCTGCGCCAATCCCTCAGTGTTCACTCCCTTCAGGTGACCATATAATAATAATAATGATAATAATAATAATAATAATAATAATAATAATAATAATAATAATAATATCATATTATATTATGAGGGTTGGGGCAAAAGTCATGGCAACTATTTTTTTCTTGAAGATACCAGTCCGGTTGGGAAATGTGACATATACAGAGGCAGGAGGCGCTGAATACCATCTGCCTCAGCATTTGCCGCACCATGTGTCAATCGGGTCACAGCATTAGCAGTTTCCTCTCGTGTTGCAAACTGCCTATCACGTAGTGATTCCTTAATCTTTCGAACGAAATCAAGGTCACAGGGCGAAATGTCGGGAGAGTACGGTGGGTGCTCCAATTCTTCCCATCCCCTACGTCGCAGTAGCTGCCGTACACATTCTGCTTTATGTGGTATTGCATTGTCGTGTAGCATTATTGCACTGTCCACAAGATCCGGACGTTTCTCCCGAACGCCACGTCGTACCTGTCGCACCAGGAAGTCCCTGTAGTACTGTGCGGTCACTGTTCTGCCGTGTGAAACAAAGTGGCAAACAATGACACCCCTGACGTCATACGCGACGATCACCGTCAGTTTTACTGGGGAAGGATTCTGATGGACCTTCTGCCCCCTTGGTGATCCAGCAAGTCGCCACTCCACAGACTGACGTTTCAGTTCTGGTTCGTATGCCCTGGCCCAAAATTCATCGATGGTGATTATTCGTGACAAGAATTGATCGCCATCCTGTTGCCAGCGTGTAAGGTTGTCGGAGCATATTGCATAGCGCACCCACCTTTGAACTTCCGTCAGTGCATGTGGTACCAACCGCGATGTGATTTTGCGCATTTGCAGCTCATTACGCAATTCCTGTGGACGGTGTGTTTCTCGATGCCACTTGCCCTCTCTAACTCCAGTAGCGTCCATCGTCTGTCTTCATCCAGGAGCTGCTCGATAACGGCACGTGCCACGTCGGTCCGCACAATGACAGATCGTCTCGAACGTTGCTCATCACTGGTTGACACACGTCCTTGCTGAAACTTTCCTGCCCACTGTGATACTGTACGGTATGGTAGGGCATTATTCCCAAGGGCTTCCAGTAATTCACTGTGACATTCCATCGCATTTCTCCCTCGGAGGACAGCTATTTTGATGTAAGCGCGCTGCTCAACACGGGTTACTTCCATCTCGCACGACACTCACCAACTGACTGATTTCACAGCCCTCGCTGCGCTACTACCAGCTATCTCAGAGCGATCTGTTGTTCTGCTACACACTACGCCTGCAGAACTTCCACACGACACATATACGTTTGTGATCCGTTCACATATCTACAAGAAAAAAAAATAGTTGGTATGACTTTTGCCCCAATCCTCGTATATTTTATTATTATGATTATTATGATTATTATGATGATTATTATTATTATTATTATTATTATTATTATTATTATTATTATTATTATTATTAACTGTGGATGCCTTTTCTGGCGAGATGTAGTAGTGCGCAATGTCTTCTGGTATGGGCTAGAATAAATTTGTTATTTTCTTTGACCTGTCTGTCTCATTCTTGGCTTTGACAATATGAAAGTGACCGAGGTATGAGCAAAGCTAATAATGCCATTCCGTATGCAGCCAGACCCTGTTATAAATGGTGTGAAAATATCGGTCATAGGGTCAGTTAATGCATGAATTTCAGTGGGCTTGGTAAACTGATATGTAATAGCAACATCTGGCGTGGTGGGGAAAGCAACGGAAAAACCTCACTCCTCATTTCCCTCTCAGTAATGGCTAGGCTGTCATTATAGCTGTCGGCAGAGCTATGAGGATCAAACCAGCGTTCGGGCTGAATACCCAGCATACACATACACATTAGCATGATGGAATGCACAGGAAGTAGAGGGTATATTGACCATCCTGTGAGAAAAAATTTAATTTGGTGTGCTGGTAAGTTCTTTCCCCGTGTGTTTCCCACAGTTAATGTACTATGTAGAGTTCTAACATGGAAATAAAGTGTTTCCCGGCCTATGTCCATGCAACATATTCTCTTCTTCTACGTGTGAGGAATATGTGCTGCCGGGCTGAGTGGCACAGCCGGTTAAGGTGCTGATTTTCTGAGCCCAAGTTGGCAACTTCGATCCTGACCACCCCGGTGAAAGTCTAATTGGGCTTATGGTTCCAATCTGTAGCTAGCTTCAGGTAGTTCCAGTACTAATTTATAGATGGCGTTGAAGATCATTCACAACGAGTAGATAGTTGTAAGAAGGTTCTGTAAATGGCAGGTAGGTAGGCATGAAAGAGCGATTTTAATAATTAAAGGCCGTTTGTCACGAAGTGAAGTATTTCAAGTCTAACCTCAATCAGTGGACCTTTCTGACAAAAAGTTAGTCGTATAACTACAAGTATTATGGGGATAATATTGCTGGATTGCATTGAATCAGACTTTACCCAAGCGATTAACCTTGTTCGAACTAGTATTATTCTAAACGATAGTTCCTATTACGCTACACTATTTGTGTTCTTTGAATTCCAAGTGACTCAGTCCAATGGTATTTGAAGTTGCTCAAATACGTCAGTCCCGTGTCGGTAGATTTACCGGCACCTAAAAGAAATCACGCGGGATAAAATTCCAGCACCTGGGTCTCCCCGAAAACTGTAGAAGTAGTTAATGGAATATTTAAAAAAATATTATTATGCAAAATTGCTGCATGTTATCAGAGAATTGATTTTACATTGACTCTGCGAGACTTCATGCATCATGTGGAAACTGTTGTTTCACACAGATAACATCTTATGATAAGGAATCAAATATTGCATCATTTAGTATTTAGTGGAAATAGAAAAACGGGAACAGCAGGTTTATGTGAGAATATTATAAAGAATATTATGTGAGAAAAATTTATTTCTCTATAATAATATTAATAATTATACTGCATACGATGCTGCAAACAACAAGCGTACCGGATATCGAATTTATTGTATTCTCGTGTTTATTTTCTCTTTCTCTAACTTTTTCATATTTTGAATACAATTTTCTTGTTTTTTTCATAAATTCTGATCTTTATAATATGTTTTATAAAATCCACCTGCAAATGGAGAATGTGTTTCTTGATGGTATATATTTAAATAAATAAATAAATAAATAAATAAATAAATAAATAAATAAATAAATACACAAATTAATAAAATATGAGCAGTCAAGATTTTCTTCTGAAAAGGCAGAGGAAAGTTTACTGCGAAACGTAAAATGTTTCACCTTGCTTTCTTGACACGACATAAGCTCAAAATCCCATATTATCTATATTATTACTTTTATTATTGTTACGGGGTTACCTGTGGAATGCAGAGGTGAAAGAAGGTGCGGGCTGGAATGGGTCTAACTACAATGCTGAGAAATGAATAAAAATTTCAGCAAGTCAACAACAAGCCAATAATCAGGTACAAGGTAAAATTTTACCAACGAAACACAAGCTTCGGGGTCTTTACAAGGTCTGGGCTTCGAGCCCCAATTTTACAATCCTTGAGCTACTAGCCCAACTTTACCAAGGCACACATTTGATCAAAGGGCAGAAAACCCCTTCATTCAAGGAGCATTAGCTCCAACAACCATATCGAGCCTCCTAGAGGCACTTTTACCACATCAGAAAGAGCTGACCCGCTCTCAATTTTCTGAGCCTATCAAAGGCCACAACAAACTTTAGTATCAACTGCCCTCAAGGCACACTTACAAAGAAACAGGGGTATCTTGTACCCAACCTACTGGGCCTTCGTTGAAAAAGAATAGGTTAAGAAAATGGCCCAAAATGCAAAACAGAATGGAGGCGTGAATTTGCACTCCTACATGAAACTTCTTAAAACCTAAGAGCCGCAAGGCCAATGAAACAGGGGCTATTTCCAATCTATGGAAGAGGCTCGTACACAGAATAAATTTAACACCTTAAGGAAGAGTAGAAAAACGGTTACGAAAACGTAGTCACCTCAAATCAAAAGGAAGGGGAGCTCGAGAGGGTAAAGCACTCTCTATCCCTGATTTACAGGTAAAGATATGTGAAGTTTTACAAAATTTTACATGTTTAAGAGATAGGTTACATAATAAAAAGGTTTCGGACCTTACCCGAGGGTTAAACTGCTGAGCTAGCAAGAAATAAAGATGTTAAACGGCCATTACCTTGTTCAAGAGCTGCTGCCCGAAGGAAAAGGCGCTACCCGCCCCCTGCTACACGTCCATACACTAAGCTAAATGTTGATGATGTGGCCGAGAGACAAGAAAATCAGCAGTTTTTATACCCTCGTGGAAGATTCGAGACCTTTCATGAATAATCAAGCCACGCCCTCTTTTTTTATTGGTCCGTCTTGAAAATACACTCAAAGTCGAAGAACAAATACATGATTGGTCAAAAATTAATTACAGAAATTCTGTATTGGCTCAATTCAAAACAGGCGGAAAAAAATATTAATATTGCAAACCCACACATCAAAGAACGAAATTTAGTAAAAACAAAAACTTATGAATACAAAATTTCTTCAGGAAAGTTCCTTCACTTCGCACCAGGGTGCATGATCATATTTTTTAGGCGGTGACATCTATGGGAGAATGTCCACACTTCTTGATTAATGGAAAGTAAAACAAGTTGAAATCCACACAGTATTGACAACTTTGTAATCACAAAATTTATGGTAGTGACATCTTCTGAGAAACTAATGAGTTGATCCAGGTTTTAAAGTTCAGAGTTTCTCCTGTAGAGGAGTACTTATTGGTGGAAGATTTAAAATTGCGGCGTAAAGGTGTACCACCCGGTACAATTATTATTATTATTATTATTATTATTATTATTATTATTATTATTATTATTATTATTATTAATAATATTTTCACAACTTTGTGCCCAACCAAGCAGCGCGACAGAATTTGACAGGTGGATTTGCTTTCTTTTCTTCCCACTGTGTTTCTCTTCCGTTCTTCTGTCCATGCAACGATGGTTCTCATATTGGGTTTTTCAGCAAAATGACGTTTTTTCACCAAAATTATAAATCTAGGCCTGACCCATACAACTTCACCTGTTATTCTGATTCCTTGAAGGTCTTTTTCAATTTCTATTATCCAATAATTCTTCACTTTAGTGAGGAGCCATAATTAAATATATTTTAGTAAGTCTTTTACTGTCCATTCTTTGAATACGGCCATGAAGTTTCAGTCTTTTTTCCTAATAGTAGGCTATCTGATATTTTCTCAAAATGCTGATATAATTCAGAAGACCTCCTTTACATCTACACTACTTTTATACACACTGAGACAAATATCTACTTAAGGATTTTCTTTTCTTGTTTTTCTAAAGTTCTAATTACTGATCTGTTCCAATGATCAAAGTTTCTGATTTTATAATGCTTCAGGCCAAGTTACAATGTTAGGGTGTTTTAATTTAGCCTTGGAGATATTTATATTTTGTTGTACATACTAATAATAATAATAATAATAATAATAATAATAATAATAATAATAATAATAATAATAATAATAATAATAATAATAATAATAATTGTACTGGAGGTACGCCCGCCCCCTGCATTTAAAACCAGAGCCTTGTAGAAGTCCATCTAGATCAGGAAATCAGAAACTCATTTTGGAAATAGTTTGAACATTTCTCAACAGATGTCGCTACAATCAACATATGTCGCGCCCCCCTGGGGTGAAGATGAACTATCAATTTTTAAAGTAATTTTGTATATTAAGGTTTCCTAAACGGAATTGCATATCGTTTGTTTTTGATGTTCAATAGTTATCAACACTTCTATGTCCTCTCGCTAACTTAAGATGTTGGACAATGTGAAAATTTGTACATTTATTTAAGCAACCAATCACGTTTTATATATGTATTTCATTGTGCAATGAAAATTGGGGGGAGGGGTGCGTGTCAGGGTTTCAACCAGAGAGATCTGAAACCTTCCTCTCCTCTGGAGCGATCAAAGTCTAGAGTGTGCTCGTAACGGAGGCAGGGGGCTGCCTCGTCCACCTTCGGTAAGTCCACCAGCTCAAGGTAATGGCAGATCCTGATTAACCATGTGATAGTCTTTGAAAGCTGGCTCGAGGGGAAGATTTGAAATTTTTAGTAGGCCCTAATGTAAATTTTTATTTTCTCAAATTTAGATTTCAAACTTGAAGTGTAAATTTCAAACAAGTCGAAAGAACTTAACCGAAACCATATTTTCGTGTTTTACTTGGAGAACGTTTGGATGGTCATTTGGGTGTCACGTGACTTTTTTAAAATGGGAACCGAATTTTATATTTTATTTTCGCATTCTTCATACGAAACTAAACAACTTTTCTATAAAGCACTTTGCAATTGATCGTATACCAAAGTACATAACGACGAAAAGTATGAACGAATTACATGAATGTGTTCGAATAGCGCGATGGATGGCTGGGCCCATTCAACACAGTCCATCCAGCATAACACTACAACGACGAGGCTATGAGACACTGTGTCCGTCGTTTTGTTTACTTTCCGCGGTAGGACGGTTTCCTGGTATCTGACGTTATTGTACTTGTAACCGCCTGCGAGTCCAGGCGAATCCATAGTACGTGCCTACAACAACAATTAGCGATCACCAAGTAACAACCATCAGTTCCATGCAAGTTGTTTAACATTTGGAGCGTACGCAATGGGTTGAAATATACAGATTTTTCACAACAAGACAAAGTGGAAATGGTTCTCATTTGCGGGAAATCTAGGAGAGACGTGGAACAGGCTATTCTTTTGTACGCGGGAAGGTTTCCTGATAGAAGAACTCTGTCATGAGCTTCATTTTAACGTGTGATAAAACAATTCACCGAAGATGGTAGTGTCCAGCCAAAGAAAAGAAGGTGCAGACAAACCGCTACGGACGACGATAGGGCAGTTGCGGTGCCAGCTGCAGTGAATTACGACCCCCATTTCGGTTCTATCGCAATAGCAACCAATGCGGTAATGTCCAAAAGCACTGTCCTCAGAATATGGAAACGGCATAAATTCCATCCCTACCATATGACATTACATCAAGAACATGGTGATGATTCTGGGAATAGGCTAACGTTCTGTAGGTAAACACAAAACAGACTGCGGAATAATAACTTTTTCGGATAGTATTGTTTAGTGACGAGTGCACATTCACATATCATGGTGAAGACAAGTGGAACGAGAAGTGGAACATGCGAGACCCTGGTCGGTTGACGTGTGGTGTGGGATTTCGGCTGCCAGGATAATTGGACCCTACAACATTGATGGCACCTTAACAGGTGCAAAGTATAGACACTTTTTAACGGATGTGTTACCGTTATTGTTGGAAGATGTACCATTAGGAACCAGGGAGCAAATGTGGTATCAGCACGACTGATGCTCTGCACACTATGCACGTACTTCTCGGGTTAAACAACAATTGACATGATCGTTGGATAGGACGCGCTTGTCCCGTAAATTGGCCTGCTCGGTCTCCCGACCTTACATCCCTGGAATCTTTATTATGGGGTTACCTGAAAGAACGAGTCTGTTGCGTATCGGTTTGTGGTGGGACGGAGAATACATTTAGTACATCCAGATTAGGTGTGTAAAAGAGTACAAACTCTGTGAACAGTCGGAGATGACTAACAATGTGAGTAATGGTGCTAAATGCAGTATAAATCTGTCTGTGCGTAGAACCACAAAATAAAACACTGGGCCAAAAGGCGCGTGCAACAGAGGCCATCAGCCAAGTCGTTACGTGCAAACATAAAGTATTGTCAAGCTCCAGTGCCAGACCATACAGGGAAATAAAGCGAAGCATAAATCAGAAATCAAAACCTCAACATATCAGCAGAATTAGCGCAGGGTTTTGCTGGGCTATTTTCCAGAAGGCATGGTGGGGTAAGCACATAACAAGCGGGGAAATAAGGGAAGTACGGATAGCTAAGGTAGCTTAAACAACCAAGTTCAAATTACAAAATGTATTGATAGCACAATAAGGGATTTCCACAAATACCAAGACTAAATTATTGTGACAGTTTTACTTTCAATCATAAAATAGAATTCGAAAAGTTTTATGGAGCTCATTAAGGGAAAATCTTTGACTAAGATCTTGACTAGAGTTTCACAATATTGCTTTTGCAATACAAAGAAGAATTTTAAGAAAAACGATCATTAGACCACGACTAGACCTAGGCACAATTACGTAGATACAAATAACATGTCCATATAAGAAAATGCTTATAAAATAGTGATGAGACTCCTTTGAAGATAGAATATTTTATCGACCTTTAAGGAGGGATTAAATATCAATTTTTACACCTGAAAGGAATAAGTACAATAGTTACACACCGACATTCATAGTAAAAGGCCACTTTTACAAATTTAGTCTCACCAAAATTATGAAAAAGAAAAAAAGATTAGAGGGACAGGAAAGGAAAAGACAGGGAATAAAAAATCAATGTTAACAGTTACAAGAAAGGAGAGAAACATAGGAATGGCAAAAGTGAGAGTTGGTAAAAATCAGGCTGCTATAATTCAAAGATATTCTAACACACGCACACATGTCGTTTATAAAGTTTCCATATCAGTCAGTCTTTCACTTGACTTAATTTTGAAGCATTCGCCTAAGCTATGAGTCCTTTGTGCAAGATTTATAACTAAGTCTGGATGATTTGAAGTTCATCATATAAACAGTAAGAAGTGCCCTCAATGGGCCAGGGTTAAGGTCTGAGGGACAAAGTTAGAGAAGAATAGTCCAAAGTGTCTCGATAAACCTAATAAAACTCTGCTCACTCAGCATAGTGATGATAACACGAAGTCACGATGAAGATGGACATATTTGGCGACTTATATAGCGCAAGAGAAGTGGAGCAGAGAACATCGTTACGTAGTAGAATGCAGGTCGGGAGGTAGTGGCAGCAAACAATCGCAGGTGGGCCGAGTGAGCAGACGGTGCAAGATGAACTGAGTTGCAGTATAGACAGCAGCAAGCCGGCGAAGTAGGCAGAAGATAAGATCGAACATCAACGTAGTAGATATGATTAGGGAGCTCGTAACAAGTGTACTGTGAAAAACCAACGACTACGGACAACATCAAGCCGCAGACACGAAATGTTTGTGCCACCATTGACAGAGACATGCTTTTGCGGACACAACAATCGTTCATTAACAGAGTTGGAAAATGCATTGAGGTATTTATTATGCTAAAATCCGATGCGTATGCAATACATAACTGGTATTACTATGTGTACCTGTCTGTCATCAATGGTGCATTGTGTACACCAGAGACAGAACCATGTGCTCATAAAAATGATGTACGAAAAGCTGTTTAGTTTTGTATGAGGAATGCGAAAGTAGAATATAAAAATGTTGCCTCCCGTTTAATAAACCATCCAAACGTTCTCCAAATAAAACACGACAAATAGCACGTTCTTTCCCCCTTAATATTAAGCAACTTTTATTCCAGACAGGTCTTTATACGAAGCTTAGTTTTTGAGATATTGTAAAGTCTCAAATTACGTGAGTCTTATGTATATTAGTTTTGCTGACAGACGAAGTTTGCCCAGTTGTACTTCCTCTCAAAACAGTCATCACCCCTACCACAAATAAATGCCAGATTACTGTCGGATTTTTTATTATGGACACTCGAGTTTAGGCTTTAATTGCATACGAACGAATATGGCAATTTCAATGCGAGTTATACCAATATTTTCCTTGTTTAATTCTACATTAGCGTATATAAGACACATTATTTTCGTCCAAAGCCCTTATGAGAAAAGGTGATGGGAAGTGGAATTTATAAGAGGAAATAAAATTAAAGGTTGAAAGTAAACGAAAAGCTGTGTTCGTCGCGCACGTGATTACTACTGAACGCGGCAACATTGCGCCCGTTTTCACCACCCGGCCTGCTGTTAATCGCACGGTCCGGCGTACACAAAACCTCCTTTCAATATTACTCTTCATAAATTCGGTACCACACTGTGCGCTTGCAGTTGTTGTAGTTTCTGATAACCATGACTGAGTGCTTCAAAACAAGCCAAAGTTTGCTGCTGTACGTTTATCCTGAGCTGAGAAAGAGTTGCTTTAGAAAAATAATAAGAACGTTTTTCGGGATGGTTGAAAAAAATTGTAACTCGAGTATTACACTACAAATACATGTGGTTATAACACATAAAAATTTCATTACCATCAGACAAGTAGTTCTCCTTGTATATACTCCTAAGTGAGCGCTTCCTAGAGAAGAAGCCAAAAACACGCACAATATTTATGACAACCACAAATAAAAAATATTTAATGCACGTCGAAAACAATGTGTCTTATATACGCTAATGTAGAATTAAACAAGGAAAATATTGGTATAACTCGCATTGCAGTAGACCTATTAGTTCGTTTGTAATTAAAGCCTCGAGTGTCCATAATAAAAAATCCGACAGTAGGCAGAGCATCCATGGTGTCCAAGCTACATCTCAGATGTTATTAGCCTCTAGGGCGAGATAATTGGCCGTCGCGAAGGTCGATTCAGTGAATGTGTTTGTGGTCCTATGACTGATCACCCCTCGCAGTAACGTATTATTACCACAGCAGACACCCCCTATCCCTAATTAATTAGCGGTTAACCACCCCCTCCCTCAGAGACTGACATACCCCAGCTGCTAAATAAGGGGATTACTATTCATAGCGAGACGATATTGTAAAATGCATACCGTGTAATTCGAGATGATACCGCTGCTTTATGGAGTCGATCTGCGTAAATAATATTAACATAGGTGTAGTTATTCATGTGCAAGAAGATAAATGTTCCCACATTTACCAAGGAATTATGGAATACGCACGGTAAACATGGTCCATTAAATGCCGTACCTTGTATCAGGAATAACCAGTATTGTTAACGGATACTAAGTGAAGCATGTAACATGTTCCAATGATTTCAAGTACTGTGGTGCTACAAGGCTCTACAACAACAACAACAACAACAACAATAATAATAATAATAATAATAATAATAATAATAATAATAATAATAATAATGCGGGAAATCTTGAGCTCAATCCAGACTGAAACCTGATGGAAACATCGGATCAACAATGAAGTATACAATAATGTGCGGACAATTTCAGAGACCATTAAAAAGAGGAAGTTATCATATCTCGGACATTTCTACAGAATGGACAACACCCGACCAACCAAAAAGTTATTCGAATACCTGTGGAACAAGAAGACAACGAAGGCATGTAAAATATCTACAGAAGTCCAACATCCATGAAGTTCATATGTTAGACTAGAAAATATTTTGGACCATGATTTGAAATTTGTAAGGGTTCCAAATCGAAAGAACTGCAAAGACAGGAAGAACGTGGACGGATGAAGAGAAGAAATAGCATAACATATAAAGGAGTATTGGAGGACAGGAAACTTCAGGCAAAGAAAAAAGGAAATTGTAGCGTGATCCTCAGTGGTCAATTCACAAATAATAATAATAATAATAATAATAATAATAATAATAATAATAATAATAATAATAATAATAATAATAATAATAATAATAATAATAAATGATAGTAATAATGATAATAATAAATGAATTGGCATATGGCTTTTAGTGCCGGCAGTGTCTGAGGACATGTTTGGCTCGCCAGTTGCAGGTCTTTTGATTTGACTCCCGTAAGCGACCTGCGCGTCGTGATGTAGATGAAATGATTATGGAGACGACACGTAGGCTGCAGCCAGCCTCCTTGCCAGAGAAATTAACCAATGGTGGTTAAAATTCCTGACCCTGCCGGGAATCGAACCCGGGACCCCTGTGACCAAAGACCAGCACGCTAACCATTTAGCTATGGAGCCGCACAATAATAATAATAATAATAATAATAATAATAATAATAATAATAATAATAATAATAATAATAATAATAATAATAAATAGAAAGTATAAATAATAGCACAAGCTGAACTTTGTCGCTGATGTTTCACATAGCCTCTGTCGAAACAATTCAGCATATTAGCACGGATATTATGTTTTCAGGCCGGGTGTCTATCGAAAATTGGCGTAGTGATTTTCCCGACGCCGTCGTGACCTTGACAACCAGTCGTCGACTACGAATACTAGGTCAGTAGCGTCATCTTCTCACTGTGCACTCGACCCGTAACTAAGAGATTCAGAAAATCCCATATCAAGTAAACCCCATTCTACTCCTCAGTCCAGAATTAAAATCAATGACCTGGCCGGAAAACGAATCCAGTGCCTTATAATAAGAGACAGGCACGCTATCTCTACACCACAGGCTGGCTAATAATAATAATAATAATAATAATAATAATAATAATAATAATAATAATAATAATAATAATTGTCCGTCTCTGTGGTGTAGTGATTAGTGCGATTAGCCGCAACTTTCGGAAGCCTGGATTCAATTCCCGGTTCTGCCGCGAAATTTTAAAAAGTGGTACGAGGGCTGGAACGGGGTCCACTCAGCCTCGGGAAGTCAGCTGAGTAGAGGGGGTTCGATTCCCACTTCAGCCATTCTCAAAGTGGTTTTCCGTGGTTTACCACTTCTCCTGCAGGCAAAAGTCGGCATGGTACCTAACTTAAGGCCACGGCCGCTTCCTTCTCTCTTCCTTGTCTATCTTCCAACCTTCCCATCCTCCGTCCACAAGGCCCCTGTTCAGCATTGCCGGTGAGGCCGCCTGGGCGAGGTACTGGTCCTGCTCTCCAGTTCCATTCCTCGACCCCAAGTCTCATGCTCCAGGACACTGCCCTTGAGGCAGTAAAGATGGGATCCCTCTATTAGTTCGAGGAAAAAACCAACCCTGGAGGGTAAACAGATTAAGATAGAAATGAGAAGAAGAAGAAGAAGAATAGTGGTGTTATATTTACGAAGTCAAAAATGTATCTCACTCTCTCACAAGTCATGGGCCTTCCCGTTCTTTTCTGGATATACTCATACTTCTTGCGATTTATCGGAACTCTTTATCTCCCACGTGTCCGACTCGTGGGCTGAATGGTCAGCGTACTGGCCTTCGGTTCACAGGGTCCCGGGTTCGATTTCCGGCCGGGTCGGCGATTTTAACCTTAATTGGTTAATTCCAATGGCTCTGGGGCTGGGTGTGTGTGGTGTTTTCAGCATTAGAAATCATCCTAGGTAAGGACCTCATTTTCACAGACATGCAGGTTGCCGAATAGGCCCTCTAAGAAAAGAAGACTTGCACCAGGCCTCTCCGGAAGCCATACGCCATTATTATTATCTCTCATGTGAGTAGAGTTGAAGGATTTGTGCCCCCTGCATAGAGGTGAACAACCAAAGAATTTGTACACGGTCTCTCGTCTTCCAAGCCCAGAAACATGCCCATGATTCTGTTTTTCTTTCCGTTTAGTGTAGAAAATGTCCATCTTTTTTAATTTTGCCAGTGGCCTTCTTTTGACATCGATACTACTGACTTAGATAGGTTACCCGCGACAATAGAATAGAAAAGGACTTCTCCTTATACTTCTTCTTGTTCCTCTTTCCCTTGCAGACGACAGGTCGGCGTCTTCTCCGATACCGGTATCCTGCTTTGGGCACCGCTGGTTTTAGGATTTCATTAATCATCCTTATCCAGAATTTCATGTCTGAGGCTGTTACATGTGATTGCGTTATAGTAGTGACTAGGGCTGATAAGCAAGTGTCCGTAAGTTTTATTAAGTGTTGAAACCAGCAAAAACCATCTTGAGGGCTTGTGGTTGGAGTCTCCATCTCCCAACCACAATCTAAAGCACGTATCGAACTTGTTCGATACCAAACCAAACCAAACCAAACCAAACCCCATCACGCTACAGTGCCAAAGGGCCATGGCCTACCAAACAACCGCTGCTCACCCCGAAGTCCTGCAGATTACGAGGTGTCGTGTGATCAGCATGACGAATCCTCTCGGCCGTTATTCTTGGCGTTCTACACCGGCACGCCATCTCATCGTCAGACAGCTCCTCAATTGTAATCACATAGGCTGAGTAGACCTCGCACCATTCCTCAGATCCAGGTAAAAATCCCTGACCTGGCCAGGAATCGAACCCAGTTCCTCCGGATAAGAGGCAGGCACGCTACCCCTACACCGCGGGGTAGGCACCAGAAAATGAATCACCAGTATCAATTCAGTCACTACTTGTTGGATTTGCTCACCACAGCCAGAATAGGGAGTACTGTCGACGTTATTGGGACAGAAGTATCATCACTCATAAGATATCGTGTTTCTTTTTTCATTCTACAGTGACACCTGCTCTGAGTTCTTCGCAAAGCATTCTGTGAGGTCCAACAAAAGACATTTCTCTCCTTGAAGTTGATGGCATCATTAACCGCACATTTATTTGAACCATTTTCCGCGATGCTGTGATCTTCTTCATACACTTCCCATTCATCTTTCCGTAGATCAGTCGCTATGTGAGAATGTATCGTGTGATGTCGAGTATTTTGTTGACAGCCATCCAGCACATGACAGTGAGTCTCCGCTCCTTCGCAACCTGGATATCGATATTCGGTGATACACCGGAACTATTCTTACTGCTGATGTATTGCAGGACCCACTCCTTTCACTCATCCATGAAGTACTGATGGAATCGTTTTCGTACGTTTATGTAGAAAATGACACCAACTCTTAAAGATTTCTGACGAAGATTATTCCCCAATATCGGCCAGATGTTTAATGTACTCTTCATTCAGGGCATCTTGCTTTTCATCTTCTATGTGTCGAAAGTTTGTCATTTATTCGAGGCTCAAGTTGACAGATTTTTAATTATGAATTGAAGTCTACCTATCGGCTTTAATTGTATGTTTCATATTAGTCGAATATTCCGAGAAACATAAAGTATGTTATTCGGACAATCTAGAAGTGATCGTATCATATATTTTACTGTTGAATGTATTATCGTATCAATGTCATTCATAAAGCTTTTGCAAACTTTATTCAATGGAGTACCTGGTATATTAATCTGGGCCAAATGTATTGATTAACAACATTCAGCTTCTTATCAGGCTTATGAAAAGTTCAAACTGATAAGCTGCATACTTCATATGACAATTTTCTGATTAGTTAGAAATGTCCAAAACAGTTTATTCACTGACGGTTACCCCTAAATATTTTCCTGATCCACCTCTTTTAATTCTTTGCAATTCATTGCAGTTGGCAGTAAATTACCTCTCTAAAATTCTATAAATTTACATTTGAATGTAAATGTAATTTTGAACCGTCATCTTAATCACAGACTGCACTGATTCTATGTCCTATCCAACTGAAGGTATGGCATCAGCAAAATCCATCGCTGACACGTTTTCTACATCTCGACACAACTGGAATCCGCAAGCTTTTGACATCTAAATTGCATCCATATTCTTGATATCATTTTCCACGTTAAATAAAATAGCTATTCAGCTGAGGAAATATTATATCGGTTGAATTCATGCCAGATTCAAAAATGATGTTATTGTCCTGAATATGAGCAATTTTTTTCCTTTTTTACGTCGCACCGACACGACGAGATAGGAGAAGGATAGGAGTGGGAACGAAGCGGCTGTGGCCTTATTTAAGGTACAGCCCCAGCATTTGCCTGGTGTGAAAATGGGAAACCACAGAAAACCATCTTCAGGGCTGCCGACAGTGGGGTTCTAACCAACTATCTCCCGGATGCAAGCACAAAAGCTGCGTGCCCCTAACCGCACGGCCAACACGTCCGGTCAATCGGTAATGAAGGAAGTTCTAGGAAATGAGACAAACCCTCGCTGTTGAGGCGAGAATCTCAAAACGATGGGCAAACGCCTGTCGAGCGAGTACTTTTTCTACTGCGTAACTATTGTAAACGAAAACCAAATCCCATGGCATTACAGCCCTGATAGGTTACAGTAGAAGCGTCCGCTGTTCAGGATCAGGGCCTGCAGATTACGATGTGACTCGTGGTCAGCGCAAAGAAACCTCTCGGCCATTATCTCTGGCTTTTTTTGAGCATGATAAGCCTTCTAACCACTGAGAAAACCGAAATAAGACTGTAGATAAACACACTTTCACTATCACCAACGTTATACATTACGACTGTCCTAGCTGACTTGAAGACTGGTTGAAGTTCCTTAGATTTCATCGTAATATTGTCCAATAAACTTCTTACTTTCACAGTGTTCATTGACTTAAATGTTCTGACTATAAGCCGATATACTTTAGACGCTGTTTATTTTTGTATGCTGTAAATAGCAATTTGTAGCTCCTCTCTATTCTTAATATCCTCTTGTGTGCATATTGGCTCAATGAGTAGTGGAAGAGCGTGAGGATTCAATACACAAAATATGATTTTATAGTGATTAGAAACACTGCTAATAGGAAAGTCACGTCTTTCATAGCAATGATATTTCATAATATTCTTCACAATATTTCGTTTCTAATTGCTACACTTTACTGAGCAACTTCGTAAACATATCGTGGCCTATTCATTTCTTTTCTTTCACTTTTTGTCTCTTAGGATTCCAATTTTCCATGGACCTGGCGTTTTTTTTGCTAGCGTTATACGTTATACTGCCGGATGCTTTGACCCGGGAAAGAATCGTTGTTATTAGAAATATATCGCCGTTGCGCCTGCGAAAACGCCATATGATAAGGTTGTGGGATAAATACTGGCCTGCAGCACATAAAGAGTGGGAATTCTTTGGAACACCTCGCACAATACTGAACGTTAGATGACAGAACCTTACCGACCAAAGTTCTATATTGAATTTATTTTACAAAGCGGTGTTCTCAGGCGCAACGGCGATATTGTACAATAATAACAACAATAATGTGATTACTTTTAGGTCCCACTAAATACTTCTTGACAATTTTTGGAGACGCCGAGGTACCGAAAGTTAGTCTCACAAGAGTTTCTTTACGTGCCAGTAAATCTACCCACTCGTGGATGACTTATTTGAGCACCTTCAAATAAGTTACAAGATTGTGAGCAATTGCAAAATGACCTCAATAATGTTGTGAGATGGACAGCAGGCAATGGTATGATGATAAACGGGGTCGAAAGTCACGTTGTGAGTTTCACAAATAGGAAAAGTCTTCTCAGTTTTAATTACTGCGTCGATGGGGTGAAAGTTGCCTTTGTGGGTTATTGTAAACGTGTCAATATAAAGAAATATATTCATTGGGGTAATCATATCAATATGATTGTAAATAAAGGGTACAGATCTCTGCACAAGGTCATGAGGGTGTTTAGGGGTTTTGGTTAGCATGCAAAGGAGAGGGCATATACTTCTCTGGTAAGACCCCAACTAGAGTATGGTTCCAGTGTATGGGACCCTCACCAGGATTACTTGATTCAAGAACTGGAAAAATATCCAGAGAAAGGCAGTTCGATTTGTTCTGAATGATATCCCAAAAAAGAGTAGCGTTATAAAAATGTTGCAAAGTTTGGGCTGGGAAGACTTGGGAGAAAGGTGACGAGCTGCTCGACTAAGTGGTATGTTCCGAGCTGTCAGTTGGGAGATGGCGTGGAATGACATCAGTAGACGAATAAGTTTGAGTGATTTCTTTAAAAGTAGGAAAATTCACAATATGAAGATAAAGCTGGAATTCAAGAGGACATATTGGGGCAAATAGGAAGTGGATGGAATAAATTACCAAAGGATATGGTCAATAAATTTCCAGTTTCTTTGCAACCATTTCAGAAAAGGATAGGAAAACAACAGACAGGGAATCTGTCACCTGGGCGACTGCCCTAAATGCATGATTAGTCGAGCCAGGATCGAACCTGCCAAGTTGGAGTCGGAAGGCCATTAGGCTCAAACGTCCGATCCACTCAGCTTGGCGCTGTTGTACAAATTCACGCGTTGTATGTTCAAGGGAATAAATATTACCATCATTTATACGGTTTCCAGATTTATTTTCGAACTCACCTATGTGATCAGGCTTTACGTTTGATCAAGTAATAACTTAGTGGTAAATACTTCATCATTTTCTATCACAGCCGTACGAGTCTCCTCTACAGTCAGCTCAGGCTTAACCTCACGACCCCGTATTTGGGCGCAATATTATTTCTATACATTTCAACATGTGGCTTACTAACGGCCATGGGAACCAATCTCAGAGCATCTTTATACATACTGGTACTATATGTGACAAAGTTTTTTGGTCTGCTGTCATAACTGGTATTCCGAGATTCAGTCACATATTATCATGCATTTTCCTCTGAGTTTTATCATTCAACGAATTACCGGTAACTGAATGTATTCCCATAATAGCATCAGCCATAGCCACAGTCAAAAGGCAATTAAAAATCATCTCAGAATAACCATACACATACGACTGAAAACAACTCTCCATTTCAAGATAAAAAACATGGATATAAAATAACTCTGACACTTGGTTACTAAGAAATAAATATGAAGATATTCAGTTCTCTAAATACCAATTATATATTGCACTACATTACGTTATATTAACAACTGATCTTCATTTAGGACTGTCACCCAGGTTGCAGAATTCCCTGTCAGTAGTTTACTTAGACTTTTCTTCAATAACTTTAAATAATTTGGAAATTATTCTAACATTCCCCTTGGAATATTATTCCAATCTCGAATTCCTCTTCTTAGTCCTCTTGATTTCCAAATGTACCTTTTTATTATGATGATTCCTATTTTTGAAAACTATGATCAACCTTATTCATCTTCTTCTTCTTCTTACCGCTTTTCCCACACCTGTGAGGTCGCGGGTGCGATCTGTGTCGCACATGTGGATTTGGACCTGTTTTACGGCCGGATGCCCTTCCTGACGCCAACCCTATATGGAGGGATGTAATCACTATTGCGTGTTTCTGTGCTGGTTGGTAGTGTAGTGTGTTGTGTGAATATGAAGAGGAGAGTGTTGGGACGGACACAAACACCCAGTCCCCGAGCCAGAAGAATTAATCAGAAACGATTAAAATCCCCGACCCGGCCGGGAATCGAACCCGGGACCCTCTGAACCGAAGGTCAGTACGCTGACCATTCAGCCAACGAGTCGGACGATCAACCTTATTCATCTACTGACACAATTTCCTAACACAGTAGGTCATTCGGGATCTCTGGGGACGATGCTTTAAGGTTAGCTTATGAAAAGCCATGTCTTCGCCAACGATCGTACTCAGTTAGAAAGCCAACATTTCTAGCTATAGCCCGACAGCTTAATTTCCATTAACTGCAGACTTTTTCGCAGTGCTGGAGTGTCTATCTTATCCCACTCCTCCTGACAGGCTTTCCAAAGTTCATTGATATGCGTGGACATTTATTTCCTAAGGCCTTTTTTTAGGAGTCCTAATGCGCGGAAGTCCATGGGTGTTCCATCGGGTGCCTTCACCAGGTTGTCAGTAAAAGAAATTGCACGGATTCCCGTTGCCATATCCATTGTGCCTAAAAACAGACGAGTCAACCGAGAGGTGTGGCTGGATGCTTTATCGTGATGTATAGTAACGGTTCAAATCCCGTCACATGCATTCATCTGTATTATTATTATTATTATTATTATTATTATTATTATTATTATTATTATTATTATTATTATTATTATTACTATTATTATTATTGTATCTGTATTGTTATTACAATTATTGTAATTATGATTATTGATGTTTGGTTCTATTCTATAATCTGATTTCGCTATGTATTAATTATCGCTTGCTTCATTGTAGTTAATTTATTGTGTGTGTGTATATATGTGTGTGTATTAGCATCAAAATAATGTAAAGTGAGAATAACTGCCTAATATCTGATATGGATATGTTTTGTGAAACCTTTTGACATTGCAACACATGGTGCAATACTGTTTCAGTAACTGTCGAGGCATCCTCTGTCATAGTATGCTTTTAGCTATGAGATCATATTTAGGGAGTTCAGTATTTGCCTTAGGCTATTTCAACATAATATGTGACAATTGTAGCTGGGTGGGAGTGACATCATATATATTCTGAGCTCTGACGTGGGTGTTATACCATGTGTCAACTTATGGCTATATATATGAGATATATCTTATAGCGGCAGTCATTTGGATGGAGAACCTTGCCATGGAGTGTTGTAGTGAGATGGTAGTGAGGAGTCAGTTGGATAGTTCAGTTGGTTAGAAGCAGTTGGTTGGAAGGAGATGGACGGAGAGACTTGCCATAAGTCAATTGGAGTCACTTGGGAGGAGACGAATGGGCGAACAGTGATATGGATACGTAATCGTCAGTGAACAAAAGGATTATACACTGACTGACAGAGCAAATGCAACACCAAGAAGGAGTGGTCAGAACTTTATGCCAATTGCAGGGTAGACTGACGCCACTGAAGTATGCTCATGATGTGAAATGCGCCGCTGTGCTGCGCACGTAGCGAACGATAAATGGGACACGGCGTTGGCGAATGGCCCACTTCGTACCGTGATTTCTCAGCCGACAGTCATTGTAGAACGTGTTGCCGTGTGCCACAGTACACGTGTATAGCTAAGAATGCCAGGCCGCCGTCAACGGAGGCATTTCCAGCAGACAGACGACTTTACGAGGGGTATGGTGATCGGGCTGAGAAGGGCAGGTTGGTCGCTTCGTCAAATCGCAGCCGATACCCATAGGGATGTGTCCACTATGCAGCGCCTGTGGCGAAGATGGTTGGCGCAGGGACATGTGGCACGTGCGAGGGGTCCAGGCGCAGCCCGAGTGACGTCAGCACGCGAGGATCGGCGCATCCGCCGCCAAGCGGTGGCAGCCCCGCACGCCACGTCAACCGCCATTCTTCAGCATGTGCAAGACACCCTGGCTGTTCCAATATCGACCAGAACAATTTCCCGTCGATTGGTTGAAGGAGGCCTGCACTCCCGGCGTCCGCTCAGAAGACTACCATTGACTCCACAACATAGACGTGCACGCCTGGCATGGTGCCGGGCTAGAGCGACTTGGATGAGGGAATGGCGGAACGTCGTGTTCTCCGGTGAGTCACGCTTCTGTTCTGTCAGTGATAGTCACCGCAGACGAGTGTGGCGTCGGCGTGGAGAAAGGTCAAATCCGGCAGTAACTGTGGAGCGCCCTACCGCTAGACAACGCGGCATCATGGTTTGGGGCGCTATTGCGTATGATTCCACGTCACCTCTAGTGCTTATTCAAGGCACGTTAAATGCCCACCGCTACGTGCAGCATGTGCTGTGGCCGGTGGCACTCCCGTACCTTCAGGGGCTGCCCATTGCTCTGTTTCAGCAGGATAATGCCCGCCCACACACTGCTCGCATCTCCCAACAGGCTCTACGAGGTGTACAGATGCTTCCGTGGCCAGCGTACTCTCCGGATCTCTCACCAATCGAACACGTGTGGGATCTCATTGGACGCCGTTTGCAAACTCTGCCCCAGCCTCGTACGGACGACCAACTGTGGCAAATGGTTGACAGAGAATGGAGAACCATCCCTCAGGACACCATCCGCACTCTTATTGACTCTGTACCTCGACGTGTTTCTGCGTGCATCGCCGCTCGCGGTGGTCCTACATCCTACTGAGTCGATGCCGTGCGCATTGTGTAACCTGCATATCGGTTTGAAATAAACATCAATTATTCGTCCGTGCCGTCTCTGTTTTTTCCACAACTTTCATCCCTTTCGAACCACTTCTCCTTGGTGTTGCATTTGCTCTGTCAGTCAGTGTATGTTCGGAGTGTGTTTCGTGTATCTGTTCGGTCAAGTTATTATGTAATTTAGGTGGCAGCCGAATATTGAGTCGTCGTAATGCAGACTAACAGTTATCAGTGAATTACTTGTAAATTTGATTGTGAAGTGTAAATATAATTTCAATCCATACTATATCTCGTTTATGAAACTAAAAGGATACATCACCAAATTAGGCTTGAGATACCTGCAGCGGATACCAACTGAAAGGAATACATCGTAATAACAATCAAAATGTTCGAGGTACAGTCAAGTGAACAGTGAGGGACACATTTCTTGTATAACTTTTAAATGTTCGGTCAAGAAGATTTCAAATTTAACGCCTACAGTTTCCTTCAGTTAGAATGTCAGAGTTTTATATTATATTTTGAATTATCGCAGTAAATCTCACTCCTTAAAGTCAATTTTTAAAGAATATATTTTGTTTTGTATCAAATATAATTGATTGTTTCATTTCTATAGTAGATCAGATAAACTCACATTTTAATGGGGAAAACGATCGCCAATCTTCTTCTCTCGGCAACTATAAGTTATGCTGTTAAAGTAAGCTTATTACCGTACACCATAGAGATATTCAAGACTCACATTCTATTATCGTTACATCTATTTGTAGCTGGCGCCCATCAACAATTGTATAAGTAATCATGTAAGTACTAAGTGTGAGTACGTGGTCCAACAATTGAGCATTTTATTTCATGAATATTTAATTATGTGTTTGATTTTAATTCAGTTTCAATATTTATAAATCAGTCGTAAGTAGTCACAGTACCCAACCTGATTTTTCGCCCTCCCATACAGTGCTGGGATATCTGTGTTGTAAATGGATGTTAAAACCTTCACATTATTAGTGACACGGCGAATGGTTGACTTGCCATTGTAGCAGAATCCAGCGATGATCATGAAACCCCTTGGAAAACTTCCCTGGCATTCTTTATACACTGTGTGATAATTTATTTTTGTCTCTAGGGTGGTAGTAAATTGTACAGGGTTTGTCACTATGGTGCACATATGCTTCGTCTAATGACACCACATTTTTCCATCTGTCCCCTGCCAGATGGCCCTCATACAGCTTTCTTGCGTTAGTGTAACGAGGCAACAGCTTGAGAATTCGGCGCTTATGCCGCTTTTACAATTGCTTGTTCTTGTTGCTTATGGTGTTAACTGTTGTAACAGACATCCCCAACTCGTCTGGCAGTCCTTTGTGAGGGCAGAGTTACCACCTGAGACAAGAATTTTTACTTTCCTTACCACTTCTGGTGTACGTCTGGTTGCTTGTCGAGGATTTGCCAGTTTCCCTCTCTGGTATTAAGCCCACTCGGCCTTTGCATATTTTATTCAATACAGCGCTGATCCCGTTCTTTGATATAAAGAAATCACGCTTGTTGCACGTTCCATGGATTGCATAATAGCTATATTTAGCATCGAAAAGGGATGTTATATAGAGTTAATCCGTTTCGGCATCGTTGCAGCTAATGCCACAAAACTTTACACAATGTTCTCAGTACTGACGTGAATCCTTACTCCCCGTTTTGACGTGCTCAACGTGATAAGAGCGCCACCAGCGGCCTACAAATGCGTCTTCAGAGTTCCCAAACGATCTTCTGTATATAACTCGTAACTCTTGTACAACCCTTAATGATTTCAAATTTGTAGAATTCATAAACATGTATTACAAAACAGCTAGAAGTAATAAAGAGTTAACCTAAATGTGAACAAATGCTAAAATCCAGGAGGGATATAATTCAAGGGTGTTTATTGAGGCACAGCCTTCTTCAGTCAAATAGTGTCTGAACAAAAAGTGTTATTAATTTTTCTTCGCTGACGTAAACACAAACATTTCTGCACTTGTTACAATAGAACAACTTGTTATTATTAATTTCACGTTGACAGTAAACGTTGGGAATTCTCAACGAGGGTATGAAATGTGGTGGGGTTGAGTTTAACATCCTGGATACCTTTGGAGATTTCCAACTTCTTTGCTGGGTCACTGGGCGAAACCGTACAATGAATTCACAAGTGCGACTGAAGAGCCTGAAGCAAGCCGTAGACGACGTGTATCGATCAGTTATTACTGGACACTCTCCCGCCCGCAGACCCACTTGTTTCGAGTTCTAATCATTATCAGAAAACACACTTGTTATTGAGAGCTTTCGATATTTGAGGACTTGTACCGAATATTCACGGTCACTAAGCAGCTTTGCCAAAGCCTTGGATATTTGAGGAACCAGTAGGGTTCTCTGTGACGAGGCAGACCTATTCCATTCTTGTTGTTTGAGTTGTTTGACTATCTTTGATGCAGCTCTCTATGTCAACTTATTCTCTACTAACTTTTATATTTCTACGTAATTACTACATCCAACAATTCCTCTACTCGGCCTGTCATATTCATACCATGTTTATTCCTACCGTTTTTAAGGCCTACACTTCGCTCAAAAACCAACTGAACAAGTCCGGGATGTCTTAAGATGTGCCCTATCATCCTTCCTTCCCGTCAACTGTATCCAAATCGTTCTCGATTCAGTATCTCTTCATTCCTAATTCGATCTGCCTATCTAATCGTCAGGGTTCCTATTTAACACCACATTTCAAAAGCTTCTATTCTATTTCTGAGCTGGTTATCGTCCATACATCATTCTGACATTCATCGAGGTTGATATTGAACTATGGGGTTCGTTATGTAAGCAATAAAGTATGGAAGTGTTGAGTTAACGTCCTTACAAATTTTCCAACTTATCTGCTGGGTCATTAGGCAATAACATACCACACAGCGAACTCACAAGTACGGCTGAAGCTTATTGTAGCCAAGAGATTATAATTCTACAGCTAATAATTCTGTCTCGCGGTCTAGCAACACTGAACCTACCTCTAACCTGGAATACCTAGGTTCGATTCCTGACAAGAGCAGAGATTTCTACCAGGATCTGAAGGCTAATTCAAGGTTCATTTAACCTACACAAGAACAAATTGACGAGTTATCTGACGTTGAGGGAGCGTCCCTGGTCTAAAAAGCTGATAATAATGGCTGAGACGATTCGTTACGCTGACCACGCTTCACCTGATAATACGTGTACCTGTTAGGTGAAAATCCATCAGGGATGTAGTGTCATGTGGTTTTATTTTGTAGCCACTTGTAGAAATACTACACTTATCAGAGCTTGATTGTACCGAAAAATTGGAGTTAAATTACGTCTGTTGTTCGGTCTTCAAACATAAACTCCTAACTGGCAAAGTAGCTCCCTCCGGGGATCAACGGTAGAATGTCGACTTTCAAATCCTACGATCGCGTGTTCAAACCCAGCGAAGATAGTCGAATTTTTGACGGGTCGAAAGAAAGTTCATTCAATAGTCCAAGTTGCACGAATGATGTCGGCATATAAATCATCTCCGGTAAAACATTTGGTTTTTACACGACAGAATTAATTAGATCTCAGCCGTAGATCGCCAAACAGAAATGTGGAACGATGAGATTGACGCGCAGGCAGTTTAAGTTACATTAAATTGAGATACCTGTACATGGCAACTGAGATTAAGCGATTATTATTGTTATTATTATTATTATTATTATTATTATTATTATTATTATTATTATTATTATTATTATTATTATCTAACAGAGTTACCACCAGGATTCGTGGAAATAATGTGCTCGTGAGCAATAACCCATAAATCTAGAAGGGATGAAATCAGAAATGGAGTGAACCTACAGTACTTTGGCTGGTCATGGTCATGGTGGTGTTGATTTTTGGTGATAAAGGTCATCGAATGGGAAATGTTAATGTAACTTCTCATTCTACTGTAAAATAACAGTTGGTTTTCCATTGGAAGCATTGATATATGATGCCATCCCTAAGTGTGAAAATCATTCATATAAGATCAAGTTCGGTGAATCAGTTACTGCTACTAAACGCAAATGAACGTTGGCCTGAGGAAAAACTGATGGAAGAATGTCTGACGGAAAATGAATCGTCGCACAAAATTAACGGAGTTGTATTTTATTTTGAAACCGGATTTTCGGCGGTTACGAGATACACAGTTAAAAGGGAGGAAAATAAATCAAATTACACGGTACTTTAAACCATAGACACGCAATAAACATCAGATGAACGGCGCCGAATACACACAAACAAGTATCAGGTTGGGCAACTTGACGACTATAAACAAGGAACGTAGAAATAGGGCTGAGAAACCTACCAAAGGCCATAGAGATGCGAAGGTTGTGGGTTTCCAGAAAAATCAATGGTGATCTCTTGTTTTCAAAATATTATTTTCCGAAATCAACATTACAAGGTAACTTCCGAACATATTCATCTAACTACACAATCCAGATACAGAATTTACAAAATGCAAATTAGATGTACCTTGTCAAGAGCTTTGCAATTAGGTCAAGAGGTTAAATAAATATATCTTAGCATAAATCAAGTTCTATAAAATAATTTTGAGGATACAATCTTAAATGAAAGTAAACATACTTTCTAAAGCATCTGAGGAATAGATTGGCGAGTAGGGCAAACACCTATGTGATAACACCAGCAAAACATTAAATGTAAATTAAAGGGGAACAGAAATCAACCGTGCTTACCCCAAGGTAGGCCATCTCGGGAGCGGGGAGTCGCAGACGTGCGTCTATCACAGAACTGACGAGAGAACGAAAGACCACGAAATCCTGTCTCGCTCACTTAAAAGGGGAAGTCTGGCCTTCGTGTGATTACCGAGTGGCCAATCAAAGCACAGAATCTTGCCTATCGCCACCCAGATTCATCAATCATAACTCTTTATCCAGTCGCGATGTTTGTACAATATTCCCGAATATAATTATACTGAACCCTTCAACTTTATAATTATGGGTTCAATACAGACACTAATCACGAACTTTAAATCTTCCAGAATTAGTAAGGACATATTTCTAGAATCGACAACCGACAGGGAAAGTTCGCGTCACAACCTTTCTGGACTGTTCCAGCTATTACAGAGCAATAATTTACAATCTAGTAGTTACGTAAGTGGATAATATTTTACACCATACAGGTTAGGTAGCTAAATGGAATACGAATAAGATATTCTACCACAACATCCCACATCATGCAACGAATATTCTTTAAAAAAGATTTACAAATAAATCATTCTACAACAACTTTCCACATTATAGAGATTCTACACACAGGAAAAGGGAATATACCAACAACAGTGCTCAATTTGCTGTACAATGAGAAACGAAAAGGATATCCTGTTTCATGCAGTTTGGATTGTAATCATATTATTATTGTTATTGTTATTATATTTTCTTTCTACTTTAGGGTCTTCTGGCGACCACGTGACAATTTCAGTGCTTCATCCTTTATTGTTCCTTTTTCTTCCTCCTATACTCCTTCACCTGCTCACTATGTCTCATTTTCCTCTCCTCGGACCATTTTGAGACCGTTTTCTTTCCCTCCCTACCTTGGAATCCTTCCACTTTTGGTACTTCCTTTCTAGAAATCTCCCTCTCCCTCTGTTTCTTCTTCATCTCTTACATTGATTCTTTTCAATTCTATCTTGACTTCATTAATCCAGGTTTTTATTGACTTCATCTTCCAAAGATGTGTTTAGTTCACCTATTGACAACCATTCTGTACAAACGTCCTAAAAATATTAATAGCCTCTTCCGCATTGTTTT